>NC_089582.1:122699081-123026652 GCF_019320115.1 Miscanthus floridulus | reverse complement strand
ATATACTGATTCTTTTCTAAAGTATAGGATGCATCCTACCCTACCCGTGGTGTCTTCCCAACCCAAGCTAGGAAACCAACATACAGAAAAGAATAAAGGAATAAATAAATTGATCATGGGAACACCCCTCGATCTGTTGTAACTCCTCTCCTGCTGATTGCCGTACGTAGGTACGTCGTCTCAATTTCCTCAGCAATTACCACTGTTTTGCCCATTATATATTGGCTGCGCTTGCGCTCAAAAGTCCGAACGAGCACCAGCATCTAGACACTATTCTTCTTCCTCCTATTCCCTGTCTGCCGCCACCTCAGATGCCACCCTGGCCGACGACCCCACCGCCGGCCGCGCATCCACGCCGTCCTAATCCCAATTCACGGATGACATACCTCCTCCTTGCATGCCCTGACCTCGGAAGACGCCTTGGCCACCCCCGCCGCTCCTTCCTCACCCTTCCCTAATCCTAATCTGTCGGTGACATACCTCCTCTACTCTGCCAGCCGCCACCTCGGACGTCGCCCTGGCTGCCGGCTGGCTACCTGGCCAGTGACCTCATCGCTGGCCACCTACCCCCACCACTCCTTCCCACCCTTCCCTAATCTCAATCCATCGGCGACCTAAGCTTGTTGTTGTTGCCCCCGCCCGCTTGGCGACTCCTCCGCCATCGAGCTCGATGCCGGTCGAACCGTCTCCACCGCTGGGTCGCCCGCGCCCCTGGGCCCCTCCTTTTCTAAGGCCACTGGGTATTGGTTGTGGCAGCGGCCCTGCGCCGCCGGCACGCGCTTGCGGTCGTGTCCGCACGGACATGGACACCCGCGTTATATCATTATTGATTATATATATCCCCACCTCTGTTGAGTTAAGCTAAGGGACCTAATGATGATGCGATTCAAATAACAAATATATACAACGACGAAACCACTATTAGGGCCTTCTGTTTGCGGGTCACTGAAAGAGACGCGGCGGCGACAATCGCTTCTCCGTGGGCAGCGACACTTCTGGGCGCCCGGCTGCACTGCTGATGACGTTGTGATGCCCCTGGAACGACGACGGCTACGACGACGACGCGGCCATTGAGCCAATCACATTCTTTGATGCTGCTCAAGTGCTCAGGACGTAGACATATATATGTGGCCCTTCCGCTTCAAAGACCTGGTGCATTAGCAGAAGAGATGGATACGATGGCGCTAGCTCTTGACCTAGCGTGATCACATTGCGCAAGCGAGCAGCGGTGTCGACGCTGACTGGATGGAAATGGCCTCTCTCATTCGCTGTAAACCTGTACCTATTATATTCTTCCCTCCTGGCTCTCTTGAATCATGATCTTGCCTGTGTGACAGGCCGCGGCCAATCGAAATCTAGTTCACTGAAGCACTATGAATTCACATTTTACTAGCCCATTAACCCAGCCATGCTCGTGCTCGTTCAGGAGCAAAAATATTAGGAGATAGATGAAGAAGTTTTGGAATGACTTTGGTTTTTGTTGTTTCCCCATCTGAGGTCATTTAAAAAGTTAAATTTCAATACTTGAATTTCAAATTTTAAATTTTAATATTTGAATTTTAAATGTGAGCACTTAAAACTAAATTTTAGGATTATAGATTATTTCATATAAAAAAATTATCAACAGCAATATTATATATCTTTCGAGATCTATAACTTTTATTTTGGTCATTTCTTCATCCGATGTCGATTTGATTTAAAAAAAAATCAAAAAGTGATAATTTCAAAGAGAATTTTCTGCATCTAAATGATTTCAAATGAAAAGGTTGTTAACTACAAAGTTGTAGATCTCTTCTAGGTTTATAACTTTGATATAAAATTTATCTTCATCTGACTTCGTTTAAAAAAGTTATGAATTTTACTGTACTGCACCTATTTTTAGAGACGACTCTATATCCAGCCGTCTTTATAAATCGATTTATAGAGACGACTCTAGATCCAGGCATCCAACCACCTCTAGAAATTTATTTTCATAATTGGCTAGATCTCGAGCAGCTTCTAAAGATAGGTGCAGTTTTAGAATATCAGCCACCTCTAAAAATGGATTTCTAGAGGCGACTCGTGTTAGAAATTATTTTCAGAGGCGGTTTTTTTTATTAACCATCTCTAACAAAAGCATATGTTGCTAAAAATTGTTTCTGCACTAGTGAATCTGTACTATGAATCTGCATATGAAAATGCGCTTTCCGTATCAGCCTATTAGTAATTAGTTAGAGACACATTTAACGTAGTGGACCATCAGCTTTTCTAGCAAGACTTGGATTTCACTTTTCCTGATCAAATGTAAGATGTTTTGAATTTTCTAGAAACATAAGTTTTTGTTGTGTATTTGAAGATACACTATGTCTAGAATAGGGTTCAAAATTTCGGCGAAATTTCACCGAAATTTCACGAATTTCGGTAATTTCAGTGGTGGGCGAAAGAAAAATCCAAAATTTTGTAATATACTAATACATGTGCTATATAACTCTAAACTCATATTTTTCTATTGCTTATGTTGCATATTCTTCTTCTCAATAGATGTGTAATCATAAATCATGCTAATATTTGTTTAGATCTAAATTTTTTTAGAAAAAGCATATTTAATGTGCAAGTCTCTAAAAAAAATCGACGAAATTTTGGCCGAATTTCGGGGGTGGCCGAAATTTTTGCAGCACCGAAATCGAAAACCTAGAAGACATATAATAAAAACAATGTAGCTAGAAAATCAAAACATCTTACAATTATTTGGAATGAAGGGGGTACAGTATATGATCTTATAGGAGTGTGAACTTGATTAAGAGATAAATCCTTTTTCCTTCGAGTCAATGAATTACACAAGATCAAGCTTTATCTTTGCTAACCAATCGATACGAACCATCCATAAATTTAGTTGGGAACTGCTTTTTGAAGAAAAAATATTTAAGGCACAATTTGGTTAATGTTTCTCTTTTTTTCATGATTAAAATTGGACTACCATTGGATGTAAGAACAGTATATGTTTTTTTTTATAAGATTCATGGACACCAATAGCATGCTTCGGGTTCGGGCTGATGCAGGTGACGCGCACATTAGCATACTTTGGCATTGCGAAAGGGAAAAAAAATTCTTTAGTGTGTAAGCTCTCGAAAAAAAAGACCCAAAATAATTAGGTCATAATTGCTACCTTTTGCTATGATAGTTAAATATTTTTTTCGGGGAGACCTGGCCCTGACAATGCACGGATCCCTTTAATTTACCCTACCACCTCATCTGGCACGAATCCAATACTTTAAAGAAAAAACTAATGAAGTAACCCCCACCCCCAACTGACCCCCATTTGTCAATGCTCCTCAGACCAACTATGGCCTCAATCATTTGCAGATGATATGTTTATATGATGTAACTAAACTCAAATGCATGACTAATAATTAATAGCAAATTTCAATATCCTTTCTTGTCAATTTTTTGTTCATGCCATCTGTGTAGTGGAAAAATATTCTCATTGTGGTTTACAATTTATATATGTCATACACTTAAAAAAAAACTACATTGTCTAGGGAGGGAGAGGTAATAGTTTCACTGTTCATTTTACTAGAGCGAGCATTCGTTTTTCCCATGATAGAACAAATGATCACTTATCCTCTTCAATCTGATAGTATCTCTGTTTTTCTTTCTTTTTTAACCTAGCTATATATGTTTTAGTTTTTTGTTACATTTTATATTAGCAATCATCTGAATTACAACCTTGATATCTTAAATGTGTACCATGTGCAACCAATTTATGCATTAACTAAATTATGCGGTCTTCTCTTTCCTTAATTTGTTTCATTTTTATGGTAGAGATGGATAATTAAGAAGCATCCATAGGGATATGCTCGGTTAATTTTTCTTAATGGAGGTGGTGGGTAAATTATAATAGACATATAGGTATTTTAGGTTTTTTTTTATAATAGCAAGTGGATAATTTGAAAATGGATATAGTAGTATTTTAGATTAAACTTTTTTTATAATGGTGATGATGGATATTAATTTGTAAATAGCTATAGGGGTTGTGTAGACTATTTTTTCATAAATAATGATAGTAGTGGGTAGTTTACAACTAGCTATAGGGTTATTTTAGACTTATTTTCAGAATGAGAGTGCTGAGTAATATTACTTTTCTTTTTTTCTCCTATTAACACCGTCGTTTTTAGAACTTTAAAATGAATGCTGTCGGTGCGAAAAGTGACCAACAAGTAAATATTTATAGTTTTGCCACGCGTTGTGATCGGATGTGGCTAGACAACGGGCCCTACGTTCAGTTGAGGTTGGTCGGTGACTTTATTTCCTGAGCCCAGCCCAAGTGCTCAGTGTTTGTTGTGGGGTTACAAACAAGTAAGGAATGAGAAGGGGTGTGTTAGAGGCCCAATCGAACTCTGAACCGAGTGGCCGAGAGTGACGGGTGCTCTAACGTGCGCTAAGTATTGGAGCGTATGCTCTGTGTAGCTGTCGAGTTCTAGAGCTATTGAGTTGTTCGAGTCCTCTGGTCGTCGAGTCCTTGAGTCGTCTAGCGTGTGCTTGTTGGGAGAGTGCGCATCCCCTTTTATAGTTGAAAGGGATGACCTTATAAGTCAGAGAGAAAGAGATAGAGAGTGCATACGTGTGCTGTCTAGTCTTGTTGCTCAAGCCATCGGGTACGGGATGGCTGCCAGCGCCCACAATACTGTTAATGCCCAGACGCGTCTAGCAGGCTCTACCGTGTTCGCCTGGTACGGCAAACAACGGCGCCCACAACACTGTTTAAGCTCTGACATGTCTGGCAGGCTCTACCGTGTTCACCTACGACGGCTCCCACAACACTGTTTATGCTCTGAAGCGTCTGGCAAGCTCTATCGTGTTCGCCTGTCATGCCCTGTCGGCACCGTCCTGTAGGTGCATAGGGCATGGCAGGGTACGGTCCTCGGTATTGCGGTTGACTTGAGCGCCTTACCTTATCTGCATCGCCTGCTCCCTAGGCCCACACTGAGCGGGCGTCCCCGGTCGGTTGCTCCTAGTTGGCCCCGACCGTGTCGGTAGGGAAAGAGCAGCAAGCAGAGGTCCGGCATATCCTCGGTCGGAGAAAGGGGGCCGGGCGAGGTGGAGCCCGCGACCCAAAGGTCGGAGGTGCTGGTTGGGAACCGGATCGTGGTCTTAGCCTATTATTATGTATTTGGGGTGGCCCAGGCGTGTGTTGTCGTTGTACCACCTACTAGACCGAGTTTTATAGGGAAGCGGGTTCATTGGGGACCCCGGGTTTATGAACCCGACAAATATGAAGGGTTTCTTGTTGTTGGCCAAATACTAACGGAATAGATGATGGGAAACATGTTTCACCAGTGAACTTAGAGTAGCTCAGCTAGTTAGTTTTCTTGTGTTGAAACCTACCTCATCCGAATTGAAGTCCGCCAGTTTATACATGTACTTGTATTTTTTTCTAGATTTATTTCAAAATTGAGTGATGATATTTTTCTAGTTGTCTGTGGCGTACCCATCAATGTGAGGTATATGTGGTGACTTCGTCAGTCTTAAGAGTTATTGAGACACTTTCCTATAGGTGAGGTAGGACATTTGACGGTGCTCATACGTGCCTACTAGGCTAGACGAAGGATCAACCAACGATTGCCAACTATACAATCCAGAATTAGTATCCTATTTTTACAAAAAAAAAAAAAGAACAACACAAGCTGCGCAGTGGGTTGTGCAATATAAACTCGTACAAAATTCGAGTAACACAACAGCTCCAGTTAATCAATGAGTGGTAGTATACGTGCAGAGGCGCAAAGCAACGCTCAGAATGGCATACAAGCAAATCGTAGTCAAAACAAAAGCATTCAAGCTGCTGGTAGCCCCAAATGAGCACTAGTGTCCAAACTTATAAAAGACATAGGCCCGAGCGTTCCTTTCTTTTTGCTTGTTCGGCTGGTATTACGAGCCTGGATATGGCTGCTGGTGGAAACCACAGGAAAAACCAGCCAACACTATATTCAGTCAACCAGCTCCAGCCAACAGCTGTCATTTACTCATTTCAAAAAAATGACGCCAACACCACATCCAGTCAACCAGCTTCAGCCAACGGCTGCCATTTGCTTATTTCAAAAAAATGGCGCCAACACCACATCCAGACAACTGATGGCGCCAAACCACAAGCCATTCAAATTACAATACAGCAGTTGAAATAACAGTTTGTTAGGGACTACTAACAGTCCATTAGAAGTTAGTCCACTAGCAGTTCAGTACACATAATAGGTCCATACAAGCCATTATACAACAGTTCAAAATACACACAACAGTTCAAATTACACTTCTTCACAAACATGACAACTTCTTTATAAACATGACAACTTTCATCAGGAAACTGTACCACAAGCAGCAGCAGCAACCGGTTCTATGAGTAGAACAACTAAAATTGCCAGAACTTCAGATAGTTTCATGTTCAGACTGTGACACAGCTCTTACAAACCCCATGTTAGCTGTCGAAGTAGGAGCCCGCCAATGGTCACTTGTGCCAAAAACTCTGTAAGATACTGGTTGCGTACGCGCGTGGTTTAAAAAAAAACGAATTCAAGGTCAATAGCAAACCCCAACACACACTGGGCATGATAAGCAAAAGCAGTTTCAATTATCTGCCAATTTACAATACATTGTAACTATACCAGTTCTACCAATTTATATTGAGCTCATTACTAAACTTATACTGGGCCGCCGGTACAGGAGTACCTTAGTGCATCTACAATTCTACATATATCACTCGGGGGGCATGTCCACAAAAATACAAGGTTGAAATGATAAATCATATAGTACCTTACTACAAACAATCT
This sequence comes from Miscanthus floridulus, assembly GCF_019320115.1. Lineage (NCBI taxonomy): Eukaryota > Viridiplantae > Streptophyta > Magnoliopsida > Poales > Poaceae > Miscanthus > Miscanthus floridulus. The sequence continues at coordinate 123,019,855 of NC_089582.1, read as the reverse complement.
TGAAGTACCCCAGTGCATCTACAATTCTACATGTATCACTCAGTATAAGGATCAGATGAACAAGAATATCACACAACCTTTGGGCACTACAAGTACCTAACAAATGAAATGCACATAAAGATAGGAAATGAAAGAGCGAAAGTCTGCTTCATTAACCATTTAGTTGGCATTGTAATGCAAACAACTATCTTTAATTGAAGTACTTGGCATCCTAATATTAATCGCCTTTGCTGCATCATTGTCCCCAGAGAGCCACAGATATGTACTCCCTCACTAACGATATAGTGGAATTAGCATTGATCTGAACCCAATCCGATGGTGGGTATGTAGACGAACCAACTCCAATCTCATGATTCCATAAAAAATTGTGCATTGTAAAGCATGACATAATAATTATATTTTGCTTTTTTCCTATGACAGAACGGTACCCCATGCAATATGTGCCAACGGGCTTTGAGAACCCCAAATGTCCTTTCGACGACATTGCGGAGGCTCTAATGAGTGTGAAGTGAAATTTCTCCTGTCGAGATAATGTGTCCATGTCTACACCCCTAAAATCATCCAGATGGTACCTTGTATTTTTGAATGGAGCCATGTAGCCAGTCTCCAATGCATATCCAGCATCCACCAGATAGTACCGTCCTACAACACATGCACCATTTCCACAATTCATTTTCGTTATCTTCAAAAACAAGTACAAAGATGGTTCAACTATTGCATGGCACTAATCACTAACCTTGTGGTGGATGCGGGAACATTGGTTGTAGCCAATATTCTCTTAGTACGGCCATGTCATGCACTGACCCCGCCATCCCGGCCCCCACAAACGTGAAACGCATATCCATGTCCACAATGGCACAAACATTAATTGTTACATCTCCTTTCTTGTTTATGTAGTCAATTCTGGTCTCCTTGTTCACCGAAACTTTAATATGAGTTCCATCCAACGCCCCAATGCACCCATCAAAAAATGGTGCATATGTTGAAAACTGAGCGTGCACTCCAGCATAACTTCTATCAATTGGAACTAGAATATTGTCTACCCATCTACTAATAACCTCGGCCACATGAGTAACCTTCCTACTAACTGTATCTAAAGACCGCTCAAATCTATCCCTGCTCCTTCTAGCTACCTCATTGTGAGCACAAGTCCACACATATAATCCTAAAGTATTTATGGATCATGTCTGTTGTGTACCCTTCAATCCATACTCAAGTAAAATGTTGTGCAAATGTAGGAAACATACGCAGGTTTTCTTTGCACTTTTGTTCATTTTGCAGATTCAGTTGCATCCACTGCCGCCCGCTCATCTTTGGGAAGGGGAGGGTAGTGTTCACCACTAGAGCCGCATTAGCCACTGCTACTTTTAACCTTGCAACGAGGATAGCAGCAGCCGCAACATTGTAAATTTGTGTTCCTTCGCTGGAGGTGTCTCTGATGTAGGAGTCCTTAGAGCTGCTCATCTGCAACAGCATGATAAGATAAGAAAGAGCAAGTGATATACAAATTAGAACACTGACAAACAAAATAGCAGTTTTCTTGCGTCAATTCTTCCAAGATGTAGGTAGGAATTGAAAACTACCATGGCACCACACAGGCTGTCTCAACAAAAGACAGCGTTGTATAAGCCCAGATACACGAATCCCTTTAGATGGTGACAAAAACTCCAAGGAAATAACAACGAGAATGGACAGGTTTTAACAGAGAGAAGCTAATCACTAGCATGATGTGTCAAGCACTATAAGAACGTTCATATGTGAAGATCCATTGCAAACAGGGCCCTTGAAATGGAGAAGAACAGGGATATTGATACCTTGGAGTAGTAGTCAAATGCAGTCTTAAAATCCTTATCTCTAAATGCAATGTCACCAAACTTCTTTGTGTTCAGCATCTCTTGCACGTGCTGGGTCCAATCTTGAAAGGATACCTTCAATATTTGAACATGCACAAGACGAAATACACTTATCTTAAAAACCAAACAAGTAGGACTTCATAATTTCAAAATACTTGAGCAAGTGCAGACACAAATAAAAATATTTGATAGTATACTGCAGATTTTGCACACACCATGAAATGTGAAGGCAATAGTAAATCATAATTATTCATGGGTCAGAAGCATACCCCGAGAAGAGTGACTATATTCCGTGCACCACTGCAGCCGATAGGATGGCCCAGAGAAATAGCACCACCACTTAAGTTTAGCTTTCTCTGAATGTACAAAGATATGTATTAGATCATGCAGAGACAAATAGAAATATTGACTGCTGAAATTTATGTACAAGTAAAAATCAGTGACTCACAAACGGGATACCAAGAAGCCTCTGATTAGCTACAACAACAAACTAGAAATGTAGGTTAGTGTGATAAGTCACAATAAGAGAGATTCCAAGGTAACATAGAACACCAATTAATAGAGTCTTGTCTTGTTACGAAATGTAGGTCAACCTACAAGCAAGATATGTACATCACATAACACAATTTATTTCGATTAGAGAAAAACAACGAGCACACAAAGTTCAAGCCTCAGGCCACAACACATCGATGCAACTAACCAAACAATGTCCAGGGAACATTACAATGACAATATCAAACAAAACGAACATAGGGCAAACATACATCCTCAACATGCACAATTCGAACATAAAACTAGATAGACTGAGCGGACAGCCGGACACGAAAACGAAAACGAACTTACGGAATATCTAGAATTTCGGAAACGAACCAATTCGAGCGGAATTATGTCGAACACGTCGGTATTGCGAAAATTCAATACGAAATACCGACCCATAGTGCATAGCATTAAACAAGTGCACGACCAAACACATAACAAGTTCACAACTAACAAGTGCAGGATCTAGTTCAAGTGCATGAGCATAAACAAGTGCATGAACCAAATACATAATAAGAGAGATGAGGCTGGGCGTTGTCTATAAGAGAGGGCAGCTAGCCACCAGTAGAAAGAACGCAGCTGCGTGGTGAGCAGCCTGTAATTGGGCTGTATGACCTGTGCAGTTGGCCAAATTCGGTTTAAACCGAATTTTGAATTCGGAATATTTCAAATTAAAAGTAGAAAAGTAGAAAACGGTCGAAAAATGTGTAAACCGTTTTCTACTTTTACATTTGAAATACGAAACATCTCAAATGCGAAAGCGAAAACGGTAAAGTCGGACAAGAAAATACAGATTCGATCGGATTAAATATAGAAAACGATGCGGTTCGGTTCGGGATATTTCCATTCCGTTTTCATCCTTAGCCTAGATAATTGTAGTACATTGCAGATGCATTATCTCCTATAATAATAGGAGTAGACCAATCGATGGAATTGGAATTGGTTCTCTACAATTGAGTCTCTCTTTTCTTAAAGAAGCTTTGGCTATGGATTGCATCAGTCACATCTTGGGAAGAATTACATTCGAGTTTTCAATCCCTACAAGTCATTCTTTTCACATCAATCACCCTTAAAAAAGAAAAGAAAATACAAGAATGCCTCCTCTAGGATGTTTAATATATGCCAATATATATACTGATTCTTTTCTAAAGTATAGGATGCATCCTACCCTACCCGTGGTGTCTTCCCAACCCAAGCTAGGAAACCAACATACAGAAAAGAATAAAGGAATAAATAAATTGATCATGGGAACACCCCTCGATCTGTTGTAACTCCTCTCCTGCTGATTGCCGTACGTAGGTACGTCGTCTCAATTTCCTCAGCAATTACCACTGTTTTGCCCATTATATATTGGCTGCGCTTGCGCTCAAAAGTCCGAACGAGCACCAGCATCTAGACACTATTCTTCTTCCTCCTATTCCCTGTCTGCCGCCACCTCAGATGCCACCCTGGCCGACGACCCCACCGCCGGCCGCGCATCCACGCCGTCCTAATCCCAATTCACGGATGACATACCTCCTCCTTGCATGCCCTGACCTCGGAAGACGCCTTGGCCACCCCCGCCGCTCCTTCCTCACCCTTCCCTAATCCTAATCTGTCGGTGACATACCTCCTCTACTCTGCCAGCCGCCACCTCGGACGTCGCCCTGGCTGCCGGCTGGCTACCTGGCCAGTGACCTCATCGCTGGCCACCTACCCCCACCACTCCTTCCCACCCTTCCCTAATCTCAATCCATCGGCGACCTAAGCTTGTTGTTGTTGCCCCCGCCCGCTTGGCGACTCCTCCGCCATCGAGCTCGATGCCGGTCGAACCGTCTCCACCGCTGGGTCGCCCGCGCCCCTGGGCCCCTCCTTTTCTAAGGCCACTGGGTATTGGTTGTGGCAGCGGCCCTGCGCCGCCGGCACGCGCTTGCGGTCGTGTCCGCACGGACATGGACACCCGCGTTATATCATTATTGATTATATATATCCCCACCTCTGTTGAGTTAAGCTAAGGGACCTAATGATGATGCGATTCAAATAACAAATATATACAACGACGAAACCACTATTAGGGCCTTCTGTTTGCGGGTCACTGAAAGAGACGCGGCGGCGACAATCGCTTCTCCGTGGGCAGCGACACTTCTGGGCGCCCGGCTGCACTGCTGATGACGTTGTGATGCCCCTGGAACGACGACGGCTACGACGACGACGCGGCCATTGAGCCAATCACATTCTTTGATGCTGCTCAAGTGCTCAGGACGTAGACATATATATGTGGCCCTTCCGCTTCAAAGACCTGGTGCATTAGCAGAAGAGATGGATACGATGGCGCTAGCTCTTGACCTAGCGTGATCACATTGCGCAAGCGAGCAGCGGTGTCGACGCTGACTGGATGGAAATGGCCTCTCTCATTCGCTGTAAACCTGTACCTATTATATTCTTCCCTCCTGGCTCTCTTGAATCATGATCTTGCCTGTGTGACAGGCCGCGGCCAATCGAAATCTAGTTCACTGAAGCACTATGAATTCACATTTTACTAGCCCATTAACCCAGCCATGCTCGTGCTCGTTCAGGAGCAAAAATATTAGGAGATAGATGAAGAAGTTTTGGAATGACTTTGGTTTTTGTTGTTTCCCCATCTGAGGTCATTTAAAAAGTTAAATTTCAATACTTGAATTTCAAATTTTAAATTTTAATATTTGAATTTTAAATGTGAGCACTTAAAACTAAATTTTAGGATTATAGATTATTTCATATAAAAAAATTATCAACAGCAATATTATATATCTTTCGAGATCTATAACTTTTATTTTGGTCATTTCTTCATCCGATGTCGATTTGATTTAAAAAAAAATCAAAAAGTGATAATTTCAAAGAGAATTTTCTGCATCTAAATGATTTCAAATGAAAAGGTTGTTAACTACAAAGTTGTAGATCTCTTCTAGGTTTATAACTTTGATATAAAATTTATCTTCATCTGACTTCGTTTAAAAAAGTTATGAATTTTACTGTACTGCACCTATTTTTAGAGACGACTCTATATCCAGCCGTCTTTATAAATCGATTTATAGAGACGACTCTAGATCCAGGCATCCAACCACCTCTAGAAATTTATTTTCATAATTGGCTAGATCTCGAGCAGCTTCTAAAGATAGGTGCAGTTTTAGAATATCAGCCACCTCTAAAAATGGATTTCTAGAGGCGACTCGTGTTAGAAATTATTTTCAGAGGCGGTTTTTTTTATTAACCATCTCTAACAAAAGCATATGTTGCTAAAAATTGTTTCTGCACTAGTGAATCTGTACTATGAATCTGCATATGAAAATGCGCTTTCCGTATCAGCCTATTAGTAATTAGTTAGAGACACATTTAACGTAGTGGACCATCAGCTTTTCTAGCAAGACTTGGATTTCACTTTTCCTGATCAAATGTAAGATGTTTTGAATTTTCTAGAAACATAAGTTTTTGTTGTGTATTTGAAGATACACTATGTCTAGAATAGGGTTCAAAATTTCGGCGAAATTTCACCGAAATTTCACGAATTTCGGTAATTTCAGTGGTGGGCGAAAGAAAAATCCAAAATTTTGTAATATACTAATACATGTGCTATATAACTCTAAACTCATATTTTTCTATTGCTTATGTTGCATATTCTTCTTCTCAATAGATGTGTAATCATAAATCATGCTAATATTTGTTTAGATCTAAATTTTTTTAGAAAAAGCATATTTAATGTGCAAGTCTCTAAAAAAAATCGACGAAATTTTGGCCGAATTTCGGGGGTGGCCGAAATTTTTGCAGCACCGAAATCGAAAACCTAGAAGACATATAATAAAAACAATGTAGCTAGAAAATCAAAACATCTTACAATTATTTGGAATGAAGGGGGTACAGTATATGATCTTATAGGAGTGTGAACTTGATTAAGAGATAAATCCTTTTTCCTTCGAGTCAATGAATTACACAAGATCAAGCTTTATCTTTGCTAACCAATCGATACGAACCATCCATAAATTTAGTTGGGAACTGCTTTTTGAAGAAAAAATATTTAAGGCACAATTTGGTTAATGTTTCTCTTTTTTTCATGATTAAAATTGGACTACCATTGGATGTAAGAACAGTATATGTTTTTTTTTATAAGATTCATGGACACCAATAGCATGCTTCGGGTTCGGGCTGATGCAGGTGACGCGCACATTAGCATACTTTGGCATTGCGAAAGGGAAAAAAAATTCTTTAGTGTGTAAGCTCTCGAAAAAAAAGACCCAAAATAATTAGGTCATAATTGCTACCTTTTGCTATGATAGTTAAATATTTTTTTCGGGGAGACCTGGCCCTGACAATGCACGGATCCCTTTAATTTACCCTACCACCTCATCTGGCACGAATCCAATACTTTAAAGAAAAAACTAATGAAGTAACCCCCACCCCCAACTGACCCCCATTTGTCAATGCTCCTCAGACCAACTATGGCCTCAATCATTTGCAGATGATATGTTTATATGATGTAACTAAACTCAAATGCATGACTAATAATTAATAGCAAATTTCAATATCCTTTCTTGTCAATTTTTTGTTCATGCCATCTGTGTAGTGGAAAAATATTCTCATTGTGGTTTACAATTTATATATGTCATACACTTAAAAAAAAACTACATTGTCTAGGGAGGGAGAGGTAATAGTTTCACTGTTCATTTTACTAGAGCGAGCATTCGTTTTTCCCATGATAGAACAAATGATCACTTATCCTCTTCAATCTGATAGTATCTCTGTTTTTCTTTCTTTTTTAACCTAGCTATATATGTTTTAGTTTTTTGTTACATTTTATATTAGCAATCATCTGAATTACAACCTTGATATCTTAAATGTGTACCATGTGCAACCAATTTATGCATTAACTAAATTATGCGGTCTTCTCTTTCCTTAATTTGTTTCATTTTTATGGTAGAGATGGATAATTAAGAAGCATCCATAGGGATATGCTCGGTTAATTTTTCTTAATGGAGGTGGTGGGTAAATTATAATAGACATATAGGTATTTTAGGTTTTTTTTTATAATAGCAAGTGGATAATTTGAAAATGGATATAGTAGTATTTTAGATTAAACTTTTTTTATAATGGTGATGATGGATATTAATTTGTAAATAGCTATAGGGGTTGTGTAGACTATTTTTTCATAAATAATGATAGTAGTGGGTAGTTTACAACTAGCTATAGGGTTATTTTAGACTTATTTTCAGAATGAGAGTGCTGAGTAATATTACTTTTCTTTTTTTCTCCTATTAACACCGTCGTTTTTAGAACTTTAAAATGAATGCTGTCGGTGCGAAAAGTGACCAACAAGTAAATATTTATAGTTTTGCCACGCGTTGTGATCGGATGTGGCTAGACAACGGGCCCTACGTTCAGTTGAGGTTGGTCGGTGACTTTATTTCCTGAGCCCAGCCCAAGTGCTCAGTGTTTGTTGTGGGGTTACAAACAAGTAAGGAATGAGAAGGGGTGTGTTAGAGGCCCAATCGAACTCTGAACCGAGTGGCCGAGAGTGACGGGTGCTCTAACGTGCGCTAAGTATTGGAGCGTATGCTCTGTGTAGCTGTCGAGTTCTAGAGCTATTGAGTTGTTCGAGTCCTCTGGTCGTCGAGTCCTTGAGTCGTCTAGCGTGTGCTTGTTGGGAGAGTGCGCATCCCCTTTTATAGTTGAAAGGGATGACCTTATAAGTCAGAGAGAAAGAGATAGAGAGTGCATACGTGTGCTGTCTAGTCTTGTTGCTCAAGCCATCGGGTACGGGATGGCTGCCAGCGCCCACAATACTGTTAATGCCCAGACGCGTCTAGCAGGCTCTACCGTGTTCGCCTGGTACGGCAAACAACGGCGCCCACAACACTGTTTAAGCTCTGACATGTCTGGCAGGCTCTACCGTGTTCACCTACGACGGCTCCCACAACACTGTTTATGCTCTGAAGCGTCTGGCAAGCTCTATCGTGTTCGCCTGTCATGCCCTGTCGGCACCGTCCTGTAGGTGCATAGGGCATGGCAGGGTACGGTCCTCGGTATTGCGGTTGACTTGAGCGCCTTACCTTATCTGCATCGCCTGCTCCCTAGGCCCACACTGAGCGGGCGTCCCCGGTCGGTTGCTCCTAGTTGGCCCCGACCGTGTCGGTAGGGAAAGAGCAGCAAGCAGAGGTCCGGCATATCCTCGGTCGGAGAAAGGGGGCCGGGCGAGGTGGAGCCCGCGACCCAAAGGTCGGAGGTGCTGGTTGGGAACCGGATCGTGGTCTTAGCCTATTATTATGTATTTGGGGTGGCCCAGGCGTGTGTTGTCGTTGTACCACCTACTAGACCGAGTTTTATAGGGAAGCGGGTTCATTGGGGACCCCGGGTTTATGAACCCGACAAATATGAAGGGTTTCTTGTTGTTGGCCAAATACTAACGGAATAGATGATGGGAAACATGTTTCACCAGTGAACTTAGAGTAGCTCAGCTAGTTAGTTTTCTTGTGTTGAAACCTACCTCATCCGAATTGAAGTCCGCCAGTTTATACATGTACTTGTATTTTTTTCTAGATTTATTTCAAAATTGAGTGATGATATTTTTCTAGTTGTCTGTGGCGTACCCATCAATGTGAGGTATATGTGGTGACTTCGTCAGTCTTAAGAGTTATTGAGACACTTTCCTATAGGTGAGGTAGGACATTTGACGGTGCTCATACGTGCCTACTAGGCTAGACGAAGGATCAACCAACGATTGCCAACTATACAATCCAGAATTAGTATCCTATTTTTACAAAAAAAAAAAAAGAACAACACAAGCTGCGCAGTGGGTTGTGCAATATAAACTCGTACAAAATTCGAGTAACACAACAGCTCCAGTTAATCAATGAGTGGTAGTATACGTGCAGAGGCGCAAAGCAACGCTCAGAATGGCATACAAGCAAATCGTAGTCAAAACAAAAGCATTCAAGCTGCTGGTAGCCCCAAATGAGCACTAGTGTCCAAACTTATAAAAGACATAGGCCCGAGCGTTCCTTTCTTTTTGCTTGTTCGGCTGGTATTACGAGCCTGGATATGGCTGCTGGTGGAAACCACAGGAAAAACCAGCCAACACTATATTCAGTCAACCAGCTCCAGCCAACAGCTGTCATTTACTCATTTCAAAAAAATGACGCCAACACCACATCCAGTCAACCAGCTTCAGCCAACGGCTGCCATTTGCTTATTTCAAAAAAATGGCGCCAACACCACATCCAGACAACTGATGGCGCCAAACCACAAGCCATTCAAATTACAATACAGCAGTTGAAATAACAGTTTGTTAGGGACTACTAACAGTCCATTAGAAGTTAGTCCACTAGCAGTTCAGTACACATAATAGGTCCATACAAGCCATTATACAACAGTTCAAAATACACACAACAGTTCAAATTACACTTCTTCACAAACATGACAACTTCTTTATAAACATGACAACTTTCATCAGGAAACTGTACCACAAGCAGCAGCAGCAACCGGTTCTATGAGTAGAACAACTAAAATTGCCAGAACTTCAGATAGTTTCATGTTCAGACTGTGACACAGCTCTTACAAACCCCATGTTAGCTGTCGAAGTAGGAGCCCGCCAATGGTCACTTGTGCCAAAAACTCTGTAAGATACTGGTTGCGTACGCGCGTGGTTTAAAAAAAACGAATTCAAGGTCAATAGCAAACCCCAACACACACTGGGCATGATAAGCAAAAGCAGTTTCAATTATCTGCCAATTTACAATACATTGTAACTATACCAGTTCTACCAATTTATATTGAGCTCATTACTAAACTTATACTGGGCCGCCGGTACAGGAGTACCTTAGTGCATCTACAATTCTACATATATCACTCGGGGGGCATGTCCACAAAAATACAAGGTTGAAATGATAAATCATATAGTACCTTACTACAAACAATCTTGAAGTACCCCAGTGCATCTACAATTCTACATGTATCACTCAGTATAAGGATCAGATGAACAAGAATATCACACAACCTTTGGGCACTACAAGTACCTAACAAATGAAATGCACATAAAGATAGGAAATGAAAGAGCGAAAGTCTGCTTCATTAACCATTTAGTTGGCATTGTAATGCAAACAACTATCTTTAATTGAAGTACTTGGCATCCTAATATTAATCGCCTTTGCTGCATCATTGTCCCCAGAGAGCCACAGATATGTACTCCCTCACTAACGATATAGTGGAATTAGCATTGATCTGAACCCAATCCGATGGTGGGTATGTAGACGAACCAACTCCAATCTCATGATTCCATAAAAAATTGTGCATTGTAAAGCATGACATAATAATTATATTTTGCTTTTTTCCTATGACAGAACGGTACCCCATGCAATATGTGCCAACGGGCTTTGAGAACCCCAAATGTCCTTTCGACGACATTGCGGAGGCTCTAATGAGTGTGAAGTGAAATTTCTCCTGTCGAGATAATGTGTCCATGTCTACACCCCTAAAATCATCCAGATGGTACCTTGTATTTTTGAATGGAGCCATGTAGCCAGTCTCCAATGCATATCCAGCATCCACCAGATAGTACCGTCCTACAACACATGCACCATTTCCACAATTCATTTTCGTTATCTTCAAAAACAAGTACAAAGATGGTTCAACTATTGCATGGCACTAATCACTAACCTTGTGGTGGATGCGGGAACATTGGTTGTAGCCAATATTCTCTTAGTACGGCCATGTCATGCACTGACCCCGCCATCCCGGCCCCCACAAACGTGAAACGCATATCCATGTCCACAATGGCACAAACATTAATTGTTACATCTCCTTTCTTGTTTATGTAGTCAATTCTGGTCTCCTTGTTCACCGAAACTTTAATATGAGTTCCATCCAACGCCCCAATGCACCCATCAAAAAATGGTGCATATGTTGAAAACTGAGCGTGCACTCCAGCATAACTTCTATCAATTGGAACTAGAATATTGTCTACCCATCTACTAATAACCTCGGCCACATGAGTAACCTTCCTACTAACTGTATCTAAAGACCGCTCAAATCTATCCCTGCTCCTTCTAGCTACCTCATTGTGAGCACAAGTCCACACATATAATCCTAAAGTATTTATGGATCATGTCTGTTGTGTACCCTTCAATCCATACTCAAGTAAAATGTTGTGCAAATGTAGGAAACATACGCAGGTTTTCTTTGCACTTTTGTTCATTTTGCAGATTCAGTTGCATCCACTGCCGCCCGCTCATCTTTGGGAAGGGGAGGGTAGTGTTCACCACTAGAGCCGCATTAGCCACTGCTACTTTTAACCTTGCAACGAGGATAGCAGCAGCCGCAACATTGTAAATTTGTGTTCCTTCGCTGGAGGTGTCTCTGATGTAGGAGTCCTTAGAGCTGCTCATCTGCAACAGCATGATAAGATAAGAAAGAGCAAGTGATATACAAATTAGAACACTGACAAACAAAATAGCAGTTTTCTTGCGTCAATTCTTCCAAGATGTAGGTAGGAATTGAAAACTACCATGGCACCACACAGGCTGTCTCAACAAAAGACAGCGTTGTATAAGCCCAGATACACGAATCCCTTTAGATGGTGACAAAAACTCCAAGGAAATAACAACGAGAATGGACAGGTTTTAACAGAGAGAAGCTAATCACTAGCATGATGTGTCAAGCACTATAAGAACGTTCATATGTGAAGATCCATTGCAAACAGGGCCCTTGAAATGGAGAAGAACAGGGATATTGATACCTTGGAGTAGTAGTCAAATGCAGTCTTAAAATCCTTATCTCTAAATGCAATGTCACCAAACTTCTTTGTGTTCAGCATCTCTTGCACGTGCTGGGTCCAATCTTGAAAGGATACCTTCAATATTTGAACATGCACAAGACGAAATACACTTATCTTAAAAACCAAACAAGTAGGACTTCATAATTTCAAAATACTTGAGCAAGTGCAGACACAAATAAAAATATTTGATAGTATACTGCAGATTTTGCACACACCATGAAATGTGAAGGCAATAGTAAATCATAATTATTCATGGGTCAGAAGCATACCCCGAGAAGAGTGACTATATTCCGTGCACCACTGCAGCCGATAGGATGGCCCAGAGAAATAGCACCACCACTTAAGTTTAGCTTTCTCTGAATGTACAAAGATATGTATTAGATCATGCAGAGACAAATAGAAATATTGACTGCTGAAATTTATGTACAAGTAAAAATCAGTGACTCACAAACGGGATACCAAGAAGCCTCTGATTAGCTACAACAACAAACTAGAAATGTAGGTTAGTGTGATAAGTCACAATAAGAGAGATTCCAAGGTAACATAGAACACCAATTAATAGAGTCTTGTCTTGTTACGAAATGTAGGTCAACCTACAAGCAAGATATGTACATCACATAACACAATTTATTTCGATTAGAGAAAAACAACGAGCACACAAAGTTCAAGCCTCAGGCCACAACACATCGATGCAACTAACCAAACAATGTCCAGGGAACATTACAATGACAATATCAAACAAAACGAACATAGGGCAAACATACATCCTCAACATGCACAATTCGAACATAAAACTAGATAGACTGATGCAGAAGGAACATTCGTTGGGATAATGACTACTTTGATCTGGCTCTCAGAACCTCCCAGCAGGCCTCAATCAAGTTCATGCGGCCCTCTTTCATTTCCATGCTCAGAAAGTTCCTACGGTCGACGGTGTTCTTGAAAACAACTAAAGCAAGAGCAAACGTAGGATCAGACTCGGGCAAACCATCTTGTTTCATAATCTGCTTCACTTTGGACATCTTGATGTAGACTAGGCCCGATCTTCTAAAAGGTATGATAGCGTTAACTGGTGGAGACTCGACGTTCACGATCTAGGCTTCAAACCAAGACTGATTCAGACCCCCGCAACCGTTACACCACTGCTCCGTTGGTTATCAACCACGCGAACACGATTGACCTCGCCAAGAAGGCTTTCCTGCAAGCAAATCAAGAACACAAGCAAGAACGAGATGATCGCAATCTGAAATTGCAAATAAATATGAGGCTTATGATAACAAGAAGGAGTTCAAGTCTTTATTCGAAAGGACTAATCGCCATAGGCGAACAAGATCAAGAATTGAGGCCCTGGTTCACAGCAAGCAGCCTTGGTGACACAGTTGCTCTTCCTCCCTTTCTTGAATTGAAGTCGTCCTCGACTGAAGTAGATCATCTCCTCCATTGGATGATAGCAATGATGGCTTCAGAAGAAGACGTTCATCTTGGCGCTCAATCCTTCGCAAAGGCGGCTGCCATGGTGGCTTCCCTGTTGGGAATTCATCCTCCTCCTACAAAAGGTTAGTACCAACAAGAGGCATAGCACTAGAAGCAGGACCAAGTGGACATATAGGCGATGTACAAGTTAAAGCATAACAAGGTTCATCATGATCAGCAAGAACAGATTTAAGAGCAAATAAAACTTCTTTCACGTTACTTGATGGTTCATTTGTTGGTTTGCTAAAGTATTTATCATGGCCTTTCTTTTTCTTTTCAGCAAGTTCCTTTTCATATTGCACATTTTCAGCAGGAGTTAAAGGAAGTAAAGCAATGGTCTTTCCCTTAAATATAAAAGTATATCTATTTTGCCTACCATGATGTAGAATATTATTATCATATTGCCAAGGGCGGCCTAACAAAAGTGAACAAGCTTACATAGGCACGACATCAAAATCAACATAATCATGGTATGATCCGATAGAAAAATGCACACGAGCAAATTGTGTTACCTTTGCCTTACCACTATTGTTGAACCACTGAACATGGTATGAATGTGGAAGGGCACATGTAGATAAACCAAGGGTCTTGACAAGCTCAGAACTTATCAAGTTATTGCTGCTCCCTCCATCAATTATAGCATGAACACAGAAATTATTGACAATGAGGAACATTTGAAACAAATTGTGGCGTTGTAGCTTGTCTACTGGCTCAACTTGTGTACTCAAAACACGTTGAACAATGATTGATTTGTAGTTTGCAGTGCATGTCACACTATCAATTACCTCATCAGGATCTTTAGCACTATCTATAAATTTATCTGCATAAAGATCAGTTGCAAGTGTAAATTCATTCTCTTCATCACTAGCACTAGCATACCCACCATCATCAGTAGCAATATATGCGCGTTTGCTAGGGCATTCTTTAGCAATATGTCACATGCCCTTGCCGTGGTGGCAAACAATTTTAGAAGAGCTGCTAGAGGAAGGTGTAGCAGATCCACTGGAAGAAGGTGTGATAGAAGAACTCTTCTTTACAGGCACTGGTGGTGCCTGCACATCAGAAAATTTACTCACCTCGGTTGGATGAAGGAGTGGAGAGTCGTGGAATGCCTAGGTTTTCATGCCTGTACTTCCCTTTCAGCTTTAAGAACATAATGATATAATTGGGAAAATCTAGTCCATTCTTTATAGTCAAGAACATCCTGTATTTCACAACGCAAACCTCTAAAAAATCTAGAACACTTATTCATTCCATCCTCTTGTATGTTACTACGTGCTAGATCAATTAAAAGCTCCTGATAATATTCCTCAATGGTCTTACTACCTTGATTTAAATGTTACAGTTTTAATCGCAGATTACGCTGATAGTATGGAGGAACAAATCTCGATTTCATTCGTCGTTTAAGTACAGTCTAGGTTTGAGGTATTTGAGCATTAGCATTAGCATTAACATTATTGCAAATATCATTCCACCAGAAAAAAGCAAAACTAGTAAACTCACTAGTAGCAAGTCTAACTCTATATTCTTCAAGAACTTGATGGGAGCTAAATTTTTGATCTACAACCATCTCCTAATCTAAATATGCTTTAGGATCAACAGAACTAAAAAAGGAGGTATCTTAAACTTGGTTTTTGAGAAAGGATCATTATTACCTTGGTTATTACCTCACATACAGCGTCAGTTAAAGTTCAACCGATTACGATTACGTGCATCCTCAGCACGTCGTTGAGCTTCGGCTCCAGCCTCTGCGTCGCCATCCTCCTCAGAGAGATCACCATCATCATCTTCAGGACGTGGTTCAGGATATCGTTGTTCAACATCTTCAATCCTCTTGGCCAAGTTGGTGATTTGTTGAAGGATCTCATTGAACTTGTTATCAAGAACAGCACGAAGCTCATTCTTAGAAACACAGTCATTGAAATATATAGGTGTGTCTCCGTTTCCTTTGCCGCTGCCTTCCGCTTTTCCTGACATGGTTAGTAGAAAGAAGAAGACAACATAAATAGTATGATCCCTACCAACTACTTAGGTTATAGACAAGAAAAAATAAGGCACTTAACTCTCAAGCGTCTTACCACGGTCTTATAAGTGTTCTTACCAAAGCAATAGGCGGTGCAATCGGTCGGTGACTGTGATATCGTTGTAGCTTGAGTGTGCGAACATGTACTTGGTTAGAAGAAAATGGAGCTTGGATAGGCACAATATAGTAGTAAGGAATAGCAAAATTCATAACTGAATAGCAAAGCTGAATAAGTATCCCAAGTACTTGTCTTAGTTGCTGACCTACTCACGTTCTAAGTACCAGATGTATTAAGTGATGTGAACAGCAGAAATATGATTTGGAACAAGGCAGAAATCAGCACACGTAAACACAGCTCAAATGGCGCTCTCTATGTGCTCCTCTAGATATTATTCCACTTTTGCCCCTCTCTTTTTTCTCTATTTTTTGGCTGTCGTTGTTTTTTGGGATTCTGTGACTTTTTCTTTTTATTTTTTTGATATTTTTTCTTCACTTAGGAGCACAAAAGAAGTAACCACAGAAAATATGAGCTTAAACAAGTGAAAGACGTGGCCTGTGGAAATTTCAGAAGACGTGCTCAAAATCAACAAAAAGCTTGTGACCACGAAAAGAGGATCTTGTGACCAGTTTTTGACCAAAATAAAAATTTCTGACCCAGCAAAGTTGGAAATGGACGGATCCAAAAAAATTTTCTAATTGATTTTGATATATGGAACGTTGAAATCCGAGTTCGTATGCAAAAACTAGACTAGTTTTACGGACTAACTCCGAATTAGAAGACAAAACAGGAACAATGCGCGTAAAATTGGTCACTGCAGTAAGGATTTGATGGAAACAGTGAAGACAAGTATAACAAATTAGATGGCATGGACTACGGTTTGATAAATATAAAGGAAACACAGCAAGACTTGAAGGTGTTCACGGATTATGATGAAAAATAAAGGAAAAAACACAAACTAGACTAAAAACGATCTAAAACCAGCAACCAGAGCTTGACCTAGGGCACAAACTCAACCACGCGACACAGAGACAAAATTGCATGGCACAACGAGGCTATAGGACAGGGAATATGTGATGGTGTATATTTTTGGCTTTTTGTGAATTATAGGTAATACAAAAACAGTAACAATCTAAAGGAAAAAATAAAGTTATACCTAACGGGCAACAAGGTCTTTGATACCACTTGATATAGACTAGGCCCGATCTTCCGAAAGTTATGATAGCGTCAACTGGTGGAGACTCGACGTTCACGATCTAGGCTTCGAACCAAGACTGATTCAGACCCCCGCAACCGTTACACCACTGCTCCGTTGATTATCAACCACGCGAACGCGATTGACCTCGCCGAAAATGCTTTCCTGCAAGCGAATCGAGAACACAAGCAAGAACGGGATGATCGCAATCTGAAATTACAAATAAATATGAGGCTTATGATAACAAGAAGGAGTTCAAGTCTTTATTCGAAAGGACTAATCGCCACAGGAGAACAAGATCAAGAACTGAGGCCTTGGTTCACAGCAAGCAGCCTTGGCGACACAGTTGCAGCAAAACGATATCTGTTTCATGAGGAAATCAAGTACTAAACAAAACCTAAACCCTAAGGAGAGAGACGGCTGCTATTTATAGAGTATTGGGTGTCACCCCTCTGGACGCGCCTCCTAATGGGTCTAAACACGATACACGATCCGACGGACCAAAAGACGGTGTCGCAGCACCCTAGCAGATTCTGAGTGATGACTTGTTTCGACGATTCCCATTGATTCCTAAAGGCTTTTGACGTGAGACTACTTGCATTGGCTTTCTTATTAAATTAGCTTTCCAACTATATGTAGATCGTTGAAAACAGAGTCTGGATGCGTCCTGGGTGACCAATTTAAGGCAGACTGGTCCTGGAACCCGAGATGGGCTCCAACTTCAGTTGGAATGTGCCTCCACCACGAGAAAGATGAATTGGATGCCCATGCTGATCCTCCTCCTCTCCTTGGCTTGTATGTGATGAAGAAGTGATGTCCTCATCACATCTCCTCGTCATGCTTGCTTGACCCGGCCTTCTGCTGCGGATGGTTCTTAATGAACTAGGTCAAGTCTTCAAGGCAGTCGTCAATGGAAACAGTCTTCTTACTGGGAGGGCTATTGATAGAATGTTTTCTAGTGGATCTCTTAGAGGACTGGTCGACACTGTGTGTACCTATAGGCTCCTGGGACATGTCGTGTGGAGTTTCGTTGCAAGGAGTACTCGGTGTCCTCTCGCGATGATGTCCACCAAAAGCGAGCAACGTGCCCCTTTCACGGGGGGTGCGTCCCCAAAGAGTGACTAGTAGGTCAAGGCATTTGGGAACTTTGGTCCGTTGCGCAGCCGATTAGCTATTTTTCTGCACGTGTGACATGGTTCCACATGTTAGGACGAATAGAATGGGACCATCCCTAGTACTTGGCAGTCAGCGGGTTAGAAAGAAAATAGGTGGAAGGAAGTACCCCGTTGCCACCCTCAAAAAACGAGGGGTCAACTGCGACACCTCCTGTGATCGGGTCACGACCTAGGCCAGTGTGGGTTTGAAGGTTGCGCCAAGCGAAATATGTCCGCTTCAGGTCGTTCAACTTGTTCTGCAGTTGTTTCTTGTCATAACTCAACTTCGTTTTGTTTTCGAATGCTGGATACAGATTTGACCACCCGATGGCTGTGAGGCCTCGTTGGTTCTCGTGCAAGAGGTTTTTCTATTCTATGACTAATTCCAGAAAGGTCCTCAAGGTAGCTTCATCCCAGTTAGCATGATCAGTGGACATCTGTTGCCATTTGCAAAATGTATGGTATGATGTATGCAGCATACAAGAAAATTTGCAACATTTGTAAGAGTAACAAACAGGGGAGTTAGGGCGTAAGAGATGGGGACTTGCCTTGACAGAAGTCTTCACGCGTTTTGAACGGTGGATGCAGTGTCTGCCTTCAGGAGAGGAGCAGGACGATGCGGACGACGCTGCCAGTGTGGTGGATACGGCGAAAAGGCTGGCGATTCCGACGAACTGAGAGGCGGATCCGTTGACGGCGTGCGGGCTCACCTGCAATAGGAGCACATGGGGGTCAGATCCAGTTGGGGGTGGGGGTGTGGACGACGGCGGCGTCGGATCCAGAAGGCGGGTACGACGGCGGCGTTAGAACAGGTGGGGAGGGAGGGAGGTGAACTCGGATCCAAGGGTACCTTCTTGCCGTCTGACGAGCGTCGACGTCGGCGGGTTGAAGGGGGGATGCGGCGCTCTAGTTCGACAAACTTGATGCTTTCGACGGCGCCGGGGTAGGCACGGAGAAGCGGAGCTCACGCCCGCGGCGGCCGGCGTGGTGGAAACCCTAGACGTGGGGGGCGCGGGGGACGGAGTGAGTGAGGGAGGAGAACGCGGCCATTCGGAGTGAGTGAGTGAGGCACTGAGGGGCTCGACGGAAACCCAGATTGGCTTTACAGCCGTTCGGCTGGACTTGGGCCGCTGAACAGCTGGGCTGATCAACCTAACAAAAAGCAGCCCAGCCGAACGGGCTCTTTCCTAAGCAGGACAAATCGGAAATCAGACAATGTATGTAAAAGAGGATAGCACTTCCATTCAAAAGAGGATAGCACTTGAACGAATAATCGACTCCAAAGCAGGAAGAGGGTGAATCACGACAATCTTTTTTCCCCTTTCTTGTTTGTGAAGAAGCGAAAACAAACAACCAACAATATATAGGAAAAGACGTTGATGGAACCCTTTTGTCTCCAAAACCGACAATTCAAGCAACCCTCTGGATCTAAGCCTCTACCCATACATCTCTGACTTGAGTCCCAGCCCAGGCTGGCCGTGCGGCCGTCTCTGCTTGAATTATCATTAGACCTCTCGCTGCCTCCATGACAACAAGCAGGAGCAGAACCAAAGAACTCGAGGGAGTGTTCAGCTGCCATTATAAGCCGGTTTATAAGCTATGGTACAATATTTTTCTCTCCCGACAAATTAGTTGTACGCATCAGCACAAGCGGCTTTATGAGCAGCCAAACTGAGTCTCGATATTGCCTCGTTGCCTATGGGGGCGGTGACAATTTAGAGGAATGGACATATAGGTTTTCTGCTGGGCACCCAACACCAGAGCAACTCATACCGAGCGCAGAATGGACCGAGGACCAGTGGCATCTAGCAAACCAGAGGAACAGAGGTTGCTTTGCAGGTTTTTTTTCCCTGGTGCAGCGCAGTGCATGCCAGACCACCAGACGGTGAACGATACAATATATCTCACCCATTCTTACTGGAAACACTGAGTCAATATAGGCCTCTACAAACATACAACCCGTTCCAGTGTACTGAAAAGACCACGACAACTGTTGCAGACGTCATCCTTCTCCAGATGTCAGAGCACACTCAACTCAAATCTTTCACTAGAGCAATGCATCGTCTATTCAGGAGGCAGCAAAAGGACTAGCAGTAGAACATGGACCTCTTCAGCTCATCCTTTATCTCTGGAAGTTGCTTCGGACCACCACCAGGAGCAGGAGCAGGAGCAGGAGCAGGAGCAGCTGCACTGCCGGAGCTTGACGATGATGCCGTGTCAGAGACTTGGGCGAGGTAGACGCGGGCACGCTGTGTGAGCTTCTGGGCGTAGTATGCGGGAGGAACTGCCATTACAAACAATCAGCAAAGCATCACGCTAACATTTTCTTCCATGCACAATGCAAAATTGTGCTAGTAACATTATATTTCTATTGATGATGCAGATATCCTTGTGCAGTCGTGCTTCTGGATCTGTGCATGGATGCAGATTTACCACAAATTCAACCAGAATTGCCAAGTTTTATGAAGTACACAGCTGGAGTCTGGATGTCAATTTCACTGGATACCGTAGTTAAGCAGGAAAGGAAAGTTTGTTTAAACTAAATTATCAGAGAAAACAGGGAAGAATGACATACCAATTGACACCGACTGAGTGCCGCTTGCATAACTGACAGGAGACAGAAACAGGACAAACTGTCAGACACCTGGACAGCACAAACCCAAAAAAACAACAAGAGCATGCTTACGTGTAGCACAGGTTATTTATGAGAGCCTGCATCTCCTTTGAAGTTGTTGTCATCTCGCAGCACAAGGTATTGCACAGGACGCCTTGCCCCCTGCATTTCCATAATCATTAAATCTTTATTCTGTAGGATACAGATTGGCAAGAAGACAGTTCAAGTTATTTGTGATCTTGTGGACATCTTACTTTCATCTCAGCATGGCTGAAAAGGAAGAAATCAAATTCTGCTGGGTGACAGATCTCGCTATCAACCATTGTGCCTACAATTTTTTCAGAAACATGTGATTAAGATGGCTTATGAAACAGGATACCATAAATTGACTGTTGCGAATAAGCTTGTGGTTCTAAGTTCTAACCAGGCTCAACAATTTTCTTCGTAGCAGAACGGTGCTTATACTTGTCCATGGGAAACAGCCTTAGCCTATGCTTCTTCTGCACCACAATGAAGGTGATTTGTGGCTTCTCATTATCATACAGTGCTTTTCAAGCCTGAAGAAACAATTATTATTACCAAATGTTCTAATCAAATATGATAATGGAAAGCACTATTTGCTCTCAAATCACTTTACCTTTTCTATCGCAGGGATTTCTTTCTCCACAACTTGTTTGAACTGACCGTTACTTATGCCATCCCTAGCAACCAAATACAAAACAAAATAACAGAGAGAGAAAAGCAGTCTACTGTTAATTTTCATGGGATGATGATCAAAAGAGCGCATCACAGAACAGCTGAAAGATAAGAACCTGTAGAATATCAGCTGCTGGGGCTTCTTGTTGGACTCCTTTTCAAATGCATGAAGGAGGTCCCTTCAAAAGTTCAAGAAATTAAAATGCAACCCAATGTGGTGGCATGCATGTTTCAAATAGTTACATAGATTGAAGGATGTACTTGACAATGTCTTCAAGGCCACTGATGATCGCTTCACAGTGACCTTGTTCACGAACAACACCAATATACTTAGACACCTCATGCCAGTCTTGGGATGCAACGACCTAAACAGAACCTCAGGCAGCATCTGTTAGTTTAATGAGATGAAAATGACCAAGGTACTATCCATTTACCAAACATAAGTAAACCTTACAGAAGCAATAGAAGGGGCAGCAGAATCATCTTTAGCAGAAGGATGAGAAACATGAGCACCAAATATAATTGTCGGCTTGTTTGAAACAACCGGTAAACTCTCCCGTACATCATCAAATACTGAGTTCCTTCCTCCAGCCTGTCAAGATGGTGAATATAGCGTATCATGTTGAACAGGTAGTTTTTGAAACAATAGATGAAGCGAAGCTGAGGTTTACCTTGGCGTTGATCTTAATAGCCATACTTGCCAATATCTGATTACTTTTCGTGAAGACATTTGACCTTGGACAACACTGTGACACGAGAGCAATATTTGTCTCACAGATCCTTTTAATATTTCCTGTGGGGGTACTATCTGAGAGCGAATAGGTCTCGGGAATTGATTGATAGATTAGCAGCAGTACAGGATACAATATATAGGCAAGGATCAATAGGGTTTATAGAAACACCCAATCAATGGTGATCCTTGCCTTGTCAATGTAATCTATCTATCTTAACCCCTAAGGCAGCCAGCCTAACAGGCTAGGCGCCAGGCCCAAGGCCAGCCCATTAGGGCGCCTATTCTAACACGCCCCCGCAGTCGAATCGTCAGTCACTCTGCACGTTTAGACTGGACCTAAACTCCGTGAAAACTGAAGTAGGCAGCCCTTTGGTGAAGATATCTGCTGTAGGGGAATAGACCCCCTATACCCTCATGGGTATACATGGGCCGCACCACCGGAGGTGGCCCACCTCGCAAGATGAAGCGTGCGGAGCACGCTATATTGTAATTGTACCAAATTGGATACTTTACTTGTAACATTGTCCCTTCGGAGTATATAAGGAGGGCCAAGGGTCCCCCTAGAGGACAGATCATCTAGATTATACAGATCATAACAGATCTCACCTCAATCAATACAGAATAATGAGACACAGGACGTAGGTATTACGCCAACACGGCGGCCGAACCTGTATAAATCTTGTGTCTTGTGCCTCTATAACCATCTGGTTTCTAATTACACGCACCGTCTACCAATAATCTACCACCACGAGCACCCTCCTCAGTGGACTGCCGACCATATTTCATCGACAGTGGCGCGTCAGGTAGGGGTCCCCTTTTAGGGGTTGTGCGTGCTGATCTTCCGGCGAATCAGATGGGATCCTCTTTATCAACACCACCTGTGGTGACTTCAGCTGCCACAGCGATCTGTCCCAGTCAAGATCGATCACGGCGTTCAGCCTCTGTCAACTCCGACCAGACCACGTCCCGAGCGGCTCCGCCGAGCTCCGACCACCTCGACCACCAGACCACGTCCCGAGTGGCTCCGTCGAGCTCCGACCACCTCGACCATCAGACCACGTCGACCACGTCCCGAGCGGCTCCGCCGAGCTCCGACCACCTCGACCACCAGACCACATCGACCACGTCCCGAGCGGCTCCACCGAGCTCCGACCACCTCGACCACCAGACCACGTTGCAATGATGATCGCCGCGAAGAACAGCGCTATGACAACCGCGACCACCGTCACAACAGGCCGAAAAGCTCGAGGACCGGACAACTTCATCGCCACCGACCAGATTTCTATCAAAGATAAGTACACTTCTAATATTTATATTTAACACAATTTTCATTATGACGTTTCTCCACAATGTCCTCGTCGTGATTATTCTTCAAATAACACTTGTCTATGTATACCATCTTAAAGATAACATACAGCTATAATTAATGCAAATCCTCGACCAATCATGTTGACGCTCGATGTCTCCAGAAATGGCCCTATCTTCGGCTCCTCCCTACACGTGCACGAGCGTCTGCCCTCTGCGTTATGGGTGGTCGGCAGCGGCTCCTTAGCGATGCTTTGTTCTTCCTACACGTGCACGGGCTCCGCGCCCCGCGTTATGGTTCACGGGCTAGCTAGGGCTGGAGACTCAGCTACATACTAACTGGTCGGGCGGTTTATATTAAGCATAAACACAAACTTCATATTAACACCATGCTCATTTGTAAATGACTGCTGAGCGTCATACGCTATTTCTTTACTGTTGATTTTTCTCCTTAAAATATTAGTCTGTACATCATATACTACCGTTCTATATATTTATATTGCAGGGATCTCGAGCTACGCTCAGGGACTTCGCTGCTCGCCCCTCAACCTGTGCTCGGGGACTGCCTTGACGACCCTCCGACCACAGCTCGGGGACTTCACCGCTCTCCCCTCAACCTGTGCTCGGGGACTGCCTCGACAACTCTCCGACCATAGCTCGGGGACTTCACCGCTCGCCCCTCAACCTGTACTCGGGGACTGCCTCGACCACTCTCCGACCACAGCTCGGGGACTTTGCGTCTCAACTACATGCGACTGGCGACTCGCATACAGTTGGGATATTCTTTCTCATTTAGACCTTGCTACAAGGCTCATACCTCGTCTTTCAGCAAGCTCGGGGACTACATCGGTACGATGCACCTGCCGGTGCATCTCGTATCGCCTGTACGACGATTGGATTCTCATCCTAACTGAGAATTCTTTTTAGACTCTGGCACCACGTGCCTACGTCACCTACTACCAGGCTCGGGGACTAAGTGGGCACACTTCACCTTGCGGTGAATGTGCTCGATCTGATGGATCAAACGCCTCCGATTCTACAAGGACGACGGTGTCTCTTCTCGACTCAGAGTCAAAGTGGGCACACTTCGGGGGAAATATTTTTCAAATTTTATCTTGAGCCCCTTACATCCTTCTGGCAAGCTCAAGACGGCGCTACTCGAAGGATACAAGGCGCTCGGGGACTAGCTATAGGGGAATAGACCCCCTATACCCTCATGGGTATACATGGGCCACACCACCGGAGGTGGCCCAGCCCACAAGATGAAGCGTGCGGAGCACGCTATATTGTAATTGTACCAAATTGGATACTTTACTTGTAACCTTGTCCCTTCGGAGTATATAAGGAGGGGCAAGGGTCCCCCTAGAGGATAGATCATCTAGATTATACAGATCATAACAGATCTCACCTCAATCAATACAGAATAATGAGACACAGGACATAGGTATTACGCCAACACGGCGGCCGAACCTGTATAAATCTTGTGTCTTGTGCCTCTGTAATCATCTGGTTCCTGATTACATGCACCGTCTACCAATAATCTACCACCACGGGCACCCCCTTCGGTGGACTGCCGACCATATTTCGTCGACATCTGCATATTGCGAAGAGGTGGGAACATGCAGAATACGAAGATCACCAATGGCGACTCGCTCCCGGACGAAGTGAAGATCGATCTCAATGTGCTTGGTGCGCTGATGCTGAACCAGGTTGGAGGTCATGTAGACGGTACTGATGTTGTCACAATACACCAGTGTGGCATGTCATAGAGGGGCATGCAGCTCCAAAAGTAGCTAGCGGAGCCAAGTAGCCTCTACAACTCCGTTGGCCACCGCGCGATACTCGGCTTCAGCACTGGATCTTGACACTGTGTTCTGGCGCTTCGAGGACCAGGAAACAAGGTTGTCGCCAAGGAACACCGCATAGCCTGAGGTGGACTTGCGAGAGTCCGGACAACCAGCCCAGTCAGCGTCGGTGTAGACGACAAGATCAGTCGATGTAGACGGTCGCAGCAGGAGACCAAGGTGAAGAGCGCCTTGAACGTAGCGAAGAATCCTCTTCAGGGCAGCAAGGTGAGGCTCACGAGGATCATGCATGTGGAGGCAGACCTGTTGAACTGCATATGCAATGTCTGGATGGGTGAACGTTAGGTACTGGAGAGCTCCAGCAAGGCTACGGAAGTCTGTAGCATCAGACACAGGGGCCCCATCAGCTGCAGCAACCTTCGGATTGGTGTCAACTAGAGTGGAGCATGGCTTGCACTCTGTCATTCCTGCACGTTCTAGAATGTCCAGCATATACTGTCGCTATGAGAGGAGGAGGCCATCACCACTTCGCTGAACCTGCATACCAAGGAAGTGATGCAATGCACCGAGGTCTTTCATGGCGAACTCCTGCTGAAGCGCTGAGATAATCCGCCGAAGGGGACCGAGTGAGGAAGCTATGAGGACAATATCATCCACATAGAGCAACAGGTAGGCTATATCTGATCTATGCCGATAAATAAAAAGTGAGGTGTCTGACTTGGCTTCAACAAACCCAATAGACAGCAGGAACAAGGCCATCTGGCTGTACCATGCGCGAAGAGCCTACTTCAGGCCGTAAAGGGATTTCTTCAGAAGGCAGACAAAGTCCGGGTGAGCTGGATCTTCGAACCCAGACGGCTGCTGGCAATACACAACCTCTGATAGATTGCCATGAAGGAAGGCATTCTTCACATCTAGCTGGTGGATGGGCTAGGTGCAAGAGAGCGCCAAGGAGAGCACCGTGCGAACAGTAGCGGGCTTCACCATAGGACTGAATGTCTCATCGAAGTCAACACCAGGCCGCTGGGTAAAGCCACGAAGAACCCAGCGTGCCTTGTACCTCTTAAGGGAGCCATCGAACTAAAACTTGTGCTTGAAAATCCACTTGCCAGTGATGACGTTTGCCCGAGGAGGTCGAGGCACGAGGTCCCAAGTGTGATTCTGCAAGAGAGCACTATGTTCTTCTTCCATAGCCGCTCACCAATTGGGGTCAGCGAGAGCGCTATGAAAGGTCTTGGGCACTGCAGAGAGGGGGGCGATGTGGTAGGAGGTAGGCATCCGATAGCCGCTCTTCGACCACGTGCTCATAGCGTGCTGGTTCATCACTGGAATGACAGCGATGGTGCCCTTGGGTAGCGGGGCGACCGGTGCAGGAGCAGCCGGAGTAGGTGGTGTTGGAGCAGCTGGTACAGGCGGAGCCAGCGGTTGGGGTCGACGTGTGTAGTGGTACATGAAGGCCCGATCCGATCGGAGAGGTGGGAACCTAGGTGGGGGTCCTACGCCTGCACGCAGGGCAGGCGAGATGTAGAGCGGGGAGGCCTCTCTAGGCGTGTTGGGCAACGTCGTGGCCACGCGTGGCATGGGAGAGCTGGTCCTGGTGGCCGTGCGTGGCACGGTAGGTGTCCCCGACGCCCGTAGCGCTGGTGGAATGTAGAGCGCGGGCACTGGTGGATCATCAGCAGGCAGGGGCGCCCCAAGCACAGTCACGGTGGGACCGGTAGGGGCGCTGGAGACATCAGCGGTGCTGGGTGGTGTTCCTACAGACAAAAACTTATGCATCGGTCCAATAGGAGGGAGCACAGGGTCAGTAGTATCATCATCGAGGAACTGTAGGTCTGCTAGAGCACTAGGACCATGGCGCTCAGCAAAGGGAAAGGTCGTTTCATCGAAGATGACATGCCGGGAGACAATGACTCTATGGAGGAGAGGTCAAGGCAGCGGTACCCTTTGTGATGAGCGGAATAGCCTAGGAAGACACACAGGACAGACCTAGGGGAGAGTTTGTGGGGTGCAGTAGCCGACATGTTTGGGTAACATTTGCAACTGAAGACTCATAGGTGATCATATGCTGGTGGCTTGCCAAACAGGGCAAGGTGTGGCATGGAAAACTGTAGAGTCTTGGTAGGCAGTATGTTGAGCAGAACAGTGGCTATAGAGAGGGCCTCTACCCAGTAGAACGGAGGTAAGGATGCCTGAAAGAGCAGTGAGCGAACAACATTATTGATGGAGCGAATAATGCGTTCAGCTTTACCGTTTTGAGACGATGTGTAGGGACAAGACATGCGAAGGTGGATGTCCTAAGTGAGGAAAAACTGATGGGAGCTAGAGTTATCAAACTCTTTCCCGTTGTCGCACTGAACAGCCTTGACCCGGGCACCAAACTGGGTGGAGGTGTGAGCGATGAAGTGAGCAAGCGTGCTGAAAGTGTCAGATTTAAGCCGCAAAGGAAACGTCCACAAATAATGAGTGCAATCATCAAGTATGGCCAAGTAGTATTTATAACCAGAAATGCGGACAACTGGAGAGGTCCATAAATCACAATGTATAAGATCAAACTTGGTGGATGCACGGGAGGTGGACTCATGAAAGGGCAAACGAACATGACGCCCTAACTGACAAGCATGACATAACTCTGAGCAATCCTGAATATGACAGGAGACACTAGACGCGAGCTTCGACAATGCCTCATGACCGGGGTGGCCAAGACGCCGATGCCACAGTGGGGAGGAAGCCTAGGCGACAAGGGAGTGTGCTGGGGGTAGGCACAGAGGGTATAGCGGCCCAGAGCTATTGCACCTGATGATCTCGGTTCGAGATGGAAGAACCTTCATAGAACAACCAGAGGGGTCAAACTCAACAGAACAATTATTGTCGGTAGTAAATTGGCGAACAGAGATAAGATTCTTAATAATTTGTGACGACACAAGGACATTATTAAGACGTAAATTAGGAGACAACTCTATAGAGCCAGTGGCAGTGACAGGAAGAAGAGAGCCATTACCGACAACAATGGATGAAGGAGTAGGGTACCATGGGAGAAGAACATGTGAAAGAGAGGAGGACTGAGATGTCATATGAGAAGTAGCACCTGAGTCGAAGTACCACTCGTTGGACGTAGGAGGGGTCAGCGACGTGGTGCTGAAGGCAGAGGCGAGGGTCGTCGGGTCCCAAGAGGGGAGGTCGGCCACCGGGTTGTAATACCCAGGGGCGACCCACTGTCCAGTGCCATTAGGAGCAGGGAGGGCAGCGGCCTACTGGTGGACAATAAGGGCGTGCTGCTGCTGTTGGGTGAGGAAGGCCTGCTGCTGCGCATGCTGTTGTGCCTGCTGCTACGCCTGCAGGTGAGGAGGCACTGGGATGGGTGCCAGTGGTGGACGAGGTCCCCCTAGCCACATCTGAATGGTTCCAGTCCAGGGGTTGTAGACGCTGGGCCATGGCCACCTGTCGGCCGGCTGCTGCTGCTGTTGGGCGCCACTAGTGGGGCGTGACCCCTATCCAGGAGGGCCACCGCCACTGTTGCCTTTGCCGCCACCGTCGCGCTTGCTACGACGGTTGTTAGGCGGCTTGGAGTGCCCCCCAGCGCCCGTGCCGGAGGACACAGGGGCAGGGCTAGGAGTGGTGGAGGCGGCTAGCGTAGTGGCAGGTGCGTCCTTGCGGGTCTCCATGGTGAGTTCCTCGAGGATGAGGTCGTCACGAGCCTCCAGGAAGGTGGGGAACGGTCGAGCTCGACGAAGGAGCGTCCCAACATGGCTGAAGCGCTCGTTGAGGCCGTGGATCACGTTGAGGATGAGCGTGTGGTCGGTGACGACCTCGCCAAGGGCCGTGAGATCATCGGCCATCTTTTTCAACTTGCGGCAGTAGTCGGTGACGGAGAGGTTGCCCTGGACAAGGTTGTGAAACCGTGTCTCGAGGTGGATGGAGCGAGCCTCACGGTTGCCAAGGAACTGCGACTCGACGACGAGCCAGGCATGGCGAGCGGTGGAGCCCTGGGCAGAGATGATCTCGCCAGGGTCGTCGGTGAGCGTGGCGACGATCCAGGACTTGACGACGCAGTCCATCCGGGCCCAATCAGGAGGAATTGGGGCTGGAGGTTCTTCTCGAATGTGATCCTGGAGGGAGAACTTGCCGAGGATGAGAAGGAACTGATCACGCCAGTGGTTGAAGTTACCGGAATCGACGTCGAGGATGGTGGTGACGTGGTTCCGGATGTTGCTGACTGCAACAGCCTGAGAATGGAGCTGCAGAAGGGCAACGGCCTCGTGATGCAGCATGGCAGCCCGAAGATCGGGTGGCGGCGCTGAAGGGCCTCCAGGTGCGGCACCAGAGGGTTCCGGAGCAACGGTGGCAGCGGCGGCCGCCCGCTCCTTGGCAGCGCACGCCAGTGCCTCGCTAGCGCGCTGGGCGGTGGTGTCGCGATCCTTAGCCACGGCCGTGGCCTCCTCCTCGACCTGTAGGGCGCGTGCTAGGGCAGCATCACGCGCAGCCTAACGCTCGCGCTCGAGACGCTGAGCAGCGGCGGCAGCGTCGTTGGCCTTCTCTGCGGCGAGGCGTTGGGCGACGGCGTCTTCCTGGATGGTGGCAGAGGAGGCGGCCAGATCGTCCCCAGCCCTGGGGGCTGCTGGAGGGGTGGAGGGCATGGTGGCGCAGCACGGTGTGTACCGGCGCGCGGAGGGGCGCAGCGCGGCGAGGGGCCGGCGCACGTGGAGTGGGCAGCGGAAGAGGAGACCTAAACCTAGGCGACTGATACCATGAGAGCGAATAGGTCTCGAGAATTGATTGATAGATTAGCAGCAGTACAGGTACAATATATAGGCAAGGATCAATATGGTTTATAGAAACACCCAATCAACGGTGATCCTTGCCTTATCAATGTAATCTATCTATCTTAACCCCTAAGACAGCCAGCCTAACAGGCTAGGCGCCAGGCCCAAGGCCAGCCCATTAGGGCGCCTATTCTAACACTATCACGCATGACATATATGTAACAGAAGTGAAGAAACTATGTATCCCGTCATAAACACTACAATACCATATAAACTGTCATTTTCATCCGGCAGAATAGCAAGCAGTAAGTCAATCTTCTGATCTTGAGCTTGTTCTGTGCTTCCTGATAGCATATACGAATATCATGTTCAACTTGATCTGGACAAAAATTAACACATGCCCAGTTGCTGATTTTGGCACCATTTATTCAGCCTGTTCGGGAGGCCGTAAACGATCGTGGATTATTTACTGCTGGCTGGTTTTGTGTGAGAGAAAAACACTGTTTCTGGCTGGAAATTTACGATCGTTTACGAGCAAGCGAACATGCTGATTACTTTCTGCAAACAATCCAAATAAAATATGCAAACAATGGTTATAGATTAAGAAGAAATATATTGAGTTATGTACAATCAAATTCATGGAAAATTAAAGAAAATATTTTCTTGATTCATTACTTCGCTAAAGAACATAAGAGAAAGTTAATGACAGTATGACATACCTTGTCTTTCATATTCCAGTACCCATTCATTGGAACCCACATTTTCTGAGATCCAGAATCTTGATACTTAAGCTACAACAACAAAAGGAGAGCACATAAGGCAATCACAAACTGCATTAGACCTAAAACTACTACATCAGACCTCATGGAAGTAGTACATTTGGAGGCAGCAGAACTCTAGCATCAACTGTTGTTGTAAGATTGTCATCAAACTCTATGCCAAATTCATTTGCACGTTTAGTGCGTTTTCGGTCAACAACCTAAGACAAGTGGAAGTTAGGTTAGACAAAACTTAAAGATAGTTTTTATCAGTTTACAGCTGACACAATATTACACAAAGTGCAGTGAGATCATGAACCTGACGACTGGATTGCTCCGTGTGGGGTATGGCCTCCTGTATCCACAAGACAAGACATGAGGCCGCACCATCAGAGGTGGCTCAGCCCACAAGATCAAGGCGTGCACCGCAAGCTATTGTATAGTACCAAATAGGATACTTTCTTTGTAACCCTGCTCCTCCAGACTATATAAGGAGAGGCAGGGGTCCCCTAGTGGGCACGATCCATACATCTCAACGCAATACATCAGAACACAGGATGTAGGTATTACGTCATACTGACGGCCGAATATGTCTAAATTTTGTGTCTTGGTGCTTGTATTACCATCTCGCTCAGAGCCCAGTGCCGGGGGCAGGGAGCCGGCCAAGAGCCCAAGACCAAACCAGAGGAGAGAGACACCGGTTAGAACGACGGCGAGCGGCAGCGGAACGACTGACAGACAGAAGCCACTCACATGGTAGTATGGTACACCGGAGGAGGAGAGGAGGGAAAGGAGGGAGGAGAAGGAGAAGAGGGAAATGAGGGAGGGAGGCGAGGTGCAGGACCGACGGCGAGGTCACCGGAGCAGGACCGGCGAGCACCAGGCGAACGGCGGCGACAGATCGAGGACGAGGCGTCGAGGCACTAGACGCGAGGCGAGAGCGGAGAGCGGTCAGCGACTCAGCGGCGAGGCGATTTGGAATGTGAAGCTAGGGTTAGGGTTAGGGGCGTATGGTACACCGGAGGAGGAGAGGAGGGAAAGGAAGGAGGGAGGCGAGGTGCAGGACCGGCGGCGAGGTCACCGGAGCAGGGCCGGCGAGCACCAGGCGAACGGCGGTGACAGATCGAGGATGAGGCGTCGAGGCACCAGACGCGAGGCGAGAGCGGAGAGCGATCAGCGACTCAGCGGCGAGGCATTTGGAATGTGAAGCTAGGGTTAGGGTTAGGGGCAGCGGCGCCTGCATTTTATATCAAGAGGGGGACTGGGGGAGCCAGGAGAGGGGGCTTGTTGGCCTGGCCAGCCAATGGGCCGTGGGGGCACCGGGCCGCCTCTTTGGACCGGGCCGTGCCCGTGCCGTGCCACGGGCCAGGGTGGCGGCCCAAGCCCGTCCTGGTCGCTCGGGCCAGGCCGGCCTGGGCCCGATGGCCACCATGCCGTGCCGTTCTCGGGCCAGGCCGCGAGCCCGCGGGCCGGGCCAAAACTCCTCGGTGCTCCCTTGGTGGTCGGATCTTGCTACGTCTCGTCGGTGTGCTATCAAGCTGCTCCATGCTGTTCGGATCAGGGTGCTGATTTTGGGCAGCACGTCTGGGGTCTTCATACGCGCATGTCAGACGACGTCGGCAAGCTTTTAGACTTCTTTTTCTTTGACCCTACTACAAGATTCATTCTTCATCTTCCAGCAGGCTCGGGGACTAAGTGGGCACACTTCACCTTGCGGTGAATGTGCTTGTTCTCATCTCGAGGCTATGCCCGGGGACTGGCTGCCTGCTCGGCTGGTCTTCTACTTTCTGACCCTGGCACCACGTGACTACGTCACCTACTGTCAGGCTCGGGGACTAGCTGTGAGGGTATGGTTCCCGGTATCCACAAGACAAGACATGGGCCGCACCATCAGAGGTGGCCCAACCCACAAGATCAAGGCGTGCACCGCAAGCTATTGTATAGTACCAAATAGGATACTTTTCTTGTAACCCTGCCCCTCCAGACTATATAAGGAGAGGCAGGGGTCCCCTAGTGGACACGATCCATATATCTCAATGCAATACATCAGAACACAGGATGTAGGTATTACGTCATACTGACGGCTGAACCTGTCTAAATTTTGTGTCTTGGTGCTTGTATTACCATCTCGTTTCTGATCTCGCTTACCTCTACGACAACTCTACCATCGTGGGATACCCCTCAGTAGACTACCGAGCATCTTTTGTCGACACTCCGGTTCAGGCTGGATGGAGGCTGACTTCCTTAGAGTAGAAACCTGACTGTCTTCCACCTTTTTCTGGTAACACTGCCTAGGAACTATCTTGCAAACCTAAAATTTAAATTGACATTCAGAAATAGCAGCAGAATCTATGGACAAGTAAGGAATATAAAAGCATAATATATCATGTTGAAGTTGAGAAGTCCATAATTACCAACCTCTATAGGAAGATAAATTGGCTTCTGCTCACTACCAACATCGATGCATGGGAGAGATTTGTATTTCAGGTCCAGGTTGTACCTTTCTCTGAAGTGATCAATGACAGTCTTTGTAGCTCCACTCGTTGATTCAAAACTGATATTTTAAGGATCCAAGAAACATTTGATTAGAAGTGCTGATTGCAGAATTTGATGGCACCATATAATTCGGAAATAGAGAGTCTAAGTTGAACATAAATGCAAAGTAGAGCAATCCTACCTCAAATCATTAGTAGGCTTCACTGACAAGCTAGTAATTCTGTACCTACGGCGTTTATTACCTCTGTGTGTGACTTCAATCTTCACACCCCTGATGGCCTTCAAGAGCTGAATTCAGAAAACAACATCATACATCTGAAGTTCTTTTGCACATTGCATTTTGTATCAGGGCAGGAGAAAGCGTGGATACCTTATCATACTCAGGTTCAGTCAAGTTCCTATCCACGATATCTATCTTTAGGGTCTTCTGAACGAAGTCAATCAGCAGCAGGGGTTGAACGAAAACTGATGAGGACACGTCTACAATGGAAAAATTACAGCACATTACAAATTTAGCAAAGACACAAGCTCTAAACTACAATATTACTAGTAGTCTAGTAGTCATGTACAAGTGCAACCCAAAGTTTTTCTTTAAAGCAATCACATGAAAGAACAGCGTCCAAATGATCTGAAATAGATATTATTTCCATTCCACCGACCACATAAATGAATTTACACAAGTACATATTTTATCCAAATTTCCCCTATCTGGCTAGTTCTGCTATCCAAACATCCTATGCCATACTGTACATAACTGAAAAGGAAAACGGAAAACCCACGTTCAGTATTGAACTGATATCTGACCTGCAATCAGAGACAAGCCGTCCTGTGTTGACCTGATGCTCTGATAGAGCCCCTTCCATGCCTCAACACCCAGTGTATGACCATTGGTGCCAATCGGGACGCGTCTGTTCACAGCCCAGACGAAGAACATTTATCATCCAAAATCATAAACACAGTGAGATACTCAGAGACGGTGAATGTTTCGTCAATTACTCTATGTCCCGTTCGTTGAGGAGGACGTCACCCAGCACGGTCTCGAGGACCTGCAGCGCCTGCGCGGGGATGTCAGTGGGGTAGCCCGCCAACAGCATCCTCAGCTGCAGCAGGCTGACCGCTGTCGCATGATTGATCACCACCTTGTACTTCCTGTCCATCCTGCACAATTCGTCGAGCAATTGTATCGCATATTCGCATCTCCGCGGCGGCCAACAAGGGAGAAGCAGAGTTTACATACCTTTTGTCGCCGCCTGCAGAGAGGGTGACCTCGAACTCCTTGGTGCCGAACGGCAGCGCGCCCGCGGTGAAGAGCGAGTCACGGCCGTCGTACGCCGGGAAGCGGCCGCCGAGCTCCGTGTGCTGGTTCTCGGACACCAACTTCGTCATGACCTCCCTGTACGCGCCCTTGGTCGTCGGCTCCAGCGAAATGGTCACCTACAACGAGACGAACCACCACAAACACGGGAACCCACGGCAATGGCGCTAGGTCAGATCAGATCAAAGCCAACAACGAACGAAGAGTGGGCACTTACGTTGTACTGGTGCAGGGACTTCAGGTCCTCGTCGAGGCGGCCGAGGAAGCGGTTGGCCCTGACGACGCACGGCGTCCCCGCGGCGGGAACACGGGCTTGGCGCGGCGGACGTGGATGCCGAGCACCTCGAACTCCTTCCACAGCAGCGCGGCGGGCTCCTCCGCGAGGGGTGGCCCGGCTTGGCGCGGATCGGCGGGCTGGCTCCGGCCGACGCGCGAGTGGTCGTCGTAGTCGTGCCCGTTGCGGTTCCCAGCCTCAGCGCCGCTCGGGTTCGCCTCGTCTCGCCTGCTGCCGCCGGAGCCCCGCGCCTGATCGACCCGCGGGTTGGCTTGTCGGCCGCCGCGGCGCCCTCTGCTACGGTGAATCCTCGCCATGGGCGCAACTGCAGGAGTTCACACGCAGGACTGCAGGAGTTCTGTTACGTACTTGGAAGAGAAGAAAAAGGAATATGGAGGAGGCAATCAGTTCAGCACGGCGTGAGTGCACCCCCGGTTTATATAGAGCTAGCGTCCCATGGTAACTTTCCCAGAAAAGTAATGTAATTTTTGTTTTTCACTGTAGTACTTTTTTTGAAAATTGTAGTATAACCAACGAAACGATGAAAATAGACACGTCAGCAAATTAACTTCCTTCTCCCAACGGAGAGCAGAGGAGGACATGTTACTGCTCGTCCACGCATGAGAGCTTCTCTGTATACATGGCCATCAGGCCGTGCCGGCCCGGAACGGTGCCGTGCCTCAACGGGCCGCCGTGCCTGTCGGGCCGTGTCTGCACCGTGCTCGTGCCTGCCCTTCGGCCCAAGGCACAGCCCGTGGGCCGTTTGGCCGTGCCGTGCCGCCCGTTGGGCACGGCCATTTTCACCGTGCCGGGCCGGCCTACAGCCCGACAGATAAAAAAAAACACCTCCAAAAAACCACCAAGTGCTGAAACACTTCATTTTTAAATTTAAACAAACAAAAGATCGCATTTTCATTCACATTCACACACAGTTATCAACATTCACATTCATACACAGTTATGAACTGATTTGATCAACATTCAACATTCACATAATCACATTCACATTCACACAACTATTAACCGATCAAGTTACTATTTTTATTCACAGTCAGTGACAGACTGACAGTTCACATCACAGATCACAGCACAAAGACAAAAGGAGGCTAGATTATATGAAAATGATGATCAAAAGGAGCTGTTTTGTGCAAAGACACCTCATTAAAAATATTTCTAGGTAAAACTCACCCTTGTGAGAAACCCTAAAAAGAAAAAAAGATTGCAGCCAGCTCAAAGTCTTAGTCTTAATGTGTTATTACAAAAGCCAACAGCTGTGGCAAAGTTCACAGAATGACTGTGGCAAAGTTCACAGAAACAGAATGACAGAATCAGAGTCCACACTCAGTCACTCACACAGCTTCACAGCACAGCACAGCAGACCAGCAGTCCAGCACAGCACTAGCCACCAGCAAAAGACCAAAACTCCAAAAGTACCTGCAAAAATAGAAGAATCCAATCAGTCCAAAAGTATTGAGTTGATTGAGTCATAGTATTTAGTTGAGATAGACAGTCAGTACCTCTCAGGCTCTCCTCTCTCCAGTTCTTCTTCACTTGTTGTATCCAGCATAGCAAAAGAAGTCCAAAAGTACCTGCAAAATTATACATAATTCATGTTATTGTTTTGCCATTAATGTAAACAGGCTGGTACTTATAGTTATAGATTTGAGTTGAGTACCTGAGAGCGAGAGGAGAGGTTCTTCACTTCTTCTATCCAGCACCAGCAGCACCGCCATTGCCGCTGCCGCTGGCTTCGCCTTCACCATCAAGGAAGATGTTCTTGAATGCCTCCTCTAGGTCCATATCCTCAGGTGCATGCTGTTCTCTTCTTACTGCTTGCTCCTAGTCCTTCATGCAGGTGAGCATCTCCACATGCTCCGGCAACAAGCGCCGCCGTCGGTCTTCGAGTATCCTAGCTGTACAGCTGAAACAAGACTCGGAAGAGACACTAGATACAGGAACAGGCATGATATCTCGAGCCATAATAGATAGAATTGGATAGGTTAGCTTGTGGTCACGCCACCAGAGCAGTATATCAAAGGATTCCTCATAACATGTGACAGGGTCACTGTCCAAGTAAGCTGAGAGCTCACTAGTGACACCAGAACCAGATGGAGTAGATGAAGATGAGGGGGAACAGCCAGAGCCAGGGGAAGCACCAGGACCTCCAAAGATCCTTCCTCATGCCTCCTTTCTCTTACCACAATGAGCTGAAGGCTGTGAAACCCTTTGAGTCCTAGCTGCCCCACCAAATTTCTGCTCATACTTGTAAAACAATCTGTACAATTCAGCTTTGACATCACCATAGTATAAACTATAACTGGATCCAGTATGTTGAGCAAGCAATTCAAGCACATTAAAGAATCCTTTGATCTTAGCTCTAGGATCAAGAATGAATGCATATGAATAGAGCAATGGAATTTTCTCCTAATATTTAAGAAATTTAAGCTTCATAGGATAAGCAATCATTCTAAAATTTTGATCTGTTTTAGCTTTATGCAGATGCTCAGCAATGTCAAGGATATGATGCAAAACAAGTGTAGTTGTGGGATAGTAAACACCAGACAGAACAACAGTAGAATCATAAAAGAGTTCCAGGAACACCATTATCTGTTTAGCAACATACCAATGCTGTGCAGTCAACAATTCTGAACCATAATTAAAGTTAAGCCACACAGAAAATACTTCTTTGTATGGTAGCAAATGCTTAAGCATTAAATAGGTGGAATTCCATCTAACATCCATATCCAATCCAAACTTTCTAGGCCTTATACCCTGAGCAATACAGTGTTTTTTGAATAATGTAATTCTTTGATTAGAGGAATTCAAAAATTTTATTGCAGTTCTGAAATCTTCAATAAAAGGTTTCAACCTCTTCAAGCCAGATTTGACAATGAGATTAATGATATGACAGGCACAACGCTGATGCACAAGCAAATACTTGACCTTGTGAGGATCATCATGTGTAGGTGCAGGATAAGAACCCAAGTAACCAAACAAGACAGGTTGCAAGATATCATAAGCCTTAGAATTAGCTGAAGCATTGTCTAAAGTGACAGCAAAGATCTTGTCAATCAACCCAAACTCCTCAACCACAATAGATATCTTCTCAGCAATGTTTTCACTAGAATGTGACACCTTAATTAGCCTAAAACCTATAACCTTTTTCTGCAACTCCCAATCAGCACTAACATAATGAGCAACAACAGAAATATAGTCCTCCTTAGCATTACCAGACCAAATGTCAGATGTCAATGACACAGATGAGCAAGCAGGAAACAAAGAATTCATAAGCATAGAACGTTGCTCAGCAAACAATTTACCCATATCTCTAGTAGTGGCCTGTCTGGAAACCTTCTCAAATCTAGGGTTATAAGCATGCTTAATGTAATCCTCTCAGGCCTGTGTCTCACCTATGCCTAATGGAAGGTCCAGCCTAGCAATCAACCGGCACAACTCAATACGAGCAATAGCAGGGTCATACACCCAGTTATGCAAACCATCAGCATTCAGAGCAAGCCTAGACTGGACCCTCTTATCGTTATCATGTTTAGCCTTGCAAGATTTCTGGTGCCTTTTCAAATGACCAGTGCCAGCAGCAGATCTAGTAGTATACCTCTTGCCACACATTTTACAGATAGCAGCTACTCGTATGTTATTTTCCTTAATCTCAGTGAAATCCTCCCAAACAGCAGATATGAGCTTACCACCACCACCAGTCGATGAGGTACCATGAGTGTCAGTGGAGGCTGCCACCCCACCGTTGTCGTCGCCGGCATCAAGATCAATCGGATGGGTGCCATCACCGTCAC
Organism: Miscanthus floridulus; assembly: GCF_019320115.1. NCBI lineage: Eukaryota > Viridiplantae > Streptophyta > Magnoliopsida > Poales > Poaceae > Miscanthus > Miscanthus floridulus. Next base: position 122,981,276 of record NC_089582.1, on the reverse strand, counting down.
CGAGATCGATGCCGAATAGCCCGGCTGCATCCTCACGGATGTCGTCGTCGTTCTCCACTTCCAGAACCTCCCAATCCGAGGCCAAGGGAGGGGGGGAGGGGGACGGCCGGCCGGCCCGGCCCCAGCCCCTAGCTCCAGCTCCAGCACCGCCCCTTGACGGTGGATAGGGGCGCTTTGACACTGGTGGGCTTGCCATGGCGCCTCCAGAGGAGGATGACACGGCGTCAGGCACCAACCCGCGAAGAAGATGAAGAAGAAGATTACAAATTTAGAACTTACAAGAATAGAGACAAGAGAGTGACAGTGAGTGAAAGAGAGAGACAGATCTAGGGTTAGGGTTTCGACTCACCTACGCCACCGGAGCCCAGTGCCGGAGAAGAGGCTAGGGGCAGGGAGCCAGCCAAGAGCCCAAGACCGAACTAGAGGAGAGAGACACCGGTTAGAACGACGGCGAGCGGCAGCGGAATGACTGACAGGCAGAAGCCACTCACATGGTAGTATGGTACACCAGAGGAGGAGAGGAGGGAAAGGAGGGAGGAGAAGGAGAAGAGGGAAAGGAGGGAGGGAGGCGAGGTGCAGGACCGACGGCGAGGTCACCGGAGTAGGACCGGCGAGCACCAGGCGAACGGCGGCGACAGATCGAGGACGAGGCGTCGAGGCACCAGACGCGAGGCGAGAGCGGAGAGCGGTCAGCGACTCAGCGGCGAGGCGATTTGGAATGTGAAGCTAGGGTTAGGGTTAGGGGCGTATGGTACACCGGAGGAGGAGAGGAGGGAAAGGAGGGAGGAGAAGGAGAAAAGGGAAAGGAGGGAGGGAGGCGAGGTGCAGGACCGGCGGCGAGGTCACCGGAGCAGGGCCGACAAGCACCAGGCGAACGGCGGTGACAAATTGAGGATGAGGCGTCGAGGCACCAGACGCGAGGCGAGAGCGGAGAGCGATCAGCGACTCAGCGGCGAGGCGTTTGGAATGTGAAGCTAGGGTTAGGGTTAGGGGCAGCGGCGCCTGCATTTTATATCAAGAGGGGGACTGGGGAAGCCGGGAGAGGGGGCTTGTTGGGCTGGCCAGCCAATGGGCCATGGGGGCACCGGGCCGCCTCTTTGGACTGGGCCGTGCCCGTGCCGTGCCACGGGCCAGGGTGGTGGCCCAAGCCCGTCCTGGTCGCTCGGGCCAGGCCGGCCTGGGCCCGGTGGCCACCGTGTTGTGCCGTTCTCGGGCCGGGCCGTGAGCCCGCAGGCCGGGCCAAAACTTCTCGGTGCTCCCTTGGTGGTCAGATCTTGCTACGTCTCGTCGGTGTGCTATCAAGCTGCTCCATGCTGTTCGGATTAGAGTGCTGATTTTGGGCAGCACGTCTGGGGTCTTGATACGCACATGTCAGACGACGTCGGCAAGCTTTTAGACTTCTTTTTCTTTGACCCTACTACAAGATTCATTCTTCATCTTCCAGCAGGCTCGGGGACTAAGTGGGCACACTTCACCTTGCGGTGAATGTGCTTGTTCTCATCTCGAGGCTATGCCCGGGGACTGGTTGCCTGCTCGGCTGGTCTTCTACTTTTTGACCCTGGCACCACGTGACTACGTCACCTACTGTCAGGCTCGGGGACTAGCTGTGAGGGTATGGTTCCCGGTATCCACAAGACAAGACATGGGCCGCACCATCAGAGGTGGCCCAGCTCACAAGATCAAGGCGTGCACCGTAAGCTATTGTATAGTACCAAATAGGATATTTTTCTTGTAACCCTGCCCCTCCAGACTATATAAGGAGAGGCAGGGGTCCCCTAGTGGACACGATCCATATATCTCAATGCAATACATCAGAACACAGGATGTAGGTATTACGTCATACTGACGGCCAAACCTATCTAAATTTTGTGTCTTAGTGCTTGTATTACCATCTCGTTTCTGATCTCGCTCACCTCTACGACAACTCTACCATCGTGGGATACCCCTCGGTGGACTGCCGAGCATCTTTTGTCGACACTCCGGTTCAGGCTGGATGGAGGCTGACTTCCTTAGAGTAGAAACCTGACTGTCTTCCACCTTTTTCTGGTAACACTGCCTAGGAACTATCTTGCAAACCTAAAATTTAAATTGACATTCAGAAATAGCAGCAGAATCTATGGACAAGTAAGGAATATAAAAGCATAATATATCATGTTGAAGTTGAGAAGTCCATAATTACCAACCTCTATAGGAAGATAAATTGGCTTCTGCTCACTACCAACATCGATGCATGGGAGAGATTTGTATTTCAGGTCCAGGTTGTACCTTTCTCTGAAGTGATCAATGACAGTCTTTGTAGCTCCACTCGTTGATTCAAAACTGATATTTTAAGGATCCAAGAAACATTTGATTAGAAGTGCTGATTGCAGAATTTGATGGCACCATATAATTCGGAAATAGAGAGTCTAAGTTGAACATAAATGCAAAGTAGAGCAATCCTACCTCAAATCATTAGTAGGCTTCACTGACAAGCTAGTAATTCTGTACCTACGGCGTTTATTACCTCTGTGTGTGACTTCAATCTTCACACCCCTGAGGGCCTTCAAGAGCTGAATTCAGAAAACAGCATCATACATCTGAAGTTCTTTTGCACATTGCATTTTGTATCAGGGCAGGAGAAAGCGTGGATACCTTATCATACTCAGGTTCAGTCAAGTTCCTATCCACGATATCTATCTTTAGGGTCTTCTGAACGAAGTCAATCAGCAGCAGGGGTTGAACGAAAACTGATGAGGACACGTCTACAATGGAAAAATTACAGCACATTACAAATTTAGCAAAGACACAAGCTCTAAACTACAATATTACTAGTAGTCTAGTAGTCATGTACAAGTGCAACCCAAAGGTTTTCTTTAAAGCAATCACATGAAAGAACAGCGTCCAAATGATCTGAAATAGATATTATTTCCATTCCACCGACCACATAAATGAATTTACACAAGTACATATTTTATCCAAATTTCCCCTATCTGGCTAGTTCTGCTATCCAAACATCCTATGCCATACTGTACATAACTGAAAAGGAAAACGGAAAACCCACGTTCAGTATTGAACTGATATCTGACCTGCAATCAGAGACAAGCCGTCCTGTGTTGACCTGATGCTCTGATAGAGCCCCTTCCATGCCTCAACACCCAGTGTATGACCATTGGTGCCAATCGGGACGCGTCTGTTCACAGCCCAGACGAAGAACATTTATCATCCAAAATCATAAACACAGTGAGATACTCAGAGACGGTGAATGTTTCGTCAATTACTCTATGTCCCGTTCGTTGAGGAGGACGTCACCCAGCACGGTCTCGAGGACCTGCAGCGCCTGCGCGGGGATGTCAGTGGGGTAGCCCGCCAACAGCATCCTCAGCTGCAGCAGGCTGACCGCTGTCGCATGATTGATCACCACCTTGTACTTCCTGTCCATCCTGCACAATTCGTCGAGCAATTGTATCGCATATTCGCATCTCCGCGGCGGCCAACAAGGGAGAAGCAGAGTTTACATACCTTTTGTCGCCGCCTGCAGAGAGGGTGACCTCGAACTCCTTGGTGCCGAACGGCAGCGCGCCCGCGGTGAAGAGCGAGTCACGGCCGTCGTACGCCGGGAAGTGGCCGCCGAGCTCCGTGTGCTGGTTCTCGGACACCAACTTCGTCATGACCTCCCTGTACGCGCCCTTGGTCGTCGGCTCCGGCGAAATGGTCACCTACAACGAAACGAACCACCACAAACACGGGAACCCACGGCAATGGCGCTAGGTCAGATCAGATCAAAGCCAACAACGAACGAAGAGTGGGCACTTACGCTGTACTGGTGCAGGGACTTCAGGTCCTCGTCGACGAGGCGGCCGAGGAAGCGGTTGGCCCTGACGACGCACGGCGTCCCCGCGGCGGGAACACGGGCTTGGCGCGGCGGACGTGGATGCCGAGCACCTCGAACTCCTTCCACAGCAGCGCGGCGGGCTCCTCCGCAAGGGGTGGCCCGGCTTGGCGCGGATCGGCGGGCTGGCTCTGGCCGACGCGCGAGTGGTCGTCGTAGCCGTGCCCGTTGCGGTTCCCAGCCTCAGCGCCGCTTGGGTTCGCCTCGTCTCGCCTGCTGCCGCGGAGCCCCGCGCCTGATCGACCCGCGGGTTGGCTTGTTGGCCGCCGCGGCGCCCTCTGCTACGGTGAATCCTCGCCATGGGCGCAACTGCAGGAGTTCACACGCAGGACTGCAGGAGTTCTGTTACGTACTTGGAAGAGAAGAAAAAGGAATGTGGAGGAGACAATCAGTTCAGCACGGCGTGAGTGCACCCCCCGGTTTATATAGAGCTAGCGTCCCATGGTAACTTTCCCAGAAAAGTAATGTAATTTTTGTTTTTCACTGTAGTACTTTTTTTGAAAATTGATGTGAGTTGCCCTCCTCTGATCCCCAGTAGTATAACCAACGAAACGATGAAAATAGACACGTCAGCAAATTAACTTCCTTCTCCCAACGGAGAGGAGAGGACATGTTACTGCTCGTCCACGCATGAGAGCTTCTCTCACCTCCTCCGAGTCTTTTTGAAAATTATTTGACGCGTAAAAATTACCAGAGGAGATTCAGACACCCAGCGAGCAAATACTCTCTCCGTTTCAAATTATAAGTCGTTTGGACTTTTTTAGTCATCCATTTTATAAGATACATAGCAAAATGGATGACTAAAAAAATCAAAACGACTTATAATTCAGAGTGGATGGAGTATAAGAAATTTGGGCTTTTTGTGATAGTCATATTATGATGATGATAACTTGTTTTCTATCACAGACTGCCTACAGTGATAAAGTGACTATCGTCATAGCTGGGTCACTAACCAGCTTCTATGATGACCATCAAAGGACAATGTCAGTAACAACAGTTCTCCTGTCAGTCTGTCACTAACTTGTGACAGCGCTAAACTTGTCACAACGTATGGTGACATAGCACTTGTCCGTGGCAGATGACGTCGCAAATGACAATGGTGGATGATGTGGCAATTAACATTTGGTCCATATAGCATGGGCTTTTTTCATTATTATTTTTTAAATCAGCCCAATTAATCCAAATATTTTTAGCCCAGCTATAAATTGATGTGTGTTTTTTATCATTGAGGCCCAACATTAATTACAATCCAGGCCCATATCAAATCTGCCTAGACCAGCCCACAAACAAATTAACAAATAATCAAATTCAAATCAACATATACAAATGCAGATATCCAGCAGCATCAAGTACATTACAATATCACAAACATTACGGTTGCACATCAAGTTCAGATCATTACATCCATCAAATATCATCAACACCAAAGTCAATATCATTACAGCCATTAAATATCCACAGTTCTATATTTTACAAGCCGCTGAATCAATACAAATAAGGTTTTACCAATTGCTTGCTGTAGCTTGCATTTGGTTAAGCCCACCATTGCACGAAACCATAAAGTAACCATGTTCCTGTACAGTCCTGGAGGGCATTGCCAACAAAATCAGCAGAAGGAAACACGGGAACATACACAACAAATAGCTATAATACTGGTCTGCATTGAGTACTTGAATAGGCAAGCTCGTGTGTGCCGTGTGTAAGGCTGGGCAAAAATAACCGACAAACGAAAACCGAACCAAAAGAACCGGAACCGAAACCGAAAGAACCGGAACCAAAAATTCCGGTTAGCTGTTCGGTTCTCAGTTCTTAAGAAACGAATTAACTGATCAAATTTCAGTTCCTGTGCTCGGTTAACCGAAATTCACAAATAAGCCCAATAAACCTTACAACCTAGGCCTAATAACAACTTAACCCTAGATATAAAAGGTGGATGACACCCCCTCACAGCCTCACACCCTCACATTTTTTAAAATCTCGGCATTGTGCTTTTTTAAAAATCTTTTTTCCTATTTTTTCTATTCTTTTTTTTTGCTGCTTGTGTAAATCCTCGATCAGTTCGGTCGGAACTGGAACCGAACCGAACTAACCGAAACCGATTTTGCTCGGTTCCAAGATTTGCGAAGAACCGATCGGTTCCTATTTGTAGAGAACCGAATTTGTGTCATAAACCGAAGAACCGAAACGATCGGTTTCAGTTAACCGAACGCCCAGGGCTAGCCGTGTGCGTGCGGTGTTGTGGGCTTAGATGGGCCACTCGACTGGCTGTTGTGAGCAATCCGTGCAGCCTGCTAGGTGAGTTTTGCAAGGTTTTAGTTCACCGCATCATTTACGCAAAGTCTAGCATGCGTCTGGTCATGCTAGGTGCCGAGCGTGTGACCACGCGGGCCATGAGCCCATGAACCAGCCGCCGGCGTCGGAGACGAGAGTTTGTCAGGGTTAGGGTTCTAGCATTAGGGAATGGCATCTCTGCCGGCTATAGGAGGTTTTGGGGATGGCGGTCGTGACACGACGATGGAGGCGTGCGAGACGGCGGCGGTAGACAGTGGTTGGGAGGGGCTGGTGGGGGTGTCGCGGCGGAGCTCACCAGCGCCCTGTGATTAGGGGAGGAGACCGAGGGGCGGGGGAGGGGGGTAGGTGGCGCAATAAGGCAGCGGGAGCCGCCGGCCGCCACTGGCAGGGGTCGGGGCAAGGATGACGCCAACGAGGGCATCGGGGGCGAAGTTCACCGACTGCTGTCTTGTGGTTAGGGGAGGGCGGGGTCGAGGAGGTAGTGGCGGGAAGGTGGGTCGGGCGACGAGGCCGAGGCGGCGGGAGCAGCCTGGGCACCGGTGGTGGATGCGCAAGGGAGGGGACGACGGATGAGGGGCGCGTGCGGTGGAACAGAGGCCGCGAGGGAGGGGGCATCGCGGCGGAGAAGACGGGTCGACCCGTCGCGCGATAACTTCGCTCATCCTTTAGTGAGGCGTATTCCCTTCGTCTCTAAATATATGTTGTTGGAGGATTATTGGACTCATGAATCAATGCAAATAGCAAAAGAACTAATTGCCCCTACATATCAATGATTTATCTTTTGCGTATTTGGATGGATATGCCATTAATACTATATTTTTACGTGAAGACTCACGCGTGCCACACGCACCACCGATTTTTTACATTAAATAAATCACTGTCCACGTCCACTTTTTCACATTTACGCTTGCAGTGGCAGTATTTTGGTCTTGAATAAATCAAAGAGGACACAAAAACATGCATTTGACTTGGCGGCAAACACCACTTGACGCCAAAAAAAAAAACTAGCTCCATTTTTACACAGACGAAGCAAACTAAAATTTGAAACTAGCGCCATTTCTCTAACACTTGTGGCTATAAAAGCACCGGAGAGCCATGGCGGTGTCGCGCGGAGTAGGAGCCCTAGCTCCTGTAGCCCGACGCAAGAGATCTCGGAGAAGGGGAGTCGACAGAGGGTGGGCGAGATGACGAGGTTGCGAATGGGGCCGCGGGGATAGCCGGCGAGATTGAGGATGAGGCTAGGTTTTTTTTCTACAAAAAAAGGCTAGGATTGTGCGTGGTGATGTAAGGCCGCGAGGAGGGGAAGGAGGGGAAGGGATAAGGCTTCCCGCTCGACAGTGCAACAGGCACGTGGTGCAGTACAGCTAGAGGTGGAAGCCACAATAATATGGAACAACAGTTATTTCGGGACATCTTATAATAGATATTCAGCGACTGAAGAAGTTAGCATGAGGCTAATTATAGTCAATTGCTAAGGATGAATCGTCTTTTTTTACCAAATTATAGGTCACTTTAGATTTGACTTATCTTAAACTTCTAATTTTGACTATTTTTTTTAAAAACATATGGCAATATCTAGGTGTTCAAATAATTATGTTATCAGGATATATATTTCATGAAAAAAATAATGAGACAGAAGACAAACTATATTGGTGGATTACCCCTAGCCGTCAAAAAAGTGATGAATAAAATTCATGCAACTACTTCCAGGGAAACCTTAATAGGACTGCAAGCTAAACTAGTACATGCATGCCGAATACACGACTGTCATTCTGAATAACTGGATATAGTATTAAACTTGAGCAAAGACTTCGATTGTTTATAAAATAAAATGCAAACCACAAACTAACACAAAGCAGTCACTGCAATTATAGCAGTACTTTAAGGAACAGCGAACAGAGAAATGCATCCAGTGCAGACATTATTATCCAAGTCGCCTTCAGAGCACAGTCAAGGAACTTGAGACTTCAGTAGCAAAGCCTTGTTCAGGAGGTTTTCAGTGGTCAAGGACTAGCAGTAGAACATGAGCCTTTTCAGTTCACCCTTGATCTCCGGAAGTGGATTCGGACCAGCAGCAGCAGCAGCGGGAGCAGATGAACCAAAAGAGCCGACACTTGTCGCCACATCGGAGGAGCCTTGGTTGACGTAGAAGCGGGCACGGAACGCTAGCTTGTGGGCGTAGTATGCAGGAGGAGCTGTGAATCCAAAAGAAGGTTAGTTTTCCCCTTTTTCCATTCATTAATTAATTTATGTTATTTATGTTGAACAGAACTCAGCCGTTTTATTAAATTAAATACAAAAATCCATAACAATGTTTTGCACTGGAAAATACATAACTAAAGTTCTCAATGACACGAGAGCACGTACCGATTGACAGCTTGAATACCTGAAAGAAAATACAAGACAGACCCGTCAGACAAACGAGTTGAGCAAAAAAACAAGATGGCAGGGAAGGGCATGCTTACAAGTAGCATAAGTTATATGTGAGAGACTGCAGAGCATCTGCAGTGAACTTATTGTCATCTCGCAGCACATGGTAATGCGTAGGACGGCTTGTTCCCTGCAATTTCACAAACAGCTAATCTTCAGATGCATTTGAAAAAAAAATGTCTAAATTAGTTGCAACATGCTACACACGTACCTTGATACCAGCATGGCTGCACAGGAAGAAATCAAATTCTGTTGGGTGGCAGATATTCTTATCAACTACAGTGCCTGCAAATTCCAGAAACATTTGAGCAAAATCATTGTTAAAAAACACACTAAAAACAGCAGCAAACACGCCTGCACTCCTAACCAGGTAGAATATTTCCACTCCTGTCTATCCATTGGCGATCATTTGGGAAGAGCCTTGTGTGGTGCCTCTTCTGCACCACTATGAAGGTTATCTTTGGCTTCTCATTGTAACGAGCTTTCCATGCCTGAAGGGTAGGTATTAAGTATGAATGTTGTAACTGAGGGAACACTTGACGTGCCATTCTCTCAATTTGTTTTTACCTTCTCTATCTCTGGGATTTCTTGTTCCAGCACTTGTTTGAATTGGCCCTCACTTACGCCATCCCTAACGGTGAAAGAGGGGGTGGGTTTGTCAATTACCATGGCATCAGTCAGAAAAGCAACAAGATACTAAGTTACTAACCTGTAGAAGATCAGCTGCTTAGGTCTCTGCTTAGACCGTTCCTCAAATGCAAGTAGGAGTTCCCTGCAAATATTTTGTAAATTAAGGAACTCTCAATCGAGTGTAAACTCTCAATGGGGTGTCATTTAAATTTCAGAGATCACGATGGTGGTACTTGACAATGTCTTCCAGGCCATCGATGAGCTCTTTACGGTGACCTTGTGCACGGGCAATACCATTATAGTTAGCCACCTTGGGCCAGTCTTGGGAGGCAACAACCTACATGGAACCAGGCAGAATGTGTTATTGTAATGAGATGATACTATCCCTATTGTAAACAGAAAAGAGCTTACAGAAGCAATGGAAGGGGCAGTATCATCTAGAGCAGCAGGGTGAGTGACATCGGCACCAAATATAATTGTTGGTTCAATCGAAACAACCGGTAAGCTTTCTTTGGGATTAGCAAATTCTAAGTTCCTTCCTCCAAACTGCGGAGAGAGTGAATATATTAGTATCATGTTGCTCAACAAATTTTGTGAAGAGATCTAGTTGAGATTAACCTTGGCATTGATCTTAATAGCAACATTAGCAAAGTACGGAGGACCTGCACTTCTAACATTTTTATCCAGGCAACACTGCGACATGATACCAATCTCTGTCTCGCAGATCCTTTTGAAATTACCTGTTGTTCAGAGTAGTCAGGAATGACATATATGTGATAATCAGGGAAGAAGGAAAGTTTGCTGCAAGAAATATTACCATATAAGTTGCCGTTTTTCTCTGGCAGTATAGCAAGCAAAAGATCTATCTTTTGCACTCTTAGCTTGTTCTCAGCATCCTGACACAGCCTATGAAGATCATTTTCAACTTGTTCAGGACGAACAAGGTATATTGGAAGTCTCAAGTTATCCATGTCCTGAAACCAGAGTGAAATGGTAAACTGGGAGTCATGCAAGAATGTTCTTTGATGATAAGGCAATCAAAGGCATAACGTAAATGTATATTACCACTCCAGTAGTACAAGACCATTTAACCAGATCAGAGCAGAATTTGATGGGATAAGTCTCTATGTTGGCTGGTCTTTGTGGAGCTACAGCATATGGTCCTTGTGGTTGCATGGTGGTCTTGCTGCCCATCAAGGACAACATCCTTGACTGGCTAAGACAGCATCTTAGCATCAAGGACAGCATCATTGACTAACTAGGACAACATCTTAACATCAAAGACAATATCCTTGACTAGCTAGGACAGCATCTTAGCATCTAGGACAGCATCTGTTTTAAGACAGCAATGTTAGCATCTAGCATCTTGGCATATGCTTGGCTGGCTAGTAGCCTATAAAAATGTATCCCCAACCCCTTAGGTTGGTATGGTATTTTGTGAGAAATAAACCAGAAAATTGCCCCAACTCCTAGTGTCATTCTCTCCCGATGAGAGTAAGAATTTTGCTACTACCAAGAGTAAGAATTCAACGACTAACAAGTGGTATCAGAGCCGTACTATCATATAGCCTGAGCATCTCCTACTCATCTCTTTTTCCAGCCGCGCAACAGCCCCAGCTGGGAGCAGCAGCAGCTCCGGCCGCTCCTGCTCACTCCTCTCCCTCTGTGCTTCGTCTGAAGCAGCCCTCTCCCTACGCAGCAGCCCCCCGGTAGCGCGTCATGTCTGCAGGGCAGTCTCAGCGCTCGGTCGCCTCGAGCACGTGGCGTCGGCAGGAGGCCGAACTTACCGCGGCAGAGGAACGCGAGCGAGCGGCGGTAGAGACCGCTACGACGGCGGCAAGGGCGTCGAGGCTGGCAGCGGTGGAGCTGACAGTAGCCAGAGCGGAGGCGGATACAGCGCGTGCGGCGGTAGCAGAGGTCGAGGCTCTGCGCGGCAGCATCAGCAGCTCCATTTCTGCTGATGACAGCGCCGACGCGGACCTCGAGCTGCTGGGAAGGGAGGCAGCACGAGCGCGGGCGGCGTAGTGGGCAGCTGCGTACGCCCACGAGCGCGGCGGTAGCCTAGACAGGCGCAGACGCATCGGCGGTGCTCCTGGAGGAGGCGCGCAAGGGCGGTGGCGCTCCTGGAGGAGGCGCGCATGGCAACGGTGGTGGACGGGTCGATGGAGAGCGCGGCCTTCACATGCAGCGTGGCTCTCTATCCCCGAATCGGTACCGTGGTTACCACAGACTCTAGGCTGTTGTCAGGGACGTCGGCCCCGGCGATGGATGGCCTACCCTCACTAAGACCAACTACGTCGAGTGGGCTGTGGTGATGAGGGTAAAGCTCCAGGTGCGGCACATATGAGAGGCAGTCCGGTACGGCGACGTCGACTACGACCAGGATCAACGGGCGCTGGATGCCCTCATCGCTATAGTCCCATCCGAGATACAGTTCTCGCTTACCAACAAGCGGACTGCCAAGGAGGCTTGGGACGTCATCGCTGCGGCACGCATCTGCAGCGACCGTGCCCGCAAGTCCACACTACAGGCACTTCGCAAGGAGTGGGAGAATCTGGCCTTCAAACCAGGTGAGGACGTTGATGACTTTGCTCTTCGTCTCAACACTCTGTTGCAGAAGATGGTGCAGTTCGGCGATGACACCTATGGTGAGGAGAGAGCTATCGAAAAGCTCTTCCGCTGCGTCCTCGAGAAGTACAAGCAGATGGCTCGCTCGATCGAGTCCCTGCTGGATCTCTCCACGATGTCGATCGAGGAGGTGATAGGTCGCCTCAAGGTCATCGACAGCGATGAGCCACAGTCTCTCTCGGGGCCCATCACCACTGGCGGGGAGCTCCTTCTCACTCAGGAGCAGTGGGCTGCCTAACAAGGTGACCGGAAGAAGGGGGAGCCTTCTTCCGCGATAGGCGGCCGCAAGCGTGGCAAGTCACGCAAGGTGCACAGAGACGCCCAGGCCGGGGCACGAGGACGTGCCGAGGGTGATGCCCGCGGAGGCACCAAGGGCGGCGCCACTGGCAAGACAAGCCGGCACAAGACAACACCTGCCACAACTGCAGCCAGCTTGGCCATTGGGCCATGGACTATCGACAGCCACGACGCGGCCAGGCCCACGTCACACAGGCGGAGGAGGAGGAGCCGGCTCTGTTCATGGCACATGCAAGCATCGAGCTACCTCCAGCGGCACCGCCGTAGCGGCTCTCCTCCACCTTGACGAGCTAAAAGCACACGCCCTCCTCGGCGACGGCTCCGACAATGACAAGACTGACGGGTGGTGCCTCGACACCGGCGCCACCCATCACATGACCGGTCGACGGGAATTCTTCACTGAGCTTGACTCTAGCGTCCGAGGCTCTGTCAAGTTTGGGGATGCCTCCGGCATGAAGATCAAGGGTGTCGGCTCTGTCATCTTCACCGTCGTGTCTAGTGAGCATAGGCTGCTCACCAAAGTCTACTACATCCCCGCATTGAGAAACTCCATCATCAGCTTAGGACAGCTGGATGAGAATGGTTCGCGCGTGGTGGTTGAGGATGGAGTCATAAGGATTTGGGATCACCGTCGCTGCCTTTTTGCCAAAGTATCTAGAAGCGCAAATCGACTCTACGTCCTTAACGTGCAGGTGGCACAACCCCTCTGTCTCGCTGCTCGTTGGGATGACGAGGCATGGCAGTGGCACAAGCGCTTCGGGCACCTTCACTTCGAGGCCCTGAAGCGGCTCAGTGCCATGGAGATGGTGCGAGGCCTACCGTGCCTCGACCATGTGGAGCAGCTCTGCGATGTCTGTGTGTTGATGAAGCAGAGGTGACTCCCCTTTCCCCAACGGGTGAGCTTTCAAGCCAAGGAGAGGCTCGAGCTTACACACGGGGACTTGTGTGGCCCGGTGACACCAGCCACACCGAGAAGATGACGCTACTTCCTGCTGCTCGTCGACAACCTCTCCCGCTACATGTGGGTGATGGTCCTCGGCAGCAAGGGAGAGGCTACGGATGCCATCAGGCGCTCACAGGCTGCTATGGAGGTGGAGTATGGCCGCAAGCTACGCGTGCTGCGCACCGACAATGGCGGCGAATTCACGGCAGCTGAATTCACGTCGTACTGCGCTGATGAGGGCATTTAGTGCCACTACTCTACGCCGTACAGCCCGTAGCAGACCAGCGTCGTCGAGCGACGCAACCGGATGGTTGTGGGGATGGCTCGGGCCCTTCTCAAGCAGAGGGGGATGCCGGCTGTCTTCTGGGGAGAGGCGGTGGTGTCGGCCATCTACATCCTCAACCGCTCGCCTACCAAGGCACTCGACGGCAGGACATCGTACGAGGCTTGGCATGGGCGCAAGCTGGCGGTCTCCCACTTGCAGGTCTTTGGCTGCCTCATGTTCGCCAAGGAGCTTGGCCACATCAGCAAGCTCGACGACAGGAGCACTCTGGGAGTGTTCATCGGCTACACGGAGGGTTCGAAGGCCTACCGCATCCTTGACCCGAAGACACAGCGTGTGCGCACGGCGCGCGACGTTGTGTTTGACGAAGGGCGAGGATGGGCGTGGGACAAGGTGGTGGACAACGGCTCAGCTCTGACGTACAACGACTTCACTATCGAGTATGTCCACTTTGAGGGAGCTGGGGGAGTAGGCAACTCTTCTTCGATGAGTGCGTCTACCCTAGTCCCCGAGCCTCCATCGACCTCAGCACCTGCTACTCTGACAGCACCACGCTCTCTAGCTAGGACCTCGGCTGCGATGAGTTCTTCGCCGGCTCCACCACAGTCGGCACCGCCACGCACTCCAGCACCAACAAACACATCTCCGGGCATGTCTACTCCAACCACCAGCTCGTGTCGAGCATAGCCCGGTTGAGCTCGCTACTCCGCTCTCTCACGACGAGGAGCACATCGACGCGTACCACGATGGCAAGCCATTGTGGTATCGTACGATGGAGAACCTTCTCGGCGACCAGCCGGTGCTAGGACTGGTGCCTCATGACCTAGAGGCGCAGTTGCACCTTGCGTGTGACGACAGCGAGCCTCGGTCGTTTTCAGAGGCTGAGAGACACGTGGCATGGCGCGCCGCGATGTAATTGGAGATGGATGCGGTTGAGAAGAATCCACCTAGGAGCTTGCTGACCTTCCTCGGGGCCATAGCGCGATCAATCTTAAGTGGGTGTACAAGCTGAAGAGGGATGAAGCCGGCGCCATCATCAAGCACAAGGCTCGCTTGGTGGCATAAGGTTTCATGCAGCAGGAGGGGGTCGACTTCGACGACGCCTTTGCTCCCATGGCACGGATGGAGTCCATGCGACTCCTTGCGCTAGCTACCCAGAAGGGCTGGTGTGTTCATCACATGGACGTCAAGTCGGCGTTCCTTAACGGTGACTTGAAGGAGGAGGTCTACGTGCACCAGCCGTCGGGATTTGTAATCCCCAGCAAGGAGGGCAAGGTGCTCCACCTGCGCAAGGCCCTCTATGGCTTAAGGCAGGCATCGAGGGCGTGGAATGCCAAGTTGGATTCTACGCTAAAGGGGATGGGCTTCGAGCAAAGCCCGCATGAGGCGGCCATCTACCGATGGGGCAGTGGAGGAAATGCTCTATTGGTGGGTGTCTACGTCGATGACTTAGTGATCATCGGCACCAAGGATGCGGAGGTGGTGGAATTCAAGGAAGAGATGAAGGCCACCTTCTAGATGAGTGACCTGGGGCCTCTCTACTTCTACCTAGGAATTGAGGTGCACCAGGATGACTCCGAGATCACGCTTCGACAGACCGCCTACGCCAAGCACGTCGTTGAGCTAGCTGGGCTTACCGACTGCAACCCAGCTCTCACTCCGATGGAGGAGAGGCTGAAGCTGAGCTGCGACAGCACGACAGAGGAGGTGGACGCTACGCAGTACCGACGTCTTGTGGGGAGCCTTCGCTACCTCGCCCACACACGGCCGGACTTGGCATTCTCTGTCGGCTACGTTAGTCGGTTCATGCAGCGACCGACGATGGAGCACCAGCAGGCTATGAAGAGGATCATCCGCTACATGGCGAGCTCTCGACCATGGCCTCTACTACCCTAGGTGCCCTGGGACGGCACACTTCATCGGGTACAGCGACAGCGACCACGCCGGCGACATTGACACCAGCAAGAGCACGAGCGGGATACTCTTCCTCCTCGGCAAGTGCCTCATTAGCTGGTAGTCAGTCAAGCAACAGGTGGTGCCCCTGTCCAGCTACGAGGCCGAGTACATAGCAGCCTCCATCGCTTTGACTCAGGCGCTCTGGCTCGCTCAAATGCTCAGTGATCTTCTCGGCAGAGACACTAGAGCGGTGGAGCTCAGGATGGACAGCAAGTCCACTCTGGCCCTGGCAAAGAACCTCATTTTCTATGAATGGAGTAAGCACATCCGAGTGAGGTACCACTTTATCTGAGGCTGTTTGGAGGAAGGGAGCATCAAGACAAGCTACATCAACACCAAGGACCAGCTTGCGGACCTGCTTACCAATCCTCTTGGGAGGATTAAGTTTCTTGAGCTCTGCTCCAGGACCGGGATGGTTTAACTTTCCCACAAGACGACATACAAGACTTAGGGGGAGAATGATGGGATAAGTCTCTGTGTTGGCTGGTCTTTGTGGGGCTGCAGCATATGGTTCTTGTGGCTGCATGGTGGTCTTGCTACCCATCAAGGACAGCATCCTTGACTGGCTAGGACAACATCTTAGCATCAAGGACAGCATCCTTGACTGGCTAGGACAACATCTTAGCATCAAGGACAGCATCCTTGACTGGCTAGGACAGCATCTTAGCATCTAGGACAGCATCTGTTTTAGGGCAGCAATGTTAGCATCTAGTATCTTGGCATATGATTGGCTGGCTAGCAGCCTGTAAATATGTATCACTAACCCCTCAGGTTGGTATGGCATTTTGTGAGAAATAAACTAGAAAATTGCCCTAACTCCTAGTGTCATCCTCTCTCGATGAGAGTAAGAATTCTGCTACTACAAAGAGTAAGAATTCAGCGACTAACGGAATTTACCAACATCTCTGGGCAATTCATAACAAAAGTTAACGCAGGCCCAGTTGCCCACCCTTGCACCATGTACTACTTGCTGCACATAACAAAATAGAATGTAAAGACAATGAAAAAATTTAGTAACATATATTTACCCTCACAAATTCCATTATTCCAGTGCAAGAAATAGGACCACTTGAGTGGACATGTAGCTAGCCTATTGGGGTAATGACAGAAGAGACCCCTAGTATAGAGAGAACAAAACTCAAGCAACCAGTCAAGCTTCATCAATAAATCATGATATTTAGCACAGAAAGGATTTACTTGTCCATAGACAAAACTATGTTCACCGCACATTGAATTGGACAAGGTTTTCAAAATGCTACAATGTCAATGGTTGTTCAACTGCTCATGACGTACCTTTTTAATCATGTTCCACTGCCCATCCTTTGGACAACACAAACTTTCAGATCCAGTGCCACGGTACTTCAGCTACAGAAACAAAAATAGAACATGGTTATAATAAAAAAATGCATCACATTTGCAAAAACAAAACAAAACTGCATGACACATGGAAGAAGGATTACAGTGGGAGCTGGTAGAACTCTAGCCTGAACTGAAGTAGGACGATAGTCAACCTCCATGCCAAATTCACTTGCACGCTCAGTTCTATTGTAGTCATTGTGCTCAACAACCTAAGCAAAAGAGATTTAGAAAACTTTAAGTTTGTTTACCCACAGTATAAATTAGATAAAACAGAATAAAAAATGCAGAAATAGCAAGAACCTGACGAATGTTGTTCTCACGGTTAGATGGGCGCTGGCAGGTTGAGTCCATTAGTTTAGAGACTTGTTGGCTATCCAACTTCTTCCAGTATTGATGTCCAGATACTATCTTGCAAACCTGAAATCCAAATGGAAATTGAGAAACAAGAGCAGACAATATAGAAGGGAAAGAGTGCTGAAGCATAGGCCACAGTTCAAGTCCATAGTTAGTAACCTCCATAGGGAGGTAGTTCGGCCTCTGATCACTACCAACTTGGAGGCATGGGAGAAAATCGTAGTGCATTTCCAGCTTGTATGCCTCTCTGAAGTAATCTGCGACAGACTTCTGAACTCCAGCGGACGATTCAAAGCTGTGGATTTGAAGAAAAAGTATCAAACTAAATGCTAACATCGCGAAGTTTGATCCCTGCATTTCTGAACTAGGGAGACAAGGATGTTCTCTTCAACATAGAGGAAAAGGAGTGAGGTCCTACAACTGTAAAGAAGGAGGACTGGTTGTCAGGCTGGCAATCTTGTACTTCTGGCATGCTTCTCCTCGGTGTGTGACTTCAATCCTCACACCCCTGAGGGCTTGAGCTGCAAATTCAGAAGAGCCAAATCCATCTCATGCACAATGCTCTTTGTAGCTTAGAAATGAAAAAAAAAACTACCTTGACAAGATCCATGGAATGCCTTGCAATTTCACTGGCCGTCCATTCACCTCGAATGCAAGAGTTTTAAGGTGCCAATCACACTGCATTGGACTATGGCGCTGCAACCAATCAAAACACAGAATAGCGTCATAGGGGTGCATATCCAGTACTATCATGTCAGCAACCAGAGTATGACCCTAACAATACCATTCCAATTACTTGACCATTCTATCAGCCACGATCCACTCCCCATTTGCAAGTTTTACTTTGCGAGGGGACATCGGCACAGTTGGCAAACCAGCTAGTTGGGTGAACTGGGCACTTACAAAGCTATGAGAACTGCCACTGTCCAATAGAGTAAGCATAAACTTGTTTTTGACCCTGGTTTTCAGCTTAATATTGTTGCTTGTATCAGTGCTGGTCAATGCATTGAGGGACAATTGACAAAATTGTTCCGGTAAAGCATCCTCGATGGCTAGTTGATTGAGAACATCATCACTGAGTTCTCGGTCTAGGTCATTCACCACCAGAGCATTGTTGTGTGGTTTGGTTCGCTTGGAACAGACCTCAATATGTCCTGGTTCAAATTTCTCCCCACAGGTGTAACACAATCCATTAACTTTTCTGTAGTCCCTCAGCTGTCTATCCCTCCATAGAGTACCAGAAACTGGTTGTGTCTTGGTCTCAGTCCTGTGTTGTGGGTTTGGCTTGTGAAGAATAGGAGCCTTCTGGTACTTGTTTTTCCCTCTATCAAGCACATTTTGCTGAATCCTTGCTATAATAGCAGCTCTGTGTATAGTTGTTGGTACCTGAGGCTCAACCACTGCCCTAATGTCATCTTTGAGACCACTAACATAATGGGAGGTGAAGAAAAGATCATCATAATGACAGCTATGCATAGTAATATCAAACTGCAATTGCTCAAACTTAGTAGTATAGTCTTCCACAGTTCCTGTCTGCTTGAGATCAATCAACTCAGTGAGGGCATTTCTATAATCATCAGCTCCAAACTGTTGTTCCATAGCCAAGCAAAAGGTGATCCAAGAGATCTTAGGATGTGTCTGTTTATAGGCCTGGTACCACTTGGCAGCATTGCCCTCTAGATGCATGGTGGTAGAAGACACCCAAAGCCTCTCGGGCACACTATAGATAGAGAAGTAATTGCAGCAATTGTCAATCCAGATTTTGGGATGAAGGCCCTCAAACTTGGGAAAAAAACATTTTAGGCAAAGCATGATGAGGTACCCTTTCTTCCTTGTCTTGCTCCAGTTTGGATCTATGGTACTTGGACTGCTCAGGTTTCTGAAGGTTCTTGTCCTTGGCAAACATGTTCAGGAAGTGCTCCTCTTCATCATCATACACCAAGGACGATGAACCATGACTGGCAGAGCTTTTCTCCTCCTCAAACTGCCGCAGGGTTAGTTGAGCTACTGCCTGGCCATTAGCTCGAACTTGCTGAGCAATAAACTGTTGATCTGCAGAACACTTGTCAACCTTGGCGTTGTTTAACTCAATTTGAGTTTTCATCTCTTGCTGGACAATACCCATATCCGTCATACGATTGAACAAGAGATCGAAATGATCCATCACCTGATCCCACTTAGACTGGTCATCATCAGCGCTCTTCGACATCTGATCCAACAGAATTTGGGTCTGCTTGGATGGTTTAGGATCAGAAGGCTTAGATGGAGTCGTGACTGAAACAGATGGAACAACAGGTTTGGTTCACACCTCCCCTATTGACTGCTCCACACAACAACGAATCACCGCCGCCTGGAAGTGAGGCTCGACTGAGGAATTTTACATGGAAACAAGTGTCCCGCAATCCAAGTCGATGGACACTTCCCCTCCGAACACCACCACACCGCAATTGAACCAGTTGGCTACGGAATTTTACACGAGAACAAGCGTCTCGCAACCCTCACCACTAATTCAAGCGTGCTAGAAGGAAATGGAGTGAGAAGTTGGGGAAAATCTCACAATGGGTTCACGCCACCGAATTAGACTGTTGATGTAGTCCCCCAGTCGAGAATCGTGCCGTAGAGGTTGGAACCACCGACGAACGGGTGGTGATGGCGCTCGCTCGCAGTCGATTGTGGACGAAGAGAAACCCGTTGCAGTGCCACCACATAGTTGGATGGTATGAACTACAACGGATCCAGGGATCTATGGAGGAGGTGGGGCGGGTGGATGGAAGAGTTGTGGATCTCGGATTAGACGAACTCGACGCCGCTGGCTGACCCGATTCAACCAAAGGAGGGATTTACGGGACCTCTCGCCCACACCACCAGGATGCGGGGTGGAGATCAACCCACCGACCGGAATTACGAATCAAAGATCGAAGCCGAGCGGAATCGAGAGCGGAGGCCGAGGATAAACCGTCTCTGATACCACTGTAACACCCGTGGCCGCCGGCGTCAAGCCGTCGACGTGAGCACTACTAATGGCACAGATCAGGGAGAGAGAAACGCCGGCGAGGTAGCCCCTTGCCTTAGCATGTTCGTATTACTTTTCTTCGATGATGTTTCTCTTACAAAGTTATGGCATTTGTATGCCGGTAACACAACGCTGGCCTATGGCCCACACGACAGACTCTGATTACAAAGCAACAATGCAAAATACGCCAAGCTAAAGAGAAGACGTCTTGTGCCCTGCTGTGTCACCTGTGACACCACACGGAGGACTAAGCGCAGCGATGGCGGCGGCAGGTGGAGCGGCGTCGGCGAGTGGGGGCAGCAGGGGAAGAGAGGGGCGGGCGATGGGAGCGTCGAGTGGCGACAGCGCGAGGCCACAAGGCTCTTTCTCTTCCTTGCGAGACCGTTCGAGTGGGCCTGGGATAGGATAAGGCCGAGGGTGGGGTGGGACTTGGTTTCGGGCGTGGCGTACATCCGGGCTCTGTGGACGGGATCCAACGGCCAGGGACGAACGACTATGTATGAACAGTGATCTAGGTGACGAAACCAAATGGGAACTATATTATATTTATTTATTTATTTTTATTATTATTATTTATAGATAGATACAGCGAGTTTTTGGTATCGTTGGCAATCAGGGTGGTACGGTGCGAATGTGACCACGCAGAGTAAACGAGCAGCATTTCCCCCACACAAAAAAATACTCGTACATGCGTGAGTTATATTCGCATCGAATAACATAGTGAACCGACACCCAGTGCCCAGTGCTCTGTACGTTGCTTAAGTACGTCAAATAATGGAATGACCCCCGTGCTGTGTTGCTCAAGTACCTCAGTCCCCAATGACCCGGTGCATCACTCCTACACGGTCCTCTTCCTTCGCCTCTTAACCCCACTTACATAGGTAGCGTTTGGCTGAGAGTTGGTGAAGTGGGATGATCCCATCACTGATTTATGAGACGAGACGGAGACATGATGGTTTTATTTTTGGTTTGGCTGACAAGAGACGGGATAGACCCATTTTTTGTTTGGTGTAGAGACATCAAAAAGTGGGATAAGTTGCTGATTGGTCGAACCCATTTGTCAGTTTTTTTCCTTTTTCTTTTTGCTCTTCTTATCTCTTTGTCTCCGGCTCCTCCGGCCGCGGCAGGCCCGCACCACAGAGCATGAGTGAGCACGAGGCGACGATGGAGTCCTTGGCGCCGCCGCCGCCACCGCCTGCATGTGGCCCCTTGCGCCGCCGCCTCCCATGTGCAGCCTCTAGCACCGCCATTGCCCGCGCGCTCGACCTACCCGTACGCGGCTTGTGCACGTGGCTCACGACTGCTTGCCCAGAGCCCCACGACCCTGCCTGCCCAGAGCGCCGCCGTTGGCCACCTATCTAGAGCCCTACCTCCTCTTCTTCAAGCTTCGTCTCTTCTTCTTCGCGCCGCCAGGGAGGTCACGTCCACGCCGAGGGAGGTCGAGTCCTCGCCACTCGGCTGGATCTCCCCCGCCGCAAGCTGGAGCTAGCTGGTGGGCCAGGAGCTCGCCCACGCGCCAGTAGGCCCAGAGCTCGCCCACGTGCCGCTGGAGCTTGCCTATTCTTCTTCCTTCCCACGTGCACCTCCTCTTCCTCCGTCCCACTTCGCGTGACTCCGTCCCCTCGATTTTCAAGGACAGAGTCATCGGGAATCTAGCTAGAATATTCCCTAGTGGGATCATCTCACCCCTCCCTAACTCTGCTGAACCAAATAGCACTAAAGAGGGATCATCCCCCCGTCCCACCTCCACCTCATCCATCAACCAAACACAAGCTTACTTTCACTCCTAAGAGCAAGTATAATAATTGGCTTATAGCCAAGCAAATGTTGATGTGGAGGAGAAAGAGAAGAGCTGATCTCTCATGCAAGCAAAAAGCTGGGCACGGAAGCATAGGCATTAGTGGGTCTATACATTAAGTGAATGTGGGCAAGAATAGGAAAAAGAAAGTGGGACATGAGTAGAAATAATAATAATAATAATAATAATAATAATAAAGTTTATTAGAGACAAATAAGAGACCATTATTGTATAGCTTGGCTCTTATCACTTGTCTAATAGGCAAACACTTGACTCTATTATTGGACTTGCTCTAAGTACGTCAATACGTCCGTCTTCAATTCCATAGGTCTCTTAGAGCAAGTACAATAATGGGCTTATAGCCAAGCTAGTCAGCATTTTTGATGGCGTGGAGGAGAGAAGAGAGCTTGGCTCTCATACAAGCAACAAGCTAGGTACGGAAGATAGACATCTATGGGCCCAAACAAAAGTATATGTACATAGGAAAGAGAAAGTAAAAAATAATACCACATAATAATAAAAGCTTTAAAAACAAAAACTTTAAAAACAAATAGAAGACAACTATTATATAACTTGGTTCTTATAACTTAATTTATAGTCAAGCACTTGGCTATGTCAATGACCTTGTCCATACTCCATCTTTCTCACTTTCATTCCTCACCACCACCTTTGTCGCTTTCACTCTTAGGCCCCGTTTGGCAGGGCTTCACTTCACTAGTGAAGCTATTTTTTTGGCTTCAGCTCCATGAACAGTTCCACCGGTGGAGCTGAAGCGGTTTTGGTAAACCGTTTGGCAAAATGGCTTCCCTGTGATAGCATGTTTTTAGGGGCCTGGATGAGGAGCCGGGAGAAGCCACTTTTTTTTGCTCTATCCCACCCCAAATCACTATGAGAGCATGTTTTTAGGGGCTTCTCAAGTGAAGCTATTTTACTTTACCCCGTTTGATAGAAAACGACTCCAAATAGCTCCAGAAGCCGGTGGAAAAGCCCTGCCAAACGGAGCCTTATGAAGCCTATAAACTGTCCTTCTCTCATATGGGCATCCCTCACCATACTTTCAATTTTCTCACTTTCACTCATGTCAACCCATGACGTCAGCTTCATACGGCCTATCGAGAAGACCAAAGCGGTCACAGCCCAGAGCGCAAAACTCCATCAGCATTCAGTCCAAAAGTGCCACATGAAAAGCCGAAAGTCCATCTCATCAACCAGCTCAAATACCATTGGGCCCAAACCTTGTACTCCGTACATTGTGGTTTCTCTTTTGTCCAAACAACTCGTTTTTCAAGGGAATAAAAAAACACCATCCCATACTTGTGCACTAAAATTTACACCTGTAACTAATAATTACCTGTCAAAAGAAATGCCCAGTCACCCAAAGTACTTTAGGCCCGTTTAGGTCCAAAATTTTTTTTGGATTTTGGCTACTGTAGCACTTTCGTTTGTATTTGACAATTAGTGTCTAATTATGGACTAATTAGGTTCAAAAGTTTCGTCTCGCGATTTCTCACCCAACTGTGCAATTAGTTTTTTTTTTCGTCTACATTTAGTACTCCATGCATGTGCCGCAAGATTCGATGTGACGGGTACTGCGCAAAATTTTTTGAAATCTAAACAGGCCCTTAGTTGCTTCGATCAAGAGTGAAGCCAAAATGGTGGTAAGAGTCAGAAACATCTTAGGGAGACTACTACGTACTAGGCTGTGACAGTGTGCGACCCTCTTCCCCAGCGCGTGCTGGCGCACACGCCCACCCCTCTCACTGTTCATCTTCTTCCCTGGCCATCCTCTCCCCCGCCCACCTCGACCACCGCCCAGGCCGACGGCGACCTCTCCGCCTACCAACCACTCCCACCGGACGAACCCACCCTCCCCTAACTTCGCCAGCGCTAGCCCCCGCTGCCTACCCTGCGTCCCTGCCTATCCGGTTGTCCTACCCCGCTCGCTCGGGCGGCGCCGCCGCCACCTTGCTCACCGCCGGCCAA
Source organism: Miscanthus floridulus (assembly GCF_019320115.1). NCBI lineage: Eukaryota > Viridiplantae > Streptophyta > Magnoliopsida > Poales > Poaceae > Miscanthus > Miscanthus floridulus. The sequence goes on along the minus strand of NC_089582.1, from coordinate 122,957,442 downwards.
CCCGCCACCACCGCCGTGTCGTGGTTGCCGCCCCAGCCGACCGGCCATTGATTCTAGAGTCGGGGAGATGTGCTGGAAGCTGCCCCGCTGCCAACCCTAACCCTAAGCCGCTGCCCCGCCGTCGCCGGCCTCGACCCCCTCCCCTAACGTCGCGAGGAAGACGGCGTGCACCGCTAACAGTACCGGCGCATGCGTGCCAAATAAGATTTGGGGACAGCGTGTGTTATGGTCGGTAGGACCTATGAGAGGAGGAGGAGTCGTAATAGTGGCTAAGTCCAGGGAGTCTGTTAGATATTTGCAGTAGTTTAAGGAGGAGAATTAGGAGAGATTGGTTATGGATTGTAATCTGGCCTATAAGGCCCTAAACCGTGAGATGAAAGGAGGTTAGCCTGGGATTGAGATTCAGTCTCCCCTGGGCCCTCGAGCGTTACTGTTCATCATCATCTCTGTGTCAACCTCGCCCCCAAACCCTTAGCTGCAGCACGGCACCATCACGCCGCCGTCCTGCCAAGCCACGGCTTGCCTTCTCCCCTCCAAACTTTCTCCGCAGCAAGGCGCGCCGTAACAACCTGGTATCAGAGACCATGTCTTTCTCCTCACAGCCACCCTCTCTGCCCACCACCACTGTAGCCGCCGCCATCGCATCTACTACAGCTCCACCGCCCACCACCACCGCCGACATAGCCAACACCACACAGCCGCTCGCCACCACCACCCCACAGCCGATCATCCCCACCCTCCCGCTGGCTTACTCCCAGCCGCCGCCACCGCAAACGCCACAGGAGGCCTTCAATCAACTTACGGCCACCATCTATGGGATGCAGCATCAGCTAGGGGCCCTGGCACTGTGCGTGACTGCGCTGGAGGATCACAGTCCCGTCCCCTCGCTGCCCTTGCCGCTGTACGGCATGCCTGGATACGGTGGCATCCCGGCTCTGCCGGCAACCGCGCCGGTCATCTCCGAGCTCGGCACCACTTCGCCATATCACATCCCGTTCCAGCCGTAGCGCTCACAACCCCAATTGCCGCCATCGTGCCCACCCCCATCCACAGGCGTGCCCATCACCCAAATTAGCTTCCCGCACTCCCCCATCACCTGTCCCATCCATCTCGTCCATCATCAATGGATCTAGGGCTTCACCGTCCACCACCGTCCCCATCCAATCAGCCCCATACCTTTTCCACACGTCGGCTGGCCATGACACCGCATTCACTCCCCGGTTTCCCAAGCTGTCCCTACCCATCTATGAAGGTACCGAGGATCCTCTCGGCTGGCTGACGACCTGCGAACAATTCTTCCATGGATATCAAACTCGACCGTCAGATCGTGTCTAATTTGCGTCTTACCACCTCAAGGGGATGGCCAAGCAGTGGTACCTAGACCTGGAACGTGATTCGGGACGCCCAGAGTGGGAGCCGTTCAAACAGCTCTATCAGCAGCGGTTCGGCCCTCCCTTCAGCACCAATCACCTGGCCGAGCTGGCGCGCCTCCCCTTCACCTCCACGGTGGAGGCCTACGCGGAGCTGTTCTAGGCTCGGGCAGCGCACGCTGGTGCTCTCACATCGCTGCAGAAAGCGCAGCTGTTCACCGGTGGCCTCCCAGAGCAAATCCGCGCTGATGTCGAACTCCAAGAGCCCCCAGACCTATAGCGCGCTGTGCGTCTTGCACGTGCATATGAGCAGCGCAACTCGTCAGCCCTATTGGCTCTTCTGGCACCGCCCCCCACGAGCGCCGCGCCGGTTTGCGGGCAATCAGACCGCGTCGGCTCCAACTCGCAATCAGCTTCAACGTCATCGTCTTCGCCTCTCCAGCCGACTCGCACTTTCAAACACTTGTCCCCGGAGGCCATGGCGGAGCGGCGCAAGCAAGGGCTCTGTTATAACTGTGATGAGCCTTATGTTCGCGGCCATAAGTGCGCCCGCCTATTCTACCTTGAAGTTGTAGACTTCATTGAGGAGGACCCGGCTGAAGATGATCCTGCTGCTCTGACCATCCAGGGCCAGGGGCACCCTCCGTTCGATCTGGATGCCCCTTTGATCTCCCTGTCCACGATCACCGGCATACGCACGGCGGACATGATGCAGCTGCATGTCCAGGTGGGCGACCACGAGCTCATAATATTACTCGACTCCGGTTCCATGCACAACTTCGTCAGCATGGACACTACGCGCCGCGTCGAGCTCCACTTCCATGACAGCAGTGGCGCCCACGTAGTGGTTGCCAATGGTGACCGCATGGCTTGCCGTGGCCTAGCACGCGATGTCGCCATCAAGATCGGCGCGGAGTTCTTCTCAGTGGATTGCTTTGCCATTCCGCTGGACTGCTATGACATGGTCCTTGGGATCACGTGGCTTCGCACCCTTGGACCCATACTTTGGGACTTCGATGACCTTTGCATGGCGTTCACTCACCAGGGGCGCCGCGTCCTGTGGAAAGGCATTGGATCGATGCGCTCTGATATTCCTCCGACAGGCCGTCTGCACGCCGGTCAGCTCTTCCCGGCCAAGGGGATGGAACCCATGCTGCTGGAGCGTCTGCTCGATGCTTATGCCGATGTGTTCGCAGCCCCGATCGGTCTCCCTCCTGCTCGACCTTGTGACCACCGCATCCATCTCAAGCTGGCTATTGATCCTATTGCTGTTCGGCCCTACCGTTACCCACAGCTTTAGAAAGATGAGTTGGAGAAGCAATGTGATGAGATGCTTCGGCAGGGGACCATCAGGGCCAGCACCTCCCCATTCTCAGCACCAGTCTTGCTTGTCAAGAAGCATGACGGCTCCTAGAGGCTCTGTGTCGATTACCGCGCCCTGAACGCAGTGACGATTAAGGATAAGTTCCCTATACCCGTGGTGGAGGAGCTGCTAGACAAGCTGCATGGGTCCAAATTCTTCTCGAAGCTCGACCTACGCTTTGGTTATCACCAGGTGCGGGTGCACCCCGCTGATGTTGCCAAGATGGCATTCCGCACGCACCAGGGCCATTTCGAGTTCCTAGTCATGCCCTTTGGGTTGTCCAATGCGCCATCAACATTCCAAGCCCTCATGAATTTCATTCTCAAGCCGTTCCTCCATCGCTGTGTCCTGGTGTTCTTTGATGATATCCTGATTTACAGCACCACATGGACGGAGCACCTACAGCATCTACGCGCCGTCCTCGACATCCTTCATGAGCACCAGCTACATCTGAAGCGTTCCAAATGCTCCTTCGCTGTTGCATCAGTACACTACCTAGGGCATGTCATATCACCGGATGGCGTGGCCATGGACGCTTCCAAGGTTGCAGCAGTCTAGTCCTAGCCGTAGCCGCGGTCAGCCCGTGGCCTGCGTGGGTTTCTTGGTCTAGCGGGCTACTACCGGCGTTTCGTCAAAGACTACGGCATCCTCGCTGCGCCACTCACCAGCCTACTGCGCAAGGAAGGCTTCAGCTGGTCCGACGACGCAGCAAAGGCCTTCTCGGCGCTCAAGGAGGCCCTGTCCTCCGCGCTGGTGCTTCACTTGCCGGATTTCAGCAGCGAGTTCACGGTCGATTGTGATGCGTTAGGCTCCGGGTTCGGTGCAGTGCTTCACCAAGGCGCTGGCCCTATTGCGTTCTTCAGCCGCCCTTTCGCAGCTCGCCATCTCAAAGTGGCTGCATACGAACGCGAGCTGATCGGACTCATCCAGGCGGTGCGGCATTAGCGCCCGTACCTATGGGGCCGTGCTTTCATCGTCCGCACAGATCATTATGCCCTGAAGTTCATGCTCGACCAACGGCTGTCCACGATCCCGCAACACTAATGGATAAGTAAGCTGTTCGAATATGACTTCCGCGTTGAGTACCGCCCGAGACGGTTCAGCGTGGTCGCCGACGCCCTGTCACGATGCGATGGTGATGCTCCGCTGCTGGTGGCGCTTTCGGCTCCAGCTCCAGCCCTCGCCATGGTGTCGGTGCCCACCTTCCATCTCTTCGATGTTCTTCGACAAGAGCTGGAGTCGTCGCAGGAGCTCCGTGACCGCCGGGACGCGGTCGCGGCTGGCGCACAGGGCGCTGATTGGTGCGTGAAGGACGGCCTCCTCATCCACAAGGGTCGTGTCTTCGTTCCCTCGGCCTCTGCTGTCCTAGAGGACATGCTGCAGTAGGCACATATAGGCGCCCATGAGGGCATCCAGAAGACACTGCAGCGACTCCGAACTGAGTTCTTCATCGAGCACGACCGCCGTGTCATTCAGAATTTCGTCTCCACCTATGTCGTCTGCCAGCGCAACAAAACAGAGACCTTGCACCCGACGGGGCTCCTCCAGCCGCTGTCAGTGTCGTCTCGTGTTTGGGCGGACATAGCCATGGATTTCATCGAGGCTCTTCCCAAGGTACACGGCAAAAGTGTTATTCTAACCGTGGTTGACAGGTTCTCCAAGTACGCCCATTTCATCCCGCTGGGGCACCCGTACACCGCGACGTCCATCGCCCGCGCTTTCTTCCACGATATCGTTCGCCTGCACGGGTTCCCAGATTCCATCATGAGCGATCGCGATCCCGTGTTCACCGGCCAAGTTTGGCGGGATTTGTTTCGCCAGGCGGGCGTCCAGCTACGCATGAGTACTGCCTTCCACCCCCAGACGGATGGGCAGTCCGAGGCGGTGAACAAGACCATCGCCATGTATCTGAGGTGTCTTACTGGAGATCGGCCCAGGGATTGGCTGGACTGGCTGTCGTGGGCGGAGTTTTGCTACAACACCGCCTACCACTCAGCTCTCCGCACATCACCGTTCGTCGTGGTGTATGGCCGCGCTCCTCCAGAGCTGCTGCCGTATGCTCCTGGTCGCGCCCAAACTGATGTCGTGGACTCTATCCTCTCCGACCGCGATGAGTTTATTGCCGAGGTTCGTGCTTGCCTTCTGCAGGCCTAGGAGCATGCCCGCAAGTACTACGACGTCAATCATCGCCGGCTGGAGTTCCAAGTGGGGGACTGGGTGTGGCTTCGCCTTCTTAACCGCCCTACTCAGTCCCTCGCGCCGGGCAGGCGTGGAAAGCTTGCTCCCAAGTACGCTGGCCCGTAACAAGTGCGGGAGCGCGTGGGGGAAGTGGCATACCGGCTCCAACTTCCGCAAGGCGCGCGCATTAATGATGTCTTCCATGTTGGCGTGCTCAAGCCTTTCCGAGGGCCTCCTCCATCGACGGTGCCATCGCTGCCTCCTCTTCGGCATGGTCGTCCTCTGCTTCGGCCTGATCGTGTGCTCCGTTCCAGTCTTCGTCGCGGAACCTGGCACGTGTTGGTCCAGTGGGCTGATATGCCAGCTTCAGAAGCAACATGGGAACTAGTTGATGATTTCCACGCAGCCCATCCGTCATTTCAGCTCGAGGACGAGCTCTTTTCGAAGGAGGGGAGAGATGTTATGGTCGGTAGGACCTATGAGAGGAGGAGTCGTAATAGTGGCTAAGTCCAGGGAGTCTGTTAGATATTTGCAGTAGTTTAAGGAGGAGAATTAGGAGAGATTGGTTATGGATTGTAATCTGGCCTATAAGGCCCTAAACCGTGAGATGAAAGGAGGTTAGCCTGGGATTGAGATTCAGTCTCCCCTGGGCCCTCGGGCGTTACTGTTCATCGTCATCTCTGTGTCAACCTCGCCCCCAAACCCTCGGCTGCAGCACGGCGCCGTCACACCGCCGTCCTGCCAAGCCACGGCTCGCCTTCTCCCCTCCATACTTTCTCCGCAGCAAGGCGCGCCGTAACAGCGTGGCTTGTGGTTTAGGAATAAAGAAAACAGGAGTGCCGAATTCACTACAAGTGCCTTGATTAGTTAGCGTAATGAATTATAATTTAGAACGGAGGAGAGGGAGTATCTACCGAGTTAAGTATCAGCGACACATGGTGAATCTGAAATTAGGGTGTAATTTCAGAAGCTGCTACTGTAGCCACTGGCAATAGCAGGCATGCGGTGCTTTCAATACTAGGGAGAAAAACATTGTTCATTGATTTGTCGTGAGTGAAAACACTTTATCATAGCTGATAAGTTCAAGCGAATAGGTCGTTTCGCTGAAATTTGGCTACTGCGATGCTTATACTGATTTGTTGTGAGATAAAAATATTGTTCGTTCGTTGAAAAAATACCGCTGTATAATAGGGCCATATATCTTATCTATCTTATCTTTTCTCTATTTTTGCAGTCACAGTCACAGCTAGTAGTATGCCTAGCCTTTTCTCCTTTCCCTTCAATCAAACTAAGTAGTAAAGTATGCCCAGCCTTTTCTCCTTTCCCTTCAATCACAATCAGACTTCAGAGATTCACAAGCATGTTCACTGTTCTTTTTCCGAGCATGGTCACTGTTTTCTTCCGAGAGAATTGCTTCCTACCATACTCCTTCTGTTCTTTTTATTTGTCATTATAATTTAGATGCCGGTCAAACTTTCTTAAATTTAACTAGATTTATAAAAAATATAAGCAACATTTGTATCTAATGAAACCCAACCATACATGTACTTCAACAATCTATCTGATGAACTAATAAATATTTAATATTTTTTCTATATATTTGATTAAAGTTGAATACGTTTGACTCTTAAAAAGCGAGAACGCAAGTTAAAAAGGGACGGAGGAGTAAGCAAGTAGTTTCTCTCCTCCTCCCTTGTCCTGTCCTGTTGTGTCAATGCAATTTTTGGTTTTGATCTCCCAGATTGGTTGTTTCATCTCATTCGTATACTTTTGTTGGTGCGGCATCATTTTAATTTCCTTCCCATGCAGGATGATTGATTGATGGGTCGAATATTTCCCCCATCTCTTAAATTTCCCTTTAGGTCGTTCTATTCTTTCGTTAAGATTTAGGCTTCAGAACGTTGTTTTACTCCCCCTGAAAACGTAGAAAAAATGGAGACAATGTAACGGCCAATTCTGAGCACATCGGCAAGACGGCAACTGCGAGCTTGATCAAAAGTTCAAAACGCACACTTTAACCGACTAAATACCTGACAAGTTGTCGATTTGGCAGTACAATTACTGATCCAAGATCATCCTAACCTATGGCAAGGTGTTAAAGGCAATCTTTCAGTTCATAAAGTCAGAGACTATTATAAAACGGAGTACATGAATTGAGTCCTTGACTATTATTGCTGGTTTAGTTGCAAGGGAAGCTCGTGAACTAAACTTTCACAGTACGAAATACATTTCTTCAGAGTCTTCTTGTAGTTGCATCGCCACTGGACAGCTAGTTCCCATCTTTCCAGAGATCTCAGAAGTCGAACAGGGAGTTGATTGTAACCAGAACAATCCAGCTCCACTCCATGGAACCGGAGGAACACAGCAAACTCCTGCTCAAAACCTGACCGCTTCACATCTCTGCAGTTGCTACTGTTCTGTATTGTTCGTAAAAAGACAAGCAGACTTTCATCAAATTCTACCGTCGTAGGTAATTGTTGCAAAGTTCCTTCACATTTGCTGATTAACCATTTCATAATCCCCATCTCGTTTTCAGTCGAAAGCATCGATCCAGAGTAAATCTGATGACTGACAGCCTTTCTACGGTTTGTGGGAGTTGACCATAGCCTTAATGCACATAACAATGCAAAGGAGGGGTGACCGTTTGGATGAATGTACATCAAATCTTTTGGCCAAGTTCCAACTGAGCAAATATCCAAATCTAACTCAATGAAAGTTTTCTCATTAGGATTCTTGCCCAAAAGAAAGCCGTAGTGTTCAAGAAGTTCCAGGTTTGAGTATGTTCCATAACCAAGGAGGACCTGAAGAAAATGACACGAGTGTATAAAAAAACTGAGATGTCAAAAGAAAGAGGCAAAATAATGTAATATTTGCAAAACTAAGAACAAACCTGCTCGCCCTTTTTATAGTTTTTTCTTGCATACAAACAGTATGCATTAGAATCTTCATATCCACCATCTGTTAATCTCTCAGATGAATTGGTCATCTCATTCTTCTGCTGGCACTTCGTAAGTTCAGCTGTATCCTCTTCCTCCAATAAAGTATCATCATCAGGAGCAGCATAATTGAACAAATCACCCACAGGGCATAAGCAACCAGCTTCATCCCATGCAATATGTAATGTGCGAGAAGATACCTTAACATAGGAAAACCAAAACTTTAGAAAACAAACACGCAGAATATATAAAAACTAAAAAGACTTGTGGCTAAACAACCTATATAAGATCTTGAGTCAGGATGGCTTTCACATGGCAACTAAACTAATAGACAAAGCTAGCATATGGAGAGAAAAAAATGACACAAACCGAGAGTAAAAACAACTATACCGTTGCAAATGCCCACAGCCAAGATTTAAACATCAAAAGCTTAGGTTTAAATTCCAATTCTTTCATTAGTGGCATCGCATCTTCCCAGTCAGATTTTATGGCACTTTTAGCTTTTTGTGCAACCCAAATGGCATCATCAACCTGAGAACAACAAAAATCGTTGGGTGCTTTTGGAGTGTACAGCAAAAGATGAATAATGGAGAAAATTGTTGACAGATCTACCGAGTTATACTTGGAGAGCTTCAACTTCAAAATCGTTAAAGGTAGCCAAGATAGTGTAGTAGCTGGGTAGCTGAGACAGATAGGGGTACCAGACAGAATTCCTCCCTTTCCCCACTTCAGCCAATAAGCACACTATGAGTATCTGTAGAATTACAAAGAGGAGGCCAGTAAGCATTTAAAGGGATGCTCAAGAGAATGTAACAAGATAAAAAGTGTTAAACGAAGAATGATTAATACTGGCACTTTGAAAGGAAAAACAGCGTTTCAAAAAAAAAGGAAAGACAGAAACACCAGTATTTTATACCAGTCAAATTTTCCAATTTGCTAGTGAATCTTGTACCAGTCATGATAATTTTGCAATTTGCTAGTGATAAAACCAGAATATTTTAATATGCATTTGGTTTGGTTACATAAGAAAAAGGGTCGCTATAAGTTTAAGCTGAGCATACCAACTGTATCCGAAGCAACAAACTTCATAGCACAACCACAATTTGTATCCAAACTTACCCCAGCTGCATGGTGGAGCAAATACTACCAGTCTATCACCCATTTACCCTATAGTTACAATGCGCTGCTCAATCCTAATAACCACTTATCCCAATTCCTGGTAACGTCAAGGGCAGCTTGACCTTGACAAGGGCATGTTCCATTTCCACCACATCTGTTGATGGAGGCTGTGTTTACCTGCACGGACGAGAGGCGGGGCCTGTGGGCGCTGACGCAGGCGGCGATCCTGGGGTCGTCGGCCGTGACGCGGTCGCTTGTGAGCAGCGCGGCTCGGGGCGCGCGCAGCACCAACTCGCTGCGCCGCAAGTCGCGCGCCGCTGCGAGGCCCCTCCTGCGGTCGAAGCAAGATAAATGCGGTGAGGCGAGCGCTGGGAGACCAAGGACCGCGAGCGGATGAAGGGGCGGGGTTTTACCCGCCGGCGTCGGGGAAGTCAGCGACGACGAGGGAGCGGCCGAGGCAGGAGGACGGCGAAGAGGAGGAAGGGGGCGACGGCGACGGCGAGTCAGAGACGCCCAGCTGGGCCGCCCACTTGAGGAGCGCCTCCATCGGCGGCGGCCGCCTGGGCCCTTGGCGCTTGGGTTGACAACTTGACACCCACCCTGTAGCTCCTCAAGCTGTGATTTACGTCTTCACGATTACGGGAAGTAGTGGCAAGAGATCGGAACGCTTCGCTGCCGACCAGTCGGAAGCAGCCGGTTGCCGACCCCCCTCTCCGACCAGCCAATAGGAAGCACGAGCGAGCGCGGCCCAATTCAATTCAAGTGCGCGGCCCAACTCGAGTGAGCGACGTACGGGGCGGCGATTGTTTGGTTCGGACTCTGGAGCGTTCAACACGTGCAGACGTGCGTGTCCCATTCAGATCAACAGATGCTCACAGGCTAGCAGGTACGTACATGTTTCTTATTTTTTGCCTTTCTTATTATTATGTTTCTTTTTTCTTTGGGTTTTTATTTTTATTTCTTTCTATTTTCTAATCTTGATTTCCTTTCTTTTCCTACTTTTTATTTATTTGTTTTATGTTTTTGTGTTTCGTTTTCCTTTTGTACATTTCTTTTCCTTTTTCCTTTTTTTGTTTTATGTAGTTTTTATTATTATTTTTATTTTCTTTGTATTTTTTTACTTTATTCTTTTTACTATAATTAATTGTGTTTCTTTATTTTGTTATATGCAGATTTTTTTATTTTCTATTTTCATTTCACTCTAGTTTTTTATTTTAATCATTTTCATGACATACTTTTTATTTTTCAGGTTTTATATTTTAATCATTTTCAGTAGCATTTTTTCACTTTTGTTATTTGACTCTATTGTTATTTGACTCATTAATTACTTCACTAATTTTATTTTCACTTCTTTTTACATTTCATTATATTATGATGTTCACGTAGTATACATATGATGTTCTATACTATATTTTGTGATGTCCGTCAGTACAAATGTGATGTTCTACGATGTATTTTATGATATTCAGTAAGCATACATTGATGTTCTAGGATTTTTTTTTGATGCTCGGTAGCATTTCTTCTTCTTTTTATTTGACTCTAATTAATTGCTTCACATATTTTATTATTTTTATACTTCACTAATTTTATATTTTTATGATATTTGTGATGTTCACTTAGTATACATACGATATTCTATGTTATATTTATCGATGTTCGTGTTGTCTTAATATGATGTTTTAGGGTGTATTTATGATGTTCGGTAGCATTTTTTATTATTTTTATTTGATTATAACTAATTACTTCACTAATTTTACTTTTATTTTTATATTTTTTATATTTCATGATATATGTGATGTTCACGTAGTACACATATGATGTTCTATGTTATTTTCTGTGATGTTCGTGTAGTATTAATGTGATGTTCTATGGTATATTCTAGGACGTTCAATAGTATCAATATGATATTGTCTTTTATTTTTCTTTATTTGGTGGGATTCTTTTTTTTTCCCTATGTTTTGTTTAATCATTTATTAATTTTTTTATATTTAAGTTATTTATTTATTTCTATATATTCATAGAATTTGTTATTTCCTTTTTTCTTCGTCTTTATTTTACTGTACCCTTTTCATATTTTTCCTTTTTTATTTCCTGCATTCCATGGTATATGCATAATGTTCGCATAGTATATATATGATGAATTTAAGAATGTCCATGTTGTATAAATGAGATGTTAGCATAATGTACATGTGATGTTCGCCTAGTATGCATATGATGTTCTATGATGTGTTTTCGGCTCTTCAGGTTGTATAATGAGATATTACACGATTAGCTCTAAGTATTCACATAGTATTCTTGAGACGTTGTGTTGTGTAATTTAACTCATATATTTCATTAGATTTTTCATTGTATATTTTAGTCTAGAACATTATTTTTGTGAGGGTGTAATATTTTTTATTTGACTTGACGATTTGATATAATTTATACTATAAATTTTTAAAACTTAAACAAAATACTTATCTAGTGTGACGGTGGAGAAGGACTTTATTGGACCACAGGTCTTGTGTTCAGTGCACACTATTTTTGCACCTATTTTCTTTACCTTTACTATTTTTATTTGCACCTATTTCCTTTACCTTTACTATTTCTTTTCTTTCTATAGAATGCCGTCTTTCTTCTATCTGGATTCTGGAACGCACGAACATGCCACCTATTTCCTTTACCTTTACTATTTATTTACTATTTCTTTTCTTTCTATAGAACGCAGTCTTTCTTCCATCTGGATTCTGGAACGCACGAACATGCGCTGGGCGCGAAATACGAACAGGTCGGACTGAAACGCGTCACTCACAACCTAGGCCGGGCCGGCACGAGGCGGGAATGTGAGCAGGGCGGCGTCGCTCGCACAAGCTGGGCCAGGCCGGCAAGAGGCGAGAACGTGGGCCGCACGGCAGAATCCTGAGCTGGCGCGCGACGCGAATAAATTTTTTGGGTGATCGGCGTACGACTCGGTGTCACCCTGGACGGTGTATAGGGTCCCCCACGAGAGATGCCCACTTTTGTACAACCATTTCTAATGTATCCCTCCTATTCTGATTCTGACAGCCATTTATATTGCTATAATATTTGATTTTCGAAACATGGGAATCACCACAAACCAATCGAAGTTTCTTTCTCCTGTCATATATGCACGGAGACCAAAAGAATTACTTAAAACTTCGTAATCATAGAATCACCGTGAAAACGGTCCACCAAATCTTGTTAGAACAGGATCTCGTGACTTGCTAGGCAAACTTTTGCCTTCCAATTAAAAAGTTTTCAGCATTTTTTTTCTCAAATACGCAGAAAAGTTGTATATCATTATATTAAAAAAAATAAGGTAACAACCCATGAAAAAAACCCTTACATATGCAAAACACAAACCACCAGGATGTCGCGCCCTAGGCAAGAGTTAGAGACAACCACTACCACAATCAATACACAAACAACCCCTGAGCAAGGAGATGATTTATGCCTCTTAACCCAACAAAACCCAAAATAGAAGCTCCTCACTAGCAATCAATAATGCTCTAGCTAGGTTAGGAGCTTCAACATCAAAACAACGATTACTAAGATTACACAATGCACAATGTCCAAGCCCCTACGATGATGATCGCCATCAACAGTAAAAGATTCCAGCATTAGTGCAATAAGCTGTGTATAAATAACACGGTCCTACCATAGCAATGGTTTCCATCCAGCAAATTTTGTTACCAATAGTCACCATTCAACAGTAAAGCTTGGATTTACAGGAAACACAGTTCTATACTACATAATGTACAGATTGATCTCTTTTTATTCTATAATACGAGTAATATGGTATACATATCACGTGTACATACAACTTCTACATCATTAGTATGTACAGTAAGAAAAGGCAATCCTCTCCAGTTATAACGAGCTTCCATTGAAATATTTACTGAAAGCTTCCTCGTCCTTGCAGTGCACCCACAAGACCTTGTACACCTCAATTAGCAACTTTGGAAATCGGCTAGCAAAATAGCGATCAAATCCCTCTGGCAATGACCCAAGTATGCCCTGGAATTTGTATCCATCAGTTGTGAGCTTATGAGAACAAAACAAAGGTTGACTTGACTGGTGAACAGAACAAATTTGCAATATAAAGCATAAATTGTATTAAAACTGCCCTAAAAATTGACTTCTTTTTTTCTAAAAATGCTAGGGAAGATACAAATGATGAACTATCCTAATTCCTACAAATCCCTGAAGCAGTACCCTTCTATAATCAATATGGTGGTAGTCAAACATCTTGCCACCTGAGGTAGGCTACTTACTCATATCTAAGTGTGATGCCATGTATCAAAGGTTTAAAATACCAAGGGAAAAAATATGTAATTTATCAGATTCGGCTGCATGTAAAAGCCATCGTTTAGCTCCCATGTATGCTGAATTTAAAGTGCCATGAAAGCATAATTAGGCATAACAGAACTAGGATTTCCTTCTGCAAACTCTAATACCACTGCCAACTAAATCTGGATTTGATACTTCACAACTGAAACTTGCACTGCAATTTCAATCATTGGCTTAAGCAAAGCAAAGCATTTCTCGGCAAGAACAGATCAGGACGAAAGGCATGGAAAAATCAGAAATGCACAAAATACATAATGACATGCTAAAACAAGCTAATTCACCATAGTTTGTTAAGTTTATCCTTCATTCTTCAAAATTCTCTGCTATTCATTCACAACATGCATGTTCTTTCGCATGCAGTTCAGACTGAAAAACTGGCCAAAACTATCAGGTAACACACACAGCCTATGCCAATTAGTTCAGCAACTAATTGACAATTTAACTGCATTCATACAGCATGACAAAATCAAATACAGTAAAGTGCAGCACCAACAAACCTTGAGATCATCTGAAAGTTCTCTGTAATGGCCCGATTTATTTCTGATATACCTCAGAAGATCACGAATAGACTCAAAGTTATATTTTCTATAACGACCCATGTCTGTAACCAAAGCAGCATCCAATTTCTCTCCCCATTTTCCACCAAACGCCACTGGTCCTATGCTTTCCAGTGCGTTTATGAGGTCAGTTTCACTGGTTTTCTCAATTCTGTCGCTGGCATCCCTTAGAAATGAAAGGCGCAATTCCGGGCTCCAGAAGAGTGGATGATGCATGACATATACTGCCGTTGGTCTGTTACCGTTAAAAAAGAGTCAATTCAGTAAAACAAGTAGACACCCTATGAAAATAAGGGAATTTAGGCCGCACACGACCTTAGTTCTTACCTTATCTCTGGGTTTGGTTGTAACAATTGATATATAAGATGTACTGCTTCTGGTATGTGGTCCACCACAAAGAGATCAAAGCGATTGTTTACAATGTTCGTATCCCGTTCATAGTACTCACCAAACGGATGCTTGCCTTTAGTGATACAATAGAAAATAAGGCAGCCCAAACTAAAAAGATCCATTGCACGAGTTTGACGACCATGACGAAGCTGTTCAGGTGCTTGCCAGCCAGAGCTTCCAATTCCTGCAGTACACCATCAGGGATTAAACTGCTAGCTAAGAAATGCACTGAAGCAGTGTGACAAACAACATACAGAATGTATTTCCTAATAGTTCAACTCTGCAAGGGTAAACCTCTTTACCTGTACCATGGTGGCTAACAGAAGTCATGTCATCTTGCAGGTGCTTACTGATACCCATATCAGAAAGCTTTGCTCTAATAGGTCCTTCTGCGCTTATTAAGACATTCTGAGGCTTCAAATCACGATGAATAATTCCCAAGTTATGCAAATGCACAAGGCCAGCAACCACATCTCTGCATAAGAAAATTCACAAAAAATCAGAGCAGCAATAGGTACTCATTAGAGTATACCCAACATAACAATAAGTATAAGAACATTACGAGTTAAGGACGTTCCAAATAGAATGTTTCAGAAGCATTCTTGCACAAAATGCAGATAAGTCCACATGTTGATAAATGTGGCAACTTTTAATGGGATCCTTTTGTTTTTCTATTGAAAACCATGCTTCCTTACTACCTAGTACTCCCTCCGTACCAAATTATAAGACGTTTTAGCTTTTCTAGATACATTGCTTTTACTATGCATCTAGACATAGTGTATATCTAAGTGCGTAGCAAAAGTAATGAATCTAGAAAAGCCAAAACGTCTTATAATTTGGAACGGATTGAGTAACTAATTACAGGTTTACAGCATCTGTCTCTGAGCCAACATAAAAAAACAAGTTGTATATAATTGGTAAAAGAAAAAACTTGACTACCTAGATTACGCAATAAGATCAGCACAGAGCACACAGCTCCAACCACAAAATCTTTGGAAAAGCTAAGACAATTCATTCAAGGATAAGTTCCGGCTATAGAGACTGAGTAACTAAGGGCATGTTTGTTTCACCACCGAACTGCACCTAGCCTAAGCTACGGCTGCGCCAAAAGTGCAGCGAACAAAACGTCCACCACACCTGTGGCATGAGTTGGCGATGAACTATGAGCCTGTGGTGTGAGTGCGGTGTGCCTAAACCGCGGTGGCAACCAAACAGCGCTGCAAGACGCTGCAGTTTTGGCGTGATGATCTGTGGCACATGTAGGTGTGAACCAAACATGCCCTAAGCCCTAAATATAGAAATTGTACATGGAAAAGGGAATGGTGCTGAAAACATAAGCATACGACAAAACATAAAACCTAATCAGCATCACCAGAGGAAAGCATATGAGATCATTCATGTACCTCATCAGCTTCAGGAGATGTGTTGAAGGAAGCCCATCCTGCGTCCACAATTCCACATCTATTCCCTTAACATTTGAAATCTTTGACTTGATGCTGATACTGACCTCATTGTTAGAAATAGACTCTCCAGAAGACAAATATGAGTGTTTCTGGATTAGATCAGCCAAGCTGCAGTGGCACCTCTCAAGGGAGATATAAACAAAATCACTGTCATGGTCACAACCATAGAGTCTAACAATATTAGGATCACGATCAGATATAATAAGATTCTGAGTCTCCTTTTCAGCTATGTCATTGTGGGAACGCAGCAGACGTTTCACAGCAACTTGACGACCATCATAAGATCCTTCAAAAACAACTGTGCCATTGCTCCCTCTACCAATTTCTTTATTGGAGACATATAGTTTACCAATCTGACGACCACCAAGGGCATCTGTTAGCACAGAATTTTCCATTGGTGCCTCAGTTGACCCACCAGTTTCACTGCACTCCTTGTCAGATGCTGTCAAGGTCTCAGGGCTATTGACAAGTCCATCCTTCTTCCGTGTTTTTCTTCTTTTAGGAGTTCCCTCTGACCTGCCTCTAATGTCCACTGATTTCTTGTTGTGCGTGAATGGCTTAATAAGCTGAATCACAAATTGCCTGCATGACTTGCTTGCAGAGATCAAGCTCAACAGATAACCAATGACCAAAAATATGAGAAACAAAGGGAATAACCATCCATAAGTGTTCCTAGTGGGGTTTTTGGTAGCTTCAGGATCAGCAGAGATGACATGAGATCGAGCACCATCATAAGTTTGATTTTGAGAATCATCCAATACGATATTTGACTTCCCAGCAGTGTTTGGTAGCTTCCTTGGGGTTTGAACTGGTTCCAGAGCATCAGAACCATGGATGGAAATAAAAGGGGTACCATCTTTCAAGACAATTACATTAGCTGAATCTGAATCAGGTAAAGCAAGTGGCAAACCCTCAGTTCTAATGCATGGAATATCTCCTCGTAGGCAAGGTGACTGATCAAGCATGTCAGGGTGGTTGTATTTCGCATATTGGTTTGCAGTGAAAGAAGTTCTTGTCCAGTTAAATAAATGCTTGCCAAGATCTGATGCGCTCATAGAATAGTCAGTTCTCACAAGCACTATGATCTTATCACTGCCATCACTAGTACGGGCATTTAGCTTGGATGGTGCTCCTTCAATCCCTGGTCCTTCCAATTCATTTAACGCAGCTGGAATACTATGCCTGTAAATAATCTCACCACTATCAGCATTAACGACAAAAACGGTTGAAACTTTTGATCCAACAGTAACAACAGAATCCCGAATATATGGGCTTCTGGCAACGAATTCCTCCAATTTCCATGGGAGCCTCTGCAGGAATAGAGAGACAAGGATGAGAAACAAATATCTGCACAAGGAAGGTTTCAGAGAAGCACTGCGCCTGAGAAAATCATACCACGTTGTTCCCATTATAAACCTCCCAAAGTTCAGTCCCATTCCCATCCATCAAAGGATAAATGAGGTAATTAAGACCAGAGTCAGTGGTAGTAATATGATCTGAGAGCGGAGGCCCTGTGGTGATTTCCCACAGAGGAGACTGTGACAACTGGTCCACAAGCTGAATTGTGCCATTGTCATAAAACTGGAGCACAGGGCTGTTCACAAAGACAATCAAAAGTCATTCCAGAGTCAATCAGACATGCCAACAAACCTAGGTGCATAACTGGTATGCCACTTCCAGATGCCCCAAGAATGTACTAAACATGAGTGAGTAGCCCTCAGTAGCACAAGAAGTATCATGCCAAACCAGTGGCCACACTCCAAGAATCCTAATCAGCAAGGGTTCCTCCTTCCGTGCTCCAGAGCAGCACGAAACAAGAGCATGCCCAGAATGCTTCACTTTTGAGATAAACCAAGAAAGCCCCTTCGCTACAAGAAACCTCATGCTACATTTCGAGCTGTCTATTGGTTCAAAAGCTCGCCAATTCGGCCAAGAAGCGGCAGCCGCGCACAAACGACGCCACCGCAACAGGAACGGGGAAGGGAGACCACGGGGCTCACCTGGGTTCGGCTTTCGCCTCGCCGCTAACCAAGTTAGCCGGCTCGTGGCGCGCAGGCTGCGGCCGGACAAGGAGCTCCCGGAGGCTCTGCTTCTTGGGCGCCGCTGGGGCGACGATCTCGGTGGAGCGCGCCCCCACCGCGACGATCTCCGTGGAGCGCGAAGCCGCCGCCGCTCCATCGTCCTCCGGAGCGGCTCCTCCGGGGAGCGCGAGGCGGGGCGGAGGAGCGGGAAGCGCGGGGGGCGGGGGCGGGAGGAGCGCGGCGCCGCCGTCGTCGACGGGGAAGGCGAGCCCCGCGAGGAGGACGAGCGGGATGAGGACCCGGCGGAGCGACCTCATCGGCTGCGGGGCATGCCTAGCTAGGGCTTGTTCGGAGGGGGGGAGGTGGGGTCCGGATCTGGTCTGAGCTTGGACTCCGGGAGAGGATTGATTGCTTGGCGAGGAAGGGGATGGGGGAGACGCGGGAGGAGGCTTCTCGAAGCGGGGTGTGATCTGTTTTTCCGCTTCGCTGTTGAGAGTCAAAAGCGATGGGTTTGGGAGCACGAGGGAAAGAATGGCTGCGGCGGCGGCAGCGTCGGACGGTGGTTCGTAGGAACGGACAGCCAAGTTTCAAAAAAAAAACTAAAAGCGTGTCCAAGCATATATATACCTAAAAATATAACCCAAAAATCTGGTTTTGCAACTTCTCAAATAAATATTAGAAAGAAAAAAATAACCCCTCACTAACAAATCCCAATAATTTGCACCTAAAAATATAAAATAGGTCTATTTAAACATTTTTTACAGTTGTCCGTGACATACAGATGATGTCGTCAAGTGCCCCTAGAGATGTCAATGGGGTATTCTTCGTTAGGAGGTTAAGTTCTTATCCCTTCCGGCCTCTACATCCGATTATTACAGAGGCTCAAAACAAGTTGGTGAACGAAGAGTATCAAGGAAGTGTGCCTAAAGATATGTGTAAGAGACTGAATTTTCTTAGAACCTTAGTGTCCAAGGATGTTTGGAAGCATGAGAGTTCTTGTGTATTTGAGTGTTCTTTACCACATGTTCATAAGTTGCTACATGGCATTGAAGATGAGGATGAGTGCAGCCTCTAGTGCTTGCATCTAAGGTTGGAGTTTTTCCTCTCTTGGTAATTGAGTCTAGCATCTTAGGCTATGGGTGTTTGGTCTTCTTGGCCTTGTAGTTTCTTATTTACAAGTGTGTGTACTTAGACTGGTTAGAGGGGGGTAAATAGCCTATTAAAAAAATCTACAACAACACTTAACAAACCGGTTAGATAATTATGAGGCGAAGCAAGTATTACGCTAGCCTACTAAAATAGCAAGCCACCTACCACAATTCTAGTTTATATAGTTTCTATCCACACAATAGCTATGACACTACACTAAGTTAATGTGCTCTCAAAAGCTAACTAAAGAGCCACACTAACCAAACTAACAAGCTCTCACAACTAGCTACACTAAAGAGCTTGACAACTAGTTTGCGATAATGTAAAGAGAGTGAGCAAGATGTTTATACCGCCGTATCGAGGAAGGAGCCAAACAATCACAAGAATGAATTTCAATAAAGACCAATCACCTCGAATCATAAGAATGAATACCAATGAAGATCAATCACCTCGGAATCAAATAATGAACATAATATTTTTTACCGAGGTTCACTTGCTTGCCAGCAAGCTACTATTCGTTGTGGCGATTCACTCACTTGGAGGTTCACGCGCTAATTGGCATCACACGCCAAACCCTTAATAGGGTGTCGTACAACCAACACAAGATAAGGATCACACAAGTCACAAGCAATTCACTAGAGTACCTTTTGGCTCTCCGCCGGGGAAAGATCAAGAACCCCTCATAATCACCACGATCGAAGCCGGAGACAATCACCACCCTCCGCTCAACGATCATCGCTGCTATAAGTCATCTAGGTGGCGGCAACCACCAAGAGTAACAAGCAAATCCCGCAACGAAACACGAACACCAAGTGCCTCTAGATGCAAACACTCAAGCAATTCACTTGGATTCTCTTCCAATCTCACAAAGATGATGAATCAATGATGGAGATAAGTGAGAGGGTTTTGGCTAAGCTCACAAGGTTGCTATGTCAATATAAATGACCAAGAGAGTGAGCTTGAGCCGGCCATGGGGCTTAAATAGAAGCCTCCATAAAATAGAGTTGTTGTACCCCTTCACTAGGCACAACACAGGGGTGACCGGACGTTGGACCTCAGCGTCCGGTCACGTGATGCATGCCACGTGTCCCCTCTCTTCAAATGTTGATCGCCCGATCTCAACGGTCAAGTGACGACCGAACATAGCAGCTCAAAGTGACCGAACGCTGAATCCTAGCGTCCGGTCGTTTCCAGTAAGCATCTAAAGACGACTTTTCATGATCGGACGCGTCCGGTCATGCTCGACCGGACTCACCCAACGTCCGGTAACTTAGCATTTCCCCTATGCATGACCATGTTAGTGTGACCGGATGCAGTCAGCCAGCGTCCGGTCATTTCAGCGCCAGCGTTCGGTCGATGATCGATGCTGCGCTTCTTCTGCTGCTACTGATCAGACGCGTCGATCCTTCAAAGACCAACGTCCGGTCACTTACAATGACCTCCATCTTTTCAGTCTAGGGCGCCGGTGAAGTTCCTAACCCTTACTCAAATGTACCAACCACCAAGTATATCACCTTGTGCACATGTGTTAGCATATTTTCACAAATATTTTCAAGGGTGTTAGCACTCCACTAGATTCTAAATGTATATGCAATGAGCTAGAGCATCTAGTGGCACTTTGATAACCGGATTTCGATACGAGTTTCACCCCTCTTAATAGTACGGCTATCGAACATAAATGTGATCACACTCTCTAAGTATCTTGATCACTAAAACAAAATAGCTCCTACTATTTATATCTTTTTCTTAAGCCTTTTATTTTTCTCTTTCTTCTTTTCATGTCTAAGCACTTGATCATCACTATGGCATCACCATCATCATGTCATGATCTCCATTTGCTTCACCACTTGGAATGTGCTACCTATCTCATGATCACTTGATAAACTAGGTAAGCGCTTAGGGTTTCATCAATTCACCAAAATCAAACTAGAGCTTTCAATCTCCTCCTTTTTGGTAATTGATGATAACCCTTTCACAAAGATATGAATTAAAATTCAATTGAATCCATGTTGCTTGTCCAAGCAAATTTACTATGTATAAAATGATATGGACAAGTTTTATGAACTCCATATGGTAGCAATTGCTCCCCCTATATATATGCTAAGAGTTTGGATTGTAGCTTGCACATATATTTAGATAGAAAATATAGGAGACAATGTCTACCAAATGATGCTAAGGTATAAAAGATGGACCTTTAAAGCGTGATACCAATTGGAGTGCACCATTATATCATCCTTAGCACCATGGTTAACTTGATACCACTTGGAAATACTTGAAGATAAAATCATTAGATAACCTATGCATGCTAGATTTTTATTTCATCATTCAAACCTATAACTAGCATACACCACACAAGCATGAATATTGAAATTTAAAACTTGTGTCATACAACCAAACATATGAAATGCACATTCAAATACATTATATAAGTTCATGAGCTTATTCTCCCTACTTGTGTGCTCAAAATTTTAATTGGTCCCTTTCCTTTGTCATATCTCTCCCCCCATGTCCCTTTCTTTTGTCATATCTCTCCCCTTATGTCAAGTTCTCCCCATTAGTTGTCTTTCATTATATTAGTACACTAATATCTTTGTTTTTCTCCTCATGTACTAATATCACTAATATCTTTGTTTTTCTCCTCCTTTGTCATCAATGACCACAAAGGTTTAAAATATAGATAGATTAAGATTATCAATGTCAATCAATGGGGTGAGGATCACCTTCCCAAATTTGGTCTAATCTAGATCATTTACCAAAGATATTTAACTCGATTTGATCCAAGGACAAGCTTCTTCACACCTCCAAATAAGGGTTATCTTGTACTATGTTGAGTTAAACACTTAGAGCTCATTTTCTAGATCAAGCACTAGGTTTACAAGCCCACAAACATGTTATATGCTACCACTAGATCAAAATAAGCATAGAAGCAATAGTGGTACCATACAATTATCAAATTCATTTGATTTTCATAAATGAGCCTATTAAATGTGAAAGATGTCTAGATGCACTAAATATTTTCTTAGCAAAGATGTATGCCATGTCAATCAACTTTTATCTTAGATTGCTCGAAGGAGAGGCATATCGTATAAATGGGGGGTGCATCAACACATATTTGAGAAATCCAATATGTTTAACTCATTCCTTAGCTTGTAAAACCTTTTCTCATCCAATTGCTTGGTGAATATATCGGTAAGTTGATCTTCGGTGCCTACACTCTCAATGCAAATATCCCTTTTTTGTCGGTGGTCTCTTATGAAATGGTGGCGGACATCAATGTGTTTTGTTCTTGTATATTGAACCGGATTGTTGGTCAACTTGACTGCACTCTCATTGTCACATAGTAATGACACTTTATTGAACTTGATTCTAAAGTCACTTAAAGTGGCCTTCATCCAAAGTATTTGTGCACAACAACTACCGGCGGATATATATTCGGCTTTGATGGTTGATAATGCAACACTATTTTGCTTCTTTGATAACCATAAAATAAGTGACCTTCCCAACAATTGACATGTGTCCAAGGTGCTCTTCCTTTCAACCTTGCATCCCACATAATCCGAGTCGGAGTAACCAACTAGCTCAAACTTTGCTCCTTTGGGATACCACAAACCAATATTTGGTGTATGCTTTAAGTATCTCAATATTCTCTTTGTAGCCTTCAAATGACTTTCTCTTGGTAAGATTTGAAATCTTGCACACATGCATACACTAAACATGACATACAACCTTGATACGGTCACATAGAGTAGGCTTCTAATCATAGACCAATACAATTTTTGATCCACCATATTTCTACTTACATCACTATCCAAGTTACCATTTGTTCACATTGATGTACTAATGGCTTTACTATTACTCATGCCAAACTTCTTGATCATGTCATTGATATACTTATCTTGACTCATAAAAGTACCATTCTTCAATAGCTTGATTTGAAGACCAAGAAAGTAACTTAACTCTCCAATCATGGACATCTCAAACTCATTAGCATCATCTTTCCAAACTTATCATAAAAGTCTTGATTGGTTGATCCAAATATGATGTCATCAACATAGATTTGCAATACAAATAAGTCTTTTCCAATTTTCTTGATAAAAAAAGTGGTGTCAACCTTGCCCATCATGAACCTTTTAGAGAGTAGGAAGTCCCTCAATCTCTTATACCATGCTCTAAGTGCTTGCTTGAAGCCATACAATGCCTTCTTCAACTTATACACATGGTCGGGCTTCTTGTCATCTTTAAAACCGGGAGATTGCTCAACATAAACTTCTTCATTGATGTAACCATTGAGAAATGCACTCTTGACATCTATTTGATAGAGCTTGATGTTGTGGGCACAAGCATAGGCTAGCAAGATTCTAATAGCTTTCCATCTAGCAACCGGGGCATATGTTTCTCCAAAATCAAGACCTTCAACTTATGTATAGCCTTATGCTACCAATCTTGCTTTGTTCCTTACTACTATCCTATCTTGATCTTGCTTGTTTCTAAAGACCAATTTGGTTTCAATCACATTGTGTCCCTTTGGCCTCTCTACTAATTCTCATACTTGATTTTTTGTGAAGTTATTTAACTCTTCATGTATAGCATTCACCCAATCAACATCATTCAATGCTTTATCTATCTTCTTTAGTTCAATGGATAACACAAATAAGAAATGCTTATAAAATGAAGCCAATCTTGATCTAGTTTGCACACCTCTTGAAATATCACCAATGATAGTGTCCAATGGATGATTCCTTGTAATATTGGTTGGTTGGAGGATTATAACTTGATTGCTTGTACTTGCTTGATCATTGGGTTGAGGTGATGTACTAGCCACTTGATCTTGTTCATTATCATAAGAGCCACTTGTACTAACTTGATTTATATCATCTTACACATTTGAGTTAGAGAGCACTTGCACTTGATCATCTTCATCATCATTCACTTGCCTAGGCCTTAATTCACCAACATCCATGTTCTTCATGGCATTTAAAAGTTGAATGCCTCTAATATCTTCCAAGTTCTTATTCTCTACTTGTGAACCCTTGGTTTCATCAAATTCAACATCATGAACTTCCTCAAGAGTACCACTATTCAAATTCCAAACTCTATATGCTTTGCTTGTAGTGGAATAACCAAGTAAAAATCCTTCATCATATTTTTTATCAAACTTGCCCAATCTAGTGCCTTTCTTCAAGATATAGCATTTGCAACCAAAGACTCAAAAATATACAATGTTGGGCTTTCTATCATTCAAGAGCTCATATGGTGTCTTCTCTTTCAATGCGTGACAATAGAGGCGGTTGCTACAATAGCAAGCCGTGTTGATAGCTTTGGCCCAAAAAGATTGACTAACATTATACTCACTAAGCATAGACCTTACCATATCAATGAGTATTCTATTTTTCCTCTCAACAAGGCCATTTAATTATGGAGTGTACTTGGCTGAGAATTGATGTCTAATTCCAAATCCATCACACAACTCATCAATTCTAGTATTTTTGAACTCACTACCATTGTCACTCCTAACTTTCTTGATGGTTGTTTCAAACTCATTGTGAATGCTCTTGACAAATGATTTGAATATTGCAAACACATTACTTTTATCCACTAGAAAGAATACTTATGTGTATCTAGTATAATCATCCACTATCACAAAGTCATATTTGTTACTACCAATGCTAGTGTATTGTGTTGGCCTAAATAAATCCATGTGCAATAACTTAAATGCTTTACTAGTGCTCATCATGCTTTTCTTAGGATGGGTGTTTCCAACTTGTTTTTTAGCTTGACAAGAGCTACAAAGCTTATCCTTTTCAAACACAATATCTTTTAAGCCTCTAACCAAGTCATGCTTAACTAATCTATTCAATTATTTCATTTTAACATGACCAAGCCTTCTATGCCATAACCAACCTATGCTAGACTTAGTGAACAAGTATGTAGATAATCTAGCTTTACTAGCATTGAAATCAACCAAGTATAGATTCTTATATCTAAAGCCTTTGAAGATCAAGTTAGAGCCATCTACACTTATGATCTCTACATCATCTACCCCAAATATGTATTTGAATCCAAGATCACACAATTGAGCCATGGATAGCAAATTAAAGTTAAAGCTCTCTACTAGCAACACATTGGATATGCTCATATCATTGGATATTGCAATCTTACCAAACCCTTTGATCTTGTCTTTGCCATTAACACCAAATGTAATACTATCATAACCATCATTGCCATTGGTGTTAATTGAGTTAAACATTCTTGCATCACCGATCATGTGTTAAGTGCACCCACTATCAAGAACCCAATGCCTTCCTCTGACTTTATAACTGACCTACAAAAGAAGATCAATTTTTTTAGGTACCCAAACTTATTTGGGTCCTTGAATGTTAGTTACTAAACTCTTTGGTACCCAACTGGCTTTCTTCTTTGAGCCTATCCATGGTTTACCAATGAACTTAGCCTTTATACCATTTGCACTCTTAGTAAGCACATAGAAAGAATTAATCTTAATGGAGGATACATTAACATTTTTACTCTTATTCTTACACTCATGCTCTTTATGACCAACTTGCTTGCAACTAGTGCAAAATCAACCATTGTTTTTCATAAAACTAGTCTTGTGAGGAGCAAAAGCCGTCTTTCCTTTCTTGGAAATATAGCCTAATCTTTCTTTGTAGAGAGAAGCTCTTTGGCTACCTAAGCACATAAGCAAGCGGTCCTCCTTCTTGAGGTTCTTATTCTCAACCATTAGTGAGGCATCACAAGTGAAACCATCACTACTAGATGAGGTGGAAGTAGAAGTAATACAAGAAAGGTTAGTAAAAGCAACAATGATAGTCATAGATAATGATTCATTAATTATATCATAAGTTAAGCCTACATTATAAGTTTCAACATGCTTCTTTTTATTTTGCTCATTAAGCAAAGAGGAATGAGCTTTTTAAAGCTTCTTGTGAGCCTTGCCAAGCTTCTTATGGGCTTCCTCTAGCCTCTCATGAGTTGCTTTGAGCTCATCAAGGGCTTGCTTAAGGGCTTTTACCTCCTTATTCAAGCTCTTGCATTCCCTTCTCTTAACGTCAAAGTGTTCTTTAATATCTTCTAGCATGCCAAATAATTCATCTCTAGTAGGTTCATTATCATCACTATCACTATCATTTTCATTTTTGTTATTATGTTTTTTATCACTTCTATCATCACAAATTTGTACCTTAATGGCCTTAGCCATGAAGCATGATGGAGTGTCGAAGAGAGAAAGCTTCTCATTAATTGCAATGCTTGCAAGTGCTTTCTTCTTGGTGGTCTTGTCATCATCATTATCACTTGAGAAAGCATCACTATCCCAAGTGACCACATATGAACCACCCTTCTTCTTTTTGAAGGTCAACTTGTCCTTCTTATTTTTCTTTTCCTTTTTGTCCTTCTTCTTGTTCTTCTTATTGTCGTCATCATTGTCGCTATTGTATGAACATTGAGCAACAAGATGATCTTTGCTTCTACATTTGAAGCACCTTCTTGACTCTTCCTTGTTCTTGGATGAAGATTTCTTTCTTCTAGCATGGTACCCTTTCTTCATCATGAACTTACTAAATTTCTTGATAAAGAGAGCCATCTTCTCATCATTATCATCCCATAAGCCATCATCTTCACTTGATGTTTCTTGCCTTGCCTTGCTCTTGGATGATGTGGCTTTGAATGCCACACTCTTCTTCTCATCTTTCTTCCCCTTCTTTTCTTCCTTCTCATCATCATCTCTATATGTATCATCGGTCATTATATCTTCCAACACTTTGTTTGGTGTCATGGTGTCCAAACCACTCCTCACTAAAATAGTGACCGATGTGCCAAATCTTGAATGTAAGCATCTTAAGAATTTGTGGGAGAAGTCCTTGTCCTTCACCTCTTCTTTAAGTGCTTTGAGATCATTGATAAGCACTTGAAGCCTATGAAACATCTTCGGCACACTTTCATCCTTTTTCATCTTGAAGCTTACAAATTTCTCTTTGAGAATATATGCCTTTGCACCCTTCACGGCTTCAGTGCCTTCAAATGATTCCTCCAATTTCTTTCATGCCTCATGAGCCATCTCAATATTCTTGATTTGCTCAAATGTTTTCTCATCAATTGCATCATGAATGACACTTAGAGTAATGTCATTGTTTTGGAGAAACACTTCTTCGGCCACGATGGGATTCTTCGGATCACTAATCTCAATTTTGGTTTCTACCACCTTCCACATTTTTCTATTGATTGACTTGATGTGTGTTGTCATCTTTGATTTCCAATACGGATAATTTGTGCCATCAAATTGGGATAGCTTCTTGGTATTGTTGATTTGAGCCATTTTTACACCAAAGGTTGTTAAGCCTCAAATCACGGTGACCTCGGCTCTGATAGCACTTGAAAGGTCCTAATGGCTAGAGGAGGGGTGAATAGCCTATTAAAAAAATCTACAACAATACTTAATAAACCGGTTAGATAATTATGAGGTGAAGCAAGTGTTGTGCTAGCCTACTAAAATAGCAAACCATCTATCACAATTCTAGTTTATATAGTTTCTATCCACACAATAGCTATAACACTATACTAAGTTAATGTGCTCTCAAAAGCTAACTAAAGAGCCACACTAACCAAACTAATAAGCTCTCATAACTAGCTACACTAAAGAGCTTGATAAAGAGTTTGTGGTAATATAAAGAGAGTGAGCAAGATATTTATACCACCGTGTTGAGGAAGGAGCCAAACAATCACAAGAATAAATACCAATGAAGACCAATCACCTCAGAATCAAATGATAAACACAATATTTTTTACCAGGGTTCAATTGCTTGCCGGCAAACTACTACTCATTGTGGCAATTCACTCACTTAGAGGTTCACGCGCTAATTGGCATCACATGCTAAATCCTCAATATGGTGCCGCATAACCAACACAAGATGAGGATCACACAAGCCACAAGCAATTCACTAGAGTACCTTTTGGCTCTTCGCTGGGGAAAGGTCAAGAATCCCTCATAATCACCACGATCAGAGCCGAAGACAATCACCACCCTCCGCTCGACGATCCTCGCTGCTCCAAGACGTCTAGGTGGTAGCAACCACCAAGAGTAACAAGCGAATCCCACAGCGAAACATGAACACCAAGTGCCTCTAGATGCAAACACTCAAGCAATGCACTTGGATTCTCTCCCAATCTCACAAAAATGATGAATCAATGATGGAGATGAGTAGGAGGGCTTTGGCTAAGCTCACAAAGTTGCTATGTCAATACAAATGGCCAAGAGAGTGAGCTTGAGCCGGCCATGGGGCTTAAATAGAAGTCACCATGAAATAGAGCCATTGTACCCCTTCACTGGGCATAATACGGGGTGATTGGATGCTCCGGTCATATTGACCGGACGCTGGACCTCAGCGTTCGGTCATGTGATGCGTGCCACGTGTCCCCTCTCTTTAAATGTTGATTGCCTAATCTCAATGGTCAAGTAATGACCAGACGCAGCAGCTTAAAGTGACCGGACGCTGGGGTCGTTTCTAGTAAGCATCCAGATATGACTTTTCACGACCGGACGCGTCTGGTCATGCTCGACTGGACTCACCCAGTGTCCGATCACTTGGTATTTCCCCTGTGCATGACCATGTTAGTGTGACCGGACGTAGCCAACCAATGTCTAGTCGTTTCAGCGCCAGCGTCCGGACGACGATCGACGCCGTGCTTCTTCTGCTGCTACTGACCGGACGCGTCGGTCCTTCAGAGACTAGCGTCCGATCACTTATAGTAACCTCCATCTTTTCAGTCTAGGGCGCCGATGGCACCGTCAGACTATCTGCACTCTATGGGCAGACACTCTGCTGGTGAAGTTCCTAACCATTGCTCAAATGTGCCAACCACCAAGTTTATCACTTTGTGCACATGTGTTAGCATATTTTTACAAACATTTTCAAGGGTGTTAGCACTCCACTAGATCCTAAATGCATATGCAATGAGTTAGAGCATCTAGTGGCACTTTGATAACTGGATTTTGATATGAGTTTCATCTCTCTTAATAGTACGGCTATCAAACCTAAATATGATCACACTCTCTAAATATCTTGATCACCAAAATAAAATAGCTCCTACCATTTATACCTTTTGAAAGGTCCTAATGGCTAGAGGGAGGAATAGCCTAACAAAATTTCTATAACAACACTTAACAAAATGGTTAGATAATTATGAGGCAAAGCAAGTGTTGCGCTAGCCTACTCAAAATGCAAGCCATCTACCATAATTCTAGTTTAGATAGTGTCTATTCACACAATAGCTATGACACTACCCTTTGTTAGTGTGCTCTCAAAGGCTAACTAAAGAGCCACACCAACCAAGCAAGCAAGCTCTCACAACTAGCTATACTAAAGAGCTTGTCAACTAGTTTATGGTAAGATAAAAAGAGTGATCAAGAAGGTTATACCGCCATGTAGATGAAGAAATCAATCAATCACAAGGATGAATAACAATGAAGACCAATCACCTTGGAATCAATGATGAACACAATGATTTTTACCGAGGTTCACTTGCTTGCTGGCAAGCTAGTCCTCGTTGTGGCGATTCAGTCACTTGGAGGTTCACGCGCTAATTGGCTTCACACGCCAAACCCTCAATAGGGTGCCGCACAACTAACATAAGATGAGGATCACACAAGCCACGAGCAATCCACTATAGTACCTATTGGCTTTTTACCGGGGAAAGGTCAAGAACCCCTCACAATCACCACAATTGGAGCCGGAGACAATCACCACCCTCCACTCAATGATCCTCGCTGCTCCAAGCTGTCTAGGTGGCGGCAACCACTAAGAGTAACAAGCGAAATCCACAGCGAAACACAAACACCAAGTGCCTCTAGATGCAAACAATCAAGCAATGCGCTTGGATTCCCTCCCAATCTCACAAAGATGATGAATCAATGATGGAGATGAGTGGGAGGTCTTTGCTAAGCTCACAAGGTTGCTATGTCAAAGAAAATGGCCAAAAGTGTCGGCTTCAACTGACCATGGGGATTAAATAAAAGCCCCCATGAAATAGAGCCGTTGTACCTCTTCACTGGGTATAGCATGGGGTGACCGGATGCTCCGGTCCAATCAACCGGACGCAGCACCGGATGCTCTGTTCTTGAATACCAGACATGTCCGGTAGGTCGATCGGACGCGTCCGATAACTCCTAGACCGCCACGTGTCTAGTTCAAGATAGGGTAGCCGTTGCAGCCCACATGTTCATGCGATCGGGCGCACTAATCGGACGTAGAATAACAAATGACCGGACGCTGAGCCTCAGCGTCCGGTCAAGTACAATAAGCACCCACGGACGACCGGGCATGTTGGTCACACCGGACTAGACACAGCCAATGTCCGATCAACTATTCTGCTGAACACTGCATTTGCTGATTCACACTAGACGTGTCCAATGTGGCGACCGGACGTGTCCGGTAGCACTGTGCAGTTCAGTCCTGAGCCACATACCGGACACATCCGGTCACTCTGCGACCAGCGCGACTAACTCGTTTTTAACTCTATCTTCTTCACCCTTACTCAAATGTGCCAACCACCAAGTGTATCACCTTGTGCACATGTGTTAGCATATTTTCACAAACATTTTCAAGGGTGTTAGCACTCCACTAGATCCTAAATGCATATGCAATGAGTTAGAACATCTAGTGGCACTTTGATAACCATATTCCGATACGAGTTTCACCCCTCTTAATAGTACGGCTATCGAACCTAAATATGATCACACTCTCTAAGTGTCTTGATTACCAAAATAAAATAGCTCCTATGGTTTATACCTTTGCCTTGAGCCTTTTGTTTTTCTCTTTCTTCTTTCCAAGTCCAAGCACTTGATCATCACCATGGCGTCATCATCTTTATGATCTTCATTTGCTTCACCACTTGGAATGTGCTACCTATCTTATGATCACTTGATAAACTAGGTTAGCACTTAGGGTTTCATCAATTCACCAAAATCAAACTAGAGCTTTCAATCTCCCTCTTTTTGGCAATTGATGACAACCCTTTCATAAAGATATGAATTGAAATTCAATTGAATCCATGTTGCTTGCCCAAGCATATTTACCATTTGTAAAAGGATATAGACAAGTTTCATGAACCCTAAATGGTAGCAATTGCTCCCCCTACATATATGCTAAGAGTTTGGATAGTAGCTTGCACATATGCTTAGATAGGAAATATAGGAGACAATGTCTTCTAAATGATGCTAAGGTATAAAAGATGGACCTTTGAAGCGTGATACCAATCGAAGTGCACCAATATACCATCCTTAGCACCATGGTTAGCTTAATACCACTTGGAAATATTTAGAAGAGAAATCACTAGATATCCTATGCATGCTAGTTTTCATTTCATCATTCAAACCGACAACTAGTATACACCACACAAGCATAGATATTGAATTTTAAAACTTGTGTTATGCAAGCAAACATATGAAATGTACATTCAAATGCACCATACAAGTTCATGAGCTTGCTCCCCCTACTTGTGTGCTCAAAAGTTTTTAGTTGATCTCTTTCCTTTATCATATCTTTATGTTTCTCTCCCTTTATGATATTTCTCCCTATTTTTCACTATCTTTACTACTATCTTTGTTTCTCTCTCTCTTTGTCATCAATGACCATAAAGGTTTAAAATATAGATAGTATTATTTGTAGGGTCGAGATTATCAATGTCAATCAATGAGATGAGGATCAAAGTTTTGAATTTGGTTCAAACTAGAATATATGCCAAGGATATTTAACTCAGTTTGATCTAAGGACAAGCTTCTTCACACCTCTAAATAAGGGTTATCTTGTACCATGTTGAGTTAAACACTTATAGCTCATTTTCTAGATTAAACACTAGGTTTACAAGCCCACAAACATATCATATGCTACCACTAGATCAAAATAGGCATAGAAGCAATAGTGATACCATATAAATATCAAATTCATTTGATTTTCATGAATGAGCCTAATAAAATAGAGAAATGACTAGATGCACTAAATATGTCCTTAGCAAGGATATATGCCATGCCAATCAACTTTTACCTTGGATTGCTTGAAGGAAAAGCATGTCATATAAGTGGGGAGGGTGCATCAACACATATTTAAGAAATCTAATATGTTTAACTCATTCCTTAGCTTGCAAAACCTTTTCTCATCCAATGGCTTGGTGAATATATTGACAAGTTGATCTTCGATGCCTACACTCTCAATGCAAATGTCCCCTTTTTGTTAGTGATCTCTTATGAAATGATGGCAGACATCTATGTGCTTAGTTCTTGCATGTTGAACCGGATTGTTGGTTAGCTTGATTGCACTCTCATTGTCACATAGCAATGGCACTTTCTTGAACTTGATTCTAAAGTCACTCAAAGTGGCCTTCATCCAAAGTACTTGTGCACAACAACTATCGACGGATATGTATTCGGCTTTGGCGGTTGATAATGCAACACTATTTTACTTCTTTGATGACCATGAAATAAGTGATCTTCTCAATAATTAACATGTGCCCGAGGTGCTCTTCCTTTCAACCTTGCATCCCGCATAATCCGAGTCGGAGTAACCAACTAGCTCAAACTTTGCTTCTTTGGGATACCACAAATCAACATTTGGTGTATGCTTTAAGTACCTCAATATTCTCTTTATGGCCTTCAAATGACTTTCTCTTGGTGAGGCTTGAAATCTTGCACACATGCATACACTAAACATGACATCCGACCTTGATGCGGACACATAGAGTAGGCTTCCAATCATAGACCGATACAATTTTTGATCCACCATGTTACCACTTGCATCATTATCTAAGTTGCCATTTGTTCCTATTGGTGTGCTAATGACTTTGCTATCAATCATGCCAAACTTCTTGATCATGTCCTTGATGTACTTGCCTTGACTCACAAATGTACCATTCTTTAATTGCTTGATTTGAAGATCAAGGAAGTAACTCAATTCTCCAATCATGGACATCTCAAACTCATTAGACATCATCTTTCCAAACTCATCACAAAATTCTTGATTTGTTGATCCAAATATGATGTCATCAATATAGATTTGCAATACAAATAGATCTTTTCTAATCTTCTTAATGAAAAGAGTGGTGTCAACTTTGCCCATTGTAAACCCTTTAGAGAGTAGGAAATGCCGTAATCTCTCATACCATGCTCTAGGTGCTTGCTTCAAGCCATACAATGCCTTCAACTTGTATACATGGTTGGGCTTCTTATCATCTTCAAAACTGGGAAGTTGCACTACATATACTTCTTCATTAATATAGCCATTTAGAAATGCACTCTTAACATCCATTTTATAAAGCTTGATGTTGTGGGCACAAGCATAGGCTAGCAAGATTCTAATTGCTTCCAATCTAGCAACCGGGGCATATGTTTCTCTAAAGTCAAGACCTTCAACTTGAGTATAGCCTTGTGCTACCAATCTTGCTTTGTTCCTTACTACATTCTCATCTTGATCTTGCTTGTTTCTAAAGACCCATTTGGTTCCAATCACATTGTGTCCTTTTGGTCTTTCTACCATCTCCCATACTTGATTTCTTATGAAGTTATTCAACTCTTCATACATAGCATTTACCCAATCAACATCCTTCAATACCTCATCTATCTTCTTTGGTTCAATGGATGACACAAATAAGAAGTGTTCATAAAATGATGCCAATCTTGATCTTGTTTGTACACCTTTAGAAATATGTAACACCCTAGGTGTTAGCCTTGCATAGCATGAGCATGATCATCAAGCATTCATAAACAAGCATTTACAATTGAAACATTGGATTGAAACATATGCAACATTTGCTTGTTATCGCATGTTTCCTTGTACATATGCAAATGATCATGAGTGTAAACATGTACTTGGTGGATGTGAGTCACAAAAACTTTTAACAACACATGGGTTGGCAAATAGGACATTGTTCATGAAGGTCACCTTTCATGACCAAACACTTAAGATTTCATGTTAACCTAAATAGCACTATGTGTGACTAATACATGAAATGATTGTATGACCTTGCAATTAGCTTAAACATGTTTAGAGTATCATTATGAACAACTTTGATATTCATGGTTAAGGGTAAATAGGTCATTAAGCCATAGTTTGAAGTGTATCATCATTTAAATGTGACATGTTTGACCAAGTTTGAACTATGTGTTAGAGACCTTGCATGGAGGAGGTCACTAAAGCAAAGTTGTAGTGTTTGGCAAGGGGAATAACTTTTATTTTTGGGTCATTGACTGGTTTAGCTCCTAACATGCTTGAATTTGGATCACAAAAATTAGCAAATTCACCTTTTCAACACTTATCAAAAATTTTCTAAGTTCTTTTAACTGACCGACTGACAAGCCAACTTTGCGATGATATTGCTCAGTTTCGGTTGCGAATTAGCACGAGTTCATTGAATAAGAATTGGAGCTGGTGTATTGAGCTATAAATTTTGTTTAGACTATGTGCGCTAATACTCCATGGATGAGACGTTTGAGCTTCGTTAAAACCGGCTGTCAGGCATCCCATTTCGGTTTCTGACGAACTGAATCAGCCAGCTCGGTGGCCGACAGGAGCAGAGCCCACGCGCCGCGTGGTGGCCAGTAGTGGCCGCGCGTCACCGATGTCCTGCCCTGCATGGTAGAGATGGGCCAGTGCGCGCCTTAACACCCCATCGTCCGCCCGCTCCCTCCCCGCGCCCTCATTTCCAAATTTCCTAGCTCCTTCACCGGCCAAAGCACCACCGCAGCCGCCGAGCACCTCCTCGCCTCCGCCGTCACCTTATGTGCGCTGCACCGCACCACCATCGTCTCCATCTCGCCAGTCATTGCGCCTCATCCACCTCCATCGCCTCGACGTGTTGGTTGCTTCAATTGCGCCTTGGTGAGGGCGTATTACCTTTTCCCCCTCTCATCGGAACCTCGGCCGCCATGGCCGCCTCCATGGCAAGCTTGCCGCGGCCGCCTCCACGGCAAGCTCGCCACCGTTCGGCTCGCGTGCGCTTTTCTTTCTGTTTTAAGCGTTAGCGTTTGGTTAGGATGTGTATTAGCCGGTGCTATGATGTTATCTTCATTAGTGGTCCCGCCGGCATGGAACATGACAATCCACGCCGCCGCGTTCTAACCTCCGTGCCACCGCGCCGTGGCCATGCGTCGTCGGAGCTTTGCGTGAAGCTTTTGTTGTTGAAATAGAGTCGTTAGGTCACCGTTGTACTGTTGCGTACCTCGCCTAGCTTTCCCATGGCCAGAGACGGTCGGCACAGCGTTGAGCAGCACTGCCGTGCTGCCATCACCGGCGACGAGCATGCTCCACCCACCCTCCACTGCCACCACCTAGGTCGTTCGACGCGCGCTGCTCAGTAGAACGTGTCGTGAAGATGTCACCGCCGGCGAACTCACCGTCGACAAGCTCTGGCCGCGCCAGCAGCGCGTAGCGCCACCTGCTCTGTTCTTGTTTTGCTGACATGTGGGGTCACTGACCAGTGGGTCCCGCTTGCCAGTGACAGCAGTACTAAAAGACAGTTCATTTATTTCCTGTTTTATGTACAACTTTGAAAATCTATAAGTGGAGTTGTGTAGATCCAAATTTGTTGGTTCAAATTTTGTTAGGATCTGGGTGAAGTGTAGTATTTATGAAAAATATTACATTAGCAAGTATAGCAAAGTTTCTATAAGATTTAAATTGAAATTTGAAATGTGTTTTTGAATGCATGCAAACTTGTTTATTTTATATCTAGAGTTATTGTGCTCCAAAAATTATGAAATTTTTGTGGTAAGCTATTCTTGACATGTATGAGCTCTGGTAAAAATTTGAGGATTAGTGCATGTATAGATTTGTAGTTATAGATTTTCCTTTTATAATTAGGAGATCCTTGTATGAATTTTTATAAACTGTTTATGAATCCAATATTTATGAAATTTGTTAGAGGATATCCTAATACCAAAAGGATGCTAAGAAAAATATAAAATCTGTTGCTTGACACTTTTCACTAAGGTTTTCTATTTATGCTATTTTAAGCCTTTATGCCTTGTTTTTTTTTGTATAGAATGTTTTACAGTATAAAATGACATGAAACTTTTATTGTAGTCTTTTGGTAGCCTTAGTAAGGTACTGTAAATTTTTGAGAATTTATGAAGTACATCTAGTATATATGGGTTATTTAACCTAAGTATCTAAATAAAATAATAAAGGCATTTAAAGAAATAGTTTGGGCTTCACCATTAGGTTTTCTTGAGTGTATTTGGTATGCTTAAACTGTTGGTAGACTTTATGTTGTCAAACTTTGGATAATTACATGAAGTAGAAGTATTGTTGCTTCATAATGCGAATTGGAATAGTTTCCGGATAGATTTTGGAGTTTGATAAGTTACATGATAAAAATGATATTTGCTGTAAAAATAGTTAATAACAAAGTTGTAGATAACTTCATCATATGTCTTGTGTTAAAATTTCAGGACCATAGGTCAAACAGTTTAGGAGTTATAACTATTTAAAGTTAGCATTTCCGAATTACTTGCTCTCTGGAATTTCTGGACAGCACTGATATGATTGTCTGTTTTGGCTAAGATAAGTTGTGAATTAGCTTTTGTGAATTAAATAAGAGTTGTAGGTAATTTTATAAGATTTCTAGAAAGTCTAGGATCACTGCATTTGGATAATTAGAACTCCCATTATGAGTAAAACAATTAGCTGTTGTTTGTGAAATAGTAGATGCATTGTTGAAGTAGTTAATTACATAATCAAGAAGAGATATGCACCTACTCAGTAAACGCGATGCACTTGTTATTACTTAAACCACATGCTGTTAAGAATGTTTGCAAGAATGCATTCTTCATGTATCATCATACCACACTTGTTAACATATATGCATTCGCAATATCTTATGCCATATTCATGTATCTAGGATCGAAGGAAGAAATAACGTTGCTGGAATTCGATGAGGTAGAGGAAGGGGACCAGTAGGAGAATCCTCAAGCCGTAGCTCCCAAAGGCAAGGAGCATAATCCTGAAGAGCTTCCAAAGTGTCCTGACCACCGCCCCACTTCCTTTCTGCGAGGCAAGCCTCGGAGCATTTTAAGTCTCTCAGTATTTTATAAATGATTACTTAAGTACTTATGATTAATGCATTAGGTTATAAGAGTTGAATGGAACCACTTGATGCATATAAATTCCTTGTCCAGATATTACACCTTTAACCGATATAGATCCAGGATGGAATATATGCTTAGCCATACTTAGACTGGTAGAAGTCGGGTGATGTCCTGTCACTTGCGAGATATAGGTGGATACCGGAGCACGGTTGACTATATTTGCTATCGTGAAATAGAACCATGGGGTCAAAGAAAATCAAGGCCGGGCGGAGTCTATGTGTAGGATGACTCATGTGATTCCGTCTGAGCCGATTAAGGACCGTACCATTGTTGGTGCTTCTAACAAGATTGAACGCATGCCTATCACTTAGCTAGCCGAATAACTCATTCTGACCACGAAGCCGAGTAGCTCAACTTAGGTCGGGACCCATTCTGTTGTGCACTCCTTACGGGGGGGCGATCAGACTGAGCCCAAGGGTAGGCTAGGCCTGAACGTCCTGGCATCTGGTGTCCCAGATTGTGCGGCGCGGTACGGACCCGCGAAATATAGACCTGAGTTGTACTAGAGGTGACCTAAGGCTACCTTCGCGCGGTATGCCTGGGTTTGTGTTAGGAATAAATTCCTAGCTGGTTGAAATTGATTCGAATCGTCGTCTCTCCTGGATAGTGAGAAACTTAGCTAGTCTCAACATCGTAGTAACTGTGTTATGCAACATGATGGTTCGAATGAATATGGAATTACAATACCTATTATGGTTACTATTGTATGCTTTTAAATTGATATACCACATGTTTGGCACAGGATAGTTGCTAATCTAGAGATGGATAGTTATAATTAACTTGATAAAGGAATCATAATTGTATAACTAAGTCAATTGCTTTTATGCAAAATATTGTCAAGCTATCTCCACTTATACAGCCTTGCATAATCCTTGAAGTCATTTTATTTCTGGTTTATGACGGGTAAGTCTAGCTGAGTATCTTCTTGTACTCAGGGTTTTATTTCCCATTGTTGCAGATGGCACTGTGTATCATGGTTATTGTAAGAGTTGTTTCTATCCCACCGTAGATGAGGAGTAAGCCTTAGGCAGGCTTCTTTATTAATCCCTATCTTTGCTTTTGTGGACCATGATTCTACTTGGCACTGTATCAAACTATGTTGGAAACTTTATTTTCAAACTTAATTGCTTCTGCTTTATCTATCAAACTCGGTTTGTAATAACTTTTATTCGTACTCTGATGATGAAAATGTATCTATGAACTTTATGTAATATGTGGCATGTATGTTGAATTATGTACGATCTTGGTTGTTGTAAATCATTTATTGAGACCCATCGTGGTACTCGACTAACTACCGGGTTTATATGGGTTCAAGTATGCCAGTGCGACCGCTTGTAGACTGCCATTGTACTTGTACTCTTATAAATTGGTCGGTTCTACAATAAAATATCACCAATGATAGTGTCCAATAGACGATCTCTTGCAATATTAGTTGGTTGGAGGATTGGAACTTGATTGCTTGCACTTGCTTGATCATTGGGTTGAGATGATGTACTAGCCACTTGATCTTATTCATTGTCATGAGATCTACTTGCACTAACTTGATTTGTATCATCTTGCATATTTGAGTTAGAGAGCACTTGCAATTGATCATCTTCATCATCATTCACTTGTCTAGGCCTCAATTCACCAACATCCATATTTTTCATGGCATTTGAAAGTTGAATGCCTCTAACATCTTCTAAGTTCTCATTCTCTACTTGTGAACCCTTGATTTCATCAAATTCAACATCATGAACTTCCTCAAGAGTACCACTATCCAAATTCTAAACTCTATATGCTTTGCTTGTGGTGGAATAGCCAAGTAGGAATCCTTCATCATATTTCTTGTCAAACTTGCCTAATCTTATGCCTTTCTTTAAGATATAGCATTTGTAACCAAAGACCTAAAAATATGCAATATTGGGCTTTCTACCATTGAAGAGCTCATATGGTGTCTTTTCTTTCAATCGGTGACAATAGAGGCGGTTGCTATAATAGCAAGCCATGTTGATAGCTTCGGCCCAAAAAGATTGACTCACATTATACTCACTAAGCATAGACCTTGCCATATCAATGAGTGTTCTATTCTTCCTCTCAACAAGGCCATTTGATTATGGAGTGTACTTGGCCGAGAATTGATGTCTAATTCTAAATTCATCACATAACTCATCAATTCTAGTGTTCTTGAACTCACTACCATTGTCGCTTCTAACTCTCTTGATGGTTGTTTCAAACTCATTGTGAATGTCCTTGACAAATGATTTGAATATTACAAACACATCACTTTTGTCCACTAGAAAGAATACCCATATGTATCTAGTGTAATCATCTACTATCATAAAGCTATATTTATTTCCACCAATGCTAGTGTATTGTGTTGGCCCAAACAAGTCCATGTGTAATAACTCAAATGCCTTACTAGTGCTCATCATGCTTTTCTTAGGATAGGTGTTTCCAACTTGTTTGCCAGCTTAACAAGAGCTACAAAGTTGATCCTTTTCAAACACATCTTTCAAGCCTTTAACTAAGTCATGCTTAACCAATCTATTCAATTATTTCATTTCAACATGACCAACACTTCTATGCCATAACCAACCCATGCTAGACTTAGTGAACAAGCATGTGGACAATCTAGCTTCACTAGCATTGAAATCAACCAAGTATAGATTCTTATATCTAAAACCTTTGAAGATCAAATTAGAGCCATCTACACTTATGATTTCTACATCATCTACCCCAAATATATATTTGAATCCAAGATCACATAATTAAGCCATAAATAGCAAATTGAAATTCAAGCTCTCTACTAGCAACATATTGGATATGCTCATGTCATTAGATATTGCAATCTTACCAAGCCCCTTAACCTTGCCTTTGTCATTGTCACCAAATGTGATACTATCATAACCATCATTGCCATTGGTGTTGATTGAGTTGAACATTCTTGCATCACCGGTCATGTGTTGAGTGCACCTACTATCAAGAACCTAATGTCTTCCTCCAGCTTTGTAATTGACCTATAAAAGAAGATCAATTCTTTTTAGGTACCCAAACTTGCTAGGGTCCTTGAAGGTTAGTCACTAAGCTCTTTGGTACCCAAATGGCTTTCTTCTTTGAGCCCATCCATGGTTTACCAATGAACTTAGCCTTCACACCATTTGTACCCTTAGTAAGCATATAGCATGAATCAAGCTTGAGGGAGGATATATTAGTATTTTTGCTCTTATTTTTGCACTCTTGCTCTTTATGACCAACTTGCTTGCAACTCGTGTAAAACCGATCATTGTTCTTCACAAAACTAGTCTTGTGAGGAGCAAAGGCCGCCTTGCCTTTCTTAGGGGTATAGCACAATCCCTCTTTGTAGAGAGAAGCTCTTTGGCTACCTAAGCACATAAGCAAGCGGTCCTTACCACCATAGGCCTTAGCCAAAGTGTGAGTGAGCTTAGTGACCTCCTTCTTGAGGTTCTCATTCTCAACTATTAGTGAGGCATCACAAGTGAGACCATCACTACTAGATAAGGTGGAAGTAGATGTACTACAAGAAGGATTAGTAGGAGCAACAATGATAGGTAGAGATAGTGATGTATCAATTAAATCATAAGTTACACCTATATCACAAGTTTCAATATGCTTCTTTTTATCTTGTTCATTAAGCAAAGTGGAATGAGTCTTTTCAAGCTTTTTGTGAGCCTTGCCAAGGTTCTCATGGGCTTTCTCTAGCTTCTCATGAGTTGCTTTGAGCTCATCAAGGGCTTGCTTAAGGGCATTTACCTCCTTATTCAAGCTCTTGCATTCTCTTCTCTTAATGTCAAAGTGTTCTTTAGCATCTTCTAGCATGTCAAATAATTCATCCTTAGTTGGTTCATCATTATCACTATCACTATCATTTTTATCTTCATGTTCATTATCATCATCACGTTCTTCATTACTTTCATCATCACAAGATTGTACCTTAGTGGCCTTAGCCATGAGGCATGATAAAGATTCGAAGAGAGAAGGCTTCTTATTTATAGCAATGTTTGTAAGAACCTTCTTCTTGGTGATTTTGTTGTCATCACTATCATCATCATCATCACTTGATGAAGCATCACTATCCCAAGTGACTACATATGAACCACCTTTCTTCTTGAAGGCCATCTTATCCTTCTTCTCTTTCTTTTCCTTTTTGTTCTTCTTCTTGTTCTTCTTCTTGTTATCATCATTGTCGCTATTATATGGGCATTAGGCGATAAGATGATCTTTGCTTCCACACTTGAAGCACCTTCTTGACTCTTCTTTGTTCTTGGATGAAGATTTCTTTCTTCTTGCATGGTAGCCCTTCTTCACCATAAACTTGCCAAATCTTTTGACAAAGAGAGCCATCTTCTCATCATCATCGTCGTCCCATGAATCATCCTCTTCACTTGATGTTTCTTGTTTAGCTTTACCCTTGGATGATGTGGTCTTGAATGTCACACTCTTCTTCTTGTCATCCTTCTTCTCATCTTTCTTCTTCCTCTTTTCTTCTTTCTCATCATTATCTCTATAAGCATCATCGGTCATGATATCTCCTAAGATTTGGTTTGGTGTCATTGTGTTCAAACCGGTCCTCACTAGTAAGGTGACCAACATACCAAATCTTGCGGGCAAATATCTCAAGAACTTATTGGAGAAGTCCTTGTCCTCTATCTTCTCACCAAGTGATTTGAGATCATTAACAATCACTTCTATCCGATGGAACATGTCTGGCATACTCTCATCTTCCTTTATCTTGAAACTTGCAAACTTCTCTTTGAGAATATATGCCTTTGCACCCTTTACGGCTTGAGTGCCCTCAAATGATTCTTCTAATTTCTTCCAAGCTTCATGAGCCATCTTAATATTCTTGATTTGCTCAAATGTTCTCACATCAATTGCATCATGAATGGCACTTAGAGCAATGTCATTATTTTAGAGAAGCACTTCTTCAGCCGCGGTAGAATTTTTCGGATCCTTAATCTCAATTTTGGTTTCTACCACCTTCCACACCTTTCTATTGATTGACTTGATATATGTGGTCATCTTTGACTTCCAATAAGAGTAATTTGAGCCATCAAATTGGGGTGGCTTCTTGGTGTTATTGATTTGAGCCATTTTAACACCGAAGGTTGTTAAGCCTCAAATAACGATGACCTCGGCTCTGATACCAGTTAAAAGGTCCTAAGAGCTAGAGGAGGGGTGAATAGCCTAATAAAATTTCTACAACAACACTTAACAAAATAGTTAGACAATTATGAGGTGAAGCAAGTGTTGTGCTAGCCTACTCAAAATGCAAGCCATCTACCACAATTCTAGTTTAGATAGTATCTATTCACACAATAGCTATGACACTACCCTATGTTAGTGTGCTCTCAAAGGCTAACTAAAGAGCCACACCAACCAAGCAAACAAGCTCTCACAACTAGCTACACTAAAGAGCTTGTCAACTAGTTTACGGTAAGATAAAGAGAGTGATCAAGAAGGTTATACCGCCATGTAGATGAAAAAATCAATCAATCATAAGGATGAATAACAATAAAGACCAATCACCTTAGAATCAATGATGAACACAATGATTTTTACCGAGGTTCACTTGCTTGCTGGCAAGCTAGTCCTCGTTGTGGTGATTCAGTCACTTGGAGGTTCACGCGCTAATTGGCTTCACACGCCAAACCCTCAATAGGGTGCCGCACAACTAACATAAGATGAGGATCACACAAGCCACGAGCAATCCACTATAGTACCTATTGGCTTTTTACCGGGGAAAGGTCAAGAACCCCTCACAATCACCACGATCGGAGCTGGAGACAATCACCACTCTCCGCTCAACGATCCTCGCTGCTCCAAGCCATCTAGGTGGCGGCAACCACAAAGAGTAACAAGCGAAATCTGCAGCGAAACACGAACACCAAGTGCCTCTAGATGTAAACACTCAATCAATACACTTGGATTATCTCCCAATCTCATAAAGATGATGAATCAATGATAGAGATGAGTGGGAGGTCTTTGGCTAAGCTCACAAGGTTGCTATGTCAAAGAAAATGGCCAAAAGTGTCAGCTTCAACTGGCCATGGGGCTTAAACAGAAGCCCCCATGAAATAGAGCCATTGTACCCCTTCACTAGATACAGCGCGGGGTGACCGGATGCTCCGGTCCAATTGACCAGACGCAGCACCGGACGCTCCGTTCGTGAATACCGGACGTGTCCGGTAGGTCGACCGGACATGTTCGGTAACTCCCAGACCACCACGTGTCTAGTTCAAGACAGGGTAGCCATTGCAGCCCACATGTTCATGCGACCGAACGCACTGACTAGACGTAGAATAATAAATGACCGGACGCTGAGCCTCAGCGTCCGATCAAGTATAGTAAGCACCCACGGACGACCGGACACGTCTGGTCACACCGGACCGGACGCAGCCAGCGTTCGATCAACTGTTCTGCTGAACACTACGTTTACTGATTCACACCGAACGCGTCCGGTAGCACTGTGCAGTTCAGTCCTGAGCCACATACCGGATGTGTCCGATCTCCATACCAGACGCATCCGGTCACTCTGCGACTAGCACGACTAACTCGTTTTCAACTCTATCTTCTTCACCTTTGCTCAAATATACCAACCACCAAGTGTATCACCTTGTGCACACGTGTTAGCATATTTTTACAAATATTTTCAAGGGTGTTAGCACTCTACTAGATCCTAAATGCATATACAATGCGTTAGAACATCTAGTGGCACTTTGATAACCGTATTCGGATACGAGTTTTACCCCTCTTAATAGTACGGCTATCGAACCTAAATGTGATCACACTCTCTAAGTGTCTTGATCACCAAAACAAAATAGCTCCTATGGTTTATACCTTTGCCTTGAGCCTTTTGTTTTTCTCTTTCTTCTTTCCAAGTCCAAGCACTTGATCATCACCATAGCGTCACCATCTTTATGATCTTCATTTGCTTTATCACTTAGAATGTGCTACCTATCTCATGATCACTTGAT
The DNA here is from genome assembly GCF_019320115.1 of Miscanthus floridulus. Classification (NCBI taxonomy): domain Eukaryota; kingdom Viridiplantae; phylum Streptophyta; class Magnoliopsida; order Poales; family Poaceae; genus Miscanthus; species Miscanthus floridulus. The sequence continues at coordinate 122,913,421 of NC_089582.1, read as the reverse complement.
AAACTAGGTTAGTACTTAGGGTTTCATCAATTCACCAAAATCAAACTAGAGCTTTCACCTTTGCCTTGAGCCTTTTGTTTTTCTCTTTCTTTTTTTCATGTCTAAGCACTTGATCATCACTATGGCATCACCATCATCATGTCATGATATTCATTTGCTTCACCACTTAGAATATGCTACCTATCTCATGATCACTTGATAAACTAGGTAAGCACTTAGGATTTCATCAATTCACCAAAACCAAACTAGAGCTTTCAGCTGTGTTTCTTTTCCTCATCTCAGTGTTCTTTTATCCTACCTTAATGAAATGATAACACAAGGCTCATGGTTCATCCTGTATCTACAAAACCCAAATTTTAAATTTGTTATTAGAAAGGTTATGAAACTAAGATTGTTAGGATGATTTCTTTTACCGTTGGATATGCTTTAATAAAATTGTAAGACCCTCTTTGGATTGTAGGGAAAACAAAGAAAATGAAGAATTCATATATGAATTGAATTACTATAACGTTCTTTGGTTTGTAGGAATCAGAAAAACGTACAAAACTTTCTTTTGTACTTGATTTCATAGGAAACCCACATGAGAAAACACATCCACTTAAGCCGCATGTTTTCTCGCTCCTTGTATTTTTTCTGAGGTTGATCCAAACACCTATTCCTACAAAATACCTGTGCTTTCCATTCCTTCGTCTTGTATACACATTTCCAACTTATTCCTATTTTTCTCCCTCAACTATCGTGATTGTCCAATTTCAAGCTAATTTCAAGCCATGCACCATAACATAGAGCATGCTTTTAGAAAAAAATGAAGCTAGTTTCATAGTTTTCCAAGCTAAAAACAAAATTTCTAAGATTAAATCTAGTTTTATGATTTTTAATTGCATTATTCTTTCTTGTAGAAATATATTTGGATAGTTTTTAAAAAATATGATTTCTAAGATATTTTTTGTGAAAACATTTTCTAGTCCGATTAATCTCCTTTAACTTTTTACTTGGTTCAATTTATCCTCAGCAAAACCATCTTCAAAACCGCTCTGGTGCAAAAATAAATGATTTTTAGAAGTTGAAGGGGTTTAGAAACTAAGTTTATAATTCAGGGCAAAAAAAATCTTATGGCCTCCATCAACCGCTTCAGTTTTTTTTAGTTTTTTTATCTTGAGAAATGCGTTATTTTTTTGTTTTTTATTGATAGAATTCCCTGTGAGCCATTAAAAAAGATCGCAATCCTCCTGTGAGCCACTAAAAAAGTTCAGCGGTCTTCAACGCCACTGCTCTAACTTTTTTTTTTTGCTCTCCATGCCACTGCCATCAGATTGAGCTCTAACGGTGTCAAACTGCTGGTGTGAAAAGTCAAAAATACCCTTAAGTCTAAATATGTCATTATTTTTTTGAGCATCTTAACGACTTCAAATGGAAAAACTCAAAACTAGAAAGTTGTAGATCTCGTCGAGATCTATAATTTTCATATAAAATTATCTTCTTTTAATACCACAAAAATATGATTTTTCTAAGATATATTAATCATATCAAATCATATCTTTTTACGGAATTAAATGAAGATAATTTTTATATAAAAATTATAGATCTCGACGAGATCTATAACTTTCTAGTTTTGAGTTTTTTTATTTAAATTCGTTAAGATGCTTAAAAAAATTAATGACATATTAGACTTAATTGTATTTTTGACTTTTCACACCTGCAGTTTGACACCGTTAGAGTCTAATATGACGGCAGTGGCATAGAGGACAAAAAAAAAGTTAGAGCAGTGATACTGAAGATCACTGAACTTTTCCAATGGCTCACATGGGATTACGTTTTTTTTTTTAATGGCCGACCAGGAATTCCCCTTTTTTATTACGGAGTTAAATCCCGCGTTCAAGGGGGACCTAAACGAGGTAGAAGGGCTTTCTGGGCCTCTAACGGGCCGGACCAGCTATCAGCCACTCGCTCAAACGGTGATTCCTTCCTTCTCCTGCGGAGGGCCACCGCGACACATCCGGCCGTCCTGTCCCCGGAGGTCGCCGCCGCCGTCTTCGTGGGCGGCCGTACCGGCGACGATGAACAGCATCAAGTCGGCTCTCTTCTCCGGCCACCGTCCGCATCCCCTCGCGGCGGCGGCGGCGGCGGTCCCGCACCAGCAGCTGGGGGGCGCTGCGCCGTTCCACTCCACACCCGTTCTGCAGCGGAAGCGCAAGACCCAGTGGCACAATGTAAATACGTAATCCCACCTCCATCCGCTCCTCTTTTCCTGCAATTTCTTTGATGACAAATGGTGTCTCCTTCTGTTTGATCCGAGCGTTATTTTTATCTGGGCCGGAATATGTTTGATGGGATGGAAAGCCTGTGTGGAACCAGGTCTGCCGCACCATTGATGTGCTTTTGAGGATCACTCATTTGGTGGACTATTATTCAGGGAACGATTGGTGAAGCGTTCATGCAGAATCCTATTAGATAGTTTCGCATTATAAAACTAATGTTACTAGATTTTATCTGGTGTGTTTGTTTTTCCTTGTTATCCTGCTCTGCACAGGGTGATAGATGCAAAAATTGAGGATACTCTTGCCCTAAAAAAATAAAAGAGTTGGGAACTTGGGATACTCAAGCTTGCTCTTTGATGTTTGTGGACTGTTCCTCTTTGCTATTGGGCTGCTTTCTGCATTGCTCATCTCTCGATTGCAGCCGATTTGAACTTGGGCTAAACCTACAAGTATCAACATAGATGTTCATGACCTACAAGTTAGTATTTTTTTTAACTAATTTTGGAAGTGTTCAAAGTGGGTCTAGACATGCCTATGCTTACTTAGATCTTCACCCTCCCGTTTCGTGCTTAATAAAGCAGTTGCATATGGAACTGAACCAATTTCATCAGGACATCAGGTTGCTGAGGGCTTGGCTTGTGGTCAGGGATGCAAGTTCCACTTGTTTTGGCCTTTTTTGGGTTGATGAGTCCACCCAAAACTTGCTAAATGAACTAAAATGACATCCAAGTAATTAATTTATGGGGAGAAATGAACTAAAATGGCATGTCATCGTAATTAACTTAGGGGGGGGGGGGGCAGTAAAATGACAGCACCATAATTAATTAGCCGACCCAGAAAAAATCATTAAATACCCACCTGCATCCCTACTTGTGGTAAATTGCGCTGTGCTTTTCAAGATGAATCTTTTAATGGATGTTATACTCAAGAAACTTTGTTCAACAGTGATTGGTTCAGCCGGTTTCTCTGTTTTGCCTGCTTAGGTTTCAATGGAATAGCATTCTATCTTTCTAGAAGCTTGTGCTAACTGATCAGTCACAAGAAACGTTGTTTCTTACTACAATACAAAATAGTTTGTGCTTCGAATAGAGAAAGAACCAATGCGATATACCTTATGCTTGAGCAGAGATTCAACTATTATACGAGACGTAGGAAGAACAGAGAAACTAAAAGGTCGATGCTACGGAACATGTCAGAGTATGCAGAGTATCTTTTCCAGGTCAGTGTAATGAAGCATTTCACATTTTCATGATATTTCAGTTTTGATCACAAATCCTGTAAGTCTTCTGATCTTGTTATTCTTCACACTAGTTCAGTATATTAAAGTATTATATTTTTATCATATTCCCTTGCATACTAAAGAAAGAGTCCTGAAAGCATTAGAATGGTGTGTTGGGTTCCAGAAGCTCTTACTAGATTCCACATCATAGCACAACAATTGCAAGAAGACTGGGTAGTGTTCGGAATCAGCTGTTTATATTCATGCAAGAAGACTGGGTAGTGTTTGATGCCTTAAACTTGGGGGCTTTTATGTCTATATAAGGACTCCAGTACTCAATACGAAAGAATGTGCCTTTTTTGTGAAATTTGGGATAGAGTAAAAAAGAACCCTCTTATTTTTGAACCCCTCCCCCTCCCTCTCCCTGTTCTGTTTCTGCTTTCCATTGTTTAAGGCATTTTTTAGTTCATTTCGCTCTTGCTAAAATGTTGGTTCAGCTTTCAATAATGTCTCTCAAATGCTTAATGCAGATACAGAATGTTCTGTTCCATTTATATTTTTATATTTTTCTTGATGTTCAGAGTTGGCGTGATGAAGATGAGAAAAATGATGCATCTAGTGGGCCTTCATGGTTTAGAGGACATCGTTGGGTCAGGAATTCAAACAACAATGGTTTCCGTACACATGATTTTTATTCTGGGAATTTCGGAAGCAAAGGTTCAATACCTTTTCCTTTTCCTATCTTATAAGATATTTCAGTTATTCTTCTCTATAGATTGTAACTTGGATTGAAAAGTTCTTCTGCTGGCCTTCAATGTCCAGCAGTTTTTGTCAGAAATGTTACAGATGTATATAAGTGTGCAAGGCATCTTATGTTATGAAAATTAGAATTACTTTGATGATATCAATGCCTTTTTACTAGCCAGTATACCATGGATCTTGTGGAGTGTAAACTTTAGTTATTTGTTGTTTGGCTACAGGAGGATTTGATTTTTGCACGAGTGATGAGGATGAACCAGAGAATCTGTTTCGTAATGTTTTCCGAGACCAGCGCACATATTATTGGTCATTTTCATCTGATAATTTTCAGAGGAACTCCAGACGTGCTCGCTCAGAAAAATCCAGAAACTGGAGTTCTGAAACAGAAACAGACGAGGAGGATGAAGTACCAGCTCCATCAGAGGTATCTTTGGCACGACAAGCTCTTGGATTGAGCACTTCTGGTCCGCTAAAACTTGAAGATGTTAAAAGCGCGTAAGATCTTTGAGCATTTTTATGGCTTTGAGTCCTTTTTTCCTTTTTGGCAGAGATTGTGTGTATACTTCCTTTTGAACTGTTCCAAAGATTATTTGACTATTTATTTCCTTTCTTTGATACTAGATACCGAGCATGCGCACTTAGATGGCATCCAGATCGCCACAGTGGATCATCTAAGGTATTGTTCTACATCCAATCCAAACATTCAAAAGTTTATCTTTCACTTGCTTTACAAAATTGTGTCACTTTTCTTTCTCTGAATAATGTGCTGTTAGTCTTTCACATAAGTCCTCAGCATACACGAGGTACCACTGTGAGGTAGGATTGAACTGAACATCAAACAATATGGTTATATCAATTAATGACTAGATGCTGAAGTTACAGATCATGTCCCCCCCTTTTCACCCTTTACCAAATAATTTTGGAATGCACCTGTCTTTTATGAGACTGCACTATATTATCTTATAAAGCTAATACATTTTCACTATGATCAATAAGGATCCATCATAGATTCTTTGGAACAGACATATTAGTCTGTGTTTCACGTTTTTACGACTATCCTGTGCCCGATTTAGTAGAAGACATAAAATTCTGGTTCAGATTGAGTCCACCATAATGTTATATCTGGGAGAGGTTGCATCTTTGTAGTCAATGTTTTGGATGTTTGTCTTTAATTACAACACAAATAATTAATATTGTTATTTTACATAGCTAATTAAGCATATGGGGTTTGTTTGATGGACAGGCTACAGCTGAGGAGAAATTCAAGCATTGCAGCGCAGCATACAAGACCTTATGTGATAGTTTCGCTGCTGCATAGATAATTTTGCTGGTGCATAGATAATTTTGAATGAAGATGGACTCTGGATGAGTCCCTATCAAACTTTCCAGCTGCAAATTCTGAAGAGCTGCCACATGCTTGTGGTAGCTCGTACCACCCTAATCCCAAGAGTCGCATTTCTCTTGGCTCTTTGGGGGGGATTGTGTAAACTCAAAATTGACCAGATAATATGAGTTCTGTACCATGTATAATCTTTTCTCAGAGCTTATTGTTGTATTCTTTATAGAGATAGGAAGACATTGTTCATACCACAATTTAGGTTGGATGTTTTTTATGGGTTTGTGTGATGATAGACGATTACATTTACATTACATTATCACCTTTGTTGCTGACAAAGTTCTTGTGGACCGTGAACCATCTGATATTGGCTATGTTTTGCAGCATGTTATTTGTTCATAACTAGTCCTTTGGACTTGGACATTTTCTTTTTTTCTACATGCTGCTCTGGAAATAGATTGCATGTTCTGGAGGGGTGCCAAATTTCAGCAGCACATAATTCGTCAGGTTAATAGGTACGTCTGCGTGATTTCAGACAGTCAATTCGGACACCATTTTATAATAATGAGAATGACGAGCAGTCATATTCAGTCCTGAAACAGAAATCGGGCAGCACGAACAGGAGCCTGAGTGGATGTACGGGCTCATCAAGAAAATAAAAGTTACTCTACTTACAAAAGGGCATTTTGAGATCTACTTTCTACCATGTCTTCTAGGAACTTTATTAGAGTAATAGAAACATCATTCCATGGTCTTAAAGTTACATAAGAAATTCTCTGAGAAATCTGGTTTCAAACAGGCCTTGACAGAATGTTGCCATAAAAAAAAAATGCTCAGCTGCCTTTTTTTAATAAAAAAATGCTCACCTGTGGCTCCATATATTTTTGAGAAAACGGTTCGAGTACATGAAAACTAAGTAGACACAACCTAAGTTTTTTTTTCTTCTAAAATAGGGTCAGCTATACACCAGTAAATTTTAAATTATGTCGCTTGAACTAGTCACATCTGATATCAGGTGTGCGCATCAATGAAATTAAGATATATGTTCACACATCCTTCATTAGGGTGTCATGTATTTGCAATGCGTAAATGGACAAGCATGTGCTGGTTAAGCCTGGATATCCTTATCTTGTTGTCGATATACCTGCAATGAGAGAGAAAAAAACTCATTCTAGTTCTCTGCTATCTTGAGCCGCCACTCACCAGAAACCAAAATTTTTCTTAAGTATAACTTGCATATTTAGATTCCAGGAAATCATGAATGACTCACAAGATTTCCATGACAAATTCTCCTTGAGCATCCAAGGGAAACTGTAAACCACCAACTTGAACAGCTCCTTCTTTCATGGACACGGTAAAGGTGTTGCCACTCCCTTTTTTGCTGCAAGTGCAATTCAAAGCTGAGTCAGAACTGGAAACCAAAATGCACTTACGCACAATAATTTGTACAGCCTTGTACACCGTGTCTTACTGCAAAACGTTCATTTCCCTCCCTGTATGTGCACAGCTTATTTATATGTTTGCACTTACAAAAGTAAGTATAGCATAATGTTTCCTTCAGGTAGAAGGCAAACTGCTTCAACAATTATAGATCACGCATGCTAGATGTTAGTCGCTGAATTCTTACTCTTGGTAGAAGCAGAATTCTTACTCTCATCGAGAGAGGATGACACTAGGAGTTGGGACAATTTTCTGGTTTATTTCTCAATGCCATGAACAGAGCCGGCTCCTCCTCCTCCGCCTGTGCGAGTGTGCGACGTGGGCCTGGCCGCGTCGTGGCTGTCGACAGTCCTTGGCCCAATGGCCAAGCTAGCCGCAGTTGCGGCAGGCGTCGTCTCGTGCCGGCTTGTGCTTGCCGGCGGTGCCACCCTGGGCGCCTCTGCGGGCATCACCCTCGGCACGTCCTCGTGCCCCGGCCTGGGCGTCTCTGCGCGCCTTGCGCGCCTTGCCACGCTTGCGACTGCCAGTCGCGGAAGAAGGCTCCCCCTTCTTTCGGTCACATGCAAGCATCGGGCTACCTCCAGCGGCACCGGCCGCAGCGGCTCTCCTCCACCTTGACGAGCCAAAAGCACAAGCCCCCCTCGGCGACGGCTCCGACAACGACAAGACTGACGGGTGGTGCCTCGACACTGGCGCCACCCATCACATGACCGGTCGACGGGAGTTCTTCACCGAGCTTGACTCTAGCGTCCGAGGCTCCGTCAAGTTTGGGGATGCCTCCGGCGTGGAGATCAAGGGCGTCGGCTCCGTCATCTTCACCGCCGTGTCTGGTGAGCACAGGCTGCTCACCGGAGTCTACTACATCCCCGCGTTGAGGAACTCCATCATCAGCTTGGGACAGCTAGATGAGAACGGTTCGCGCGTGGTGGTTGAGGATGGAGTCATGAGGATTTGGGATCGCCGTCGCCGCCTTCTTAACACTAGAGGAGTAGAGTAAGGACTTCTGTTTTTTCTTCATTAAGATAAGATGGTCTTGCACAAATGCAAACTATCGTTGACAGGAAACACAAATAAACATTGATTCTTGAAGGCTCTACAGACTTACCATATGTTGCCTGTTGCATTGAGGGTGAGACTTGGGAAGGGGCTAGCCGAATTCTTTAATTTCCCGTCTTCTTTTATAATCTAAACAGAAAGTCCATGTTACTATTAGTCATGTGAGATGCCCAGTGCCAATAAACACACTAAAGTATCACACTATCACTTTACTGTTTGAGTTCATTCTGAAACTGACCTGGAAGTCCTTGAGACCGGCAGATGCAACAGATGACCAACTTTCACCTTCAGTCTGCAACCATAGAAAGGCAAAGCACTTTCAGGACTCCAAAATGTATGCAAATAACCAGTATGAGAGTCTAGTTAAGTATCCAGATTAACCTGTGAGCTCCACAATAGTTGCCATTCACCCACCAGAATGCTTAGATCAGTCTTTGTTCCATTTTGGCTTGAAATAAAATCATTGATGACCTGTTTAGCCAAAAAGAAAGTTTGTACACATAACTTGTCTCCATTTAGTGCGACGATGGATGATACAAGCTGTAATCACACACCTCTTCTACTCCTGTTCTTGCAGATATAGCTGACAATAAGATTTGTCTTGGGTCTGCACTCTTCTGTAGGACAAAAGTTGTTCCCTGCACTACAGATTGTTTTGAAAATATGATGAAATACAAGCAGGTCTATACGAAGCCAAATAGTTTCTATATAGAAGGGTTATGGACTTGATATGCTGCAGATTTCTACTAAATCAGGAGAATATGCACACAAATTGAAACCTTAAATGCTTCAAGGCTGCATTTCTGAACATTCCGATGCTGTTAAGGTAGTAAAATAGCATCAAGATTATGTCATCGTACCTTGTTTCCCCTTGAAATACGTATGTTCCCAGTGTGGGATAAGTATGTTGTGTCAAGCCAACCCTTAGCTTCATCTCCAAGAAGTCTAAATGGCACTGGGTATGGAACTTTAAATGGAAGAAACTTGAAGGTGAATGCTGCTCGGTCAAAACGGAAAAGTATGCGCTTTCCATCCTTAATAGTTGCTTCTGCCTGGTTTTATTTTCATAAAACACTTATTGTAAGTATTGTATTAGAAATTTAAAGTAACAATCCCTAAGGCAATACAAGTATTTATTTCTTTACACTTAACTCTCACTAAGGCAGCATAGTAAGGCCTTATTTCTTTACAGTTAACTCTCTCTAAGTCAGTACAACGCTTTATTTCCAACATCCTCCATGTTTATAATGACAAGATTGATAGTTAATGTTGCAGAACCTTTTCAATTACAGATTAATTTGGATGTTACCACCTATTCTGTTTTGCCTTGGAAGAATAGCAGCAAAAACAGGGATTAGGTAATGGAGACACGGAATTTATTTCGTTGGGTTTAGTAATAGATGTGTGCTATAATGTCATTTAGTGTGATGCTAAGAGTGTAGGTTTCTAGTTTATCATAACAGAATAGACGTCATAAACAATTGGCAAGGTCAGGTGCATTTCTTTCTACTCCCTCCATTCCAAATTTATGACATTTAAGACAAGCTAATTAACAAAAAAATGAACTAATTATCATGTCCTAAATGTTATATATTCTAAAACAGAGGGAGTATTCTTTTTAATCATGCATTGATAACTTGGTATGCATTTCCTGAATATGAATCCTAAATACCAATTTGTTTTTCACTCGTTAAAGCTTGTTGAAAATTTGGTATTGACATGCTAAGTTGTATGTGTGCATGTAACACCTCAGACATGATTGCTAATTTGCATTGGATACCAAATAAAATCTGACAAGCATCCACTCCCTTTGATAAGTTTATAAGTTTAATAACAAATTTTATAAAGTAGATACATTATTAATATTTCCTGAGTCTCTGTAATGTAAAATTTCATCACTTATATTGGGAAAATTATAATTCAACCTGACAAGCAGCCATTCCCTTTGATACATTTATAAGCTTAATAACATATATCGTAACAAGTAGATACATTATTAATATTTCCTGATTCCCTGTAATTTAAGATTTCATCAATTATGTTGGAGTAAAATTAAGCGTGCACACACACATTGAACATAACACCAAAACTTCACTGTAGTTCAAATGCACATAAAAAAATAAAGCTCTTCACGGAATGTAGATACGTTGTTAATTCAGAGAACTGAACTCTAAAATGCATAGTTCGACATGAAAGGTAATAGTAAATGAAATGGCAGGATCAGGGATGCAGGAAGCACAAACAGATGAAGGACTGACTAGGAAAGATGCAAATCCCGAAAGCCCCATGTCAGTTGAAACTCAGGTGATATTGACACAGAAATTACCTCTACTTTCAGATCACCAACTGATTCTGAAAACTTGACAACATTGACCACCCTTGGATCATCTGTTCGAAGATACACTTCCTGGAAGATACGGAAGGAGTCAACTCCAACAAACGTCCTCTGCATGAAATGTGAACCAACAATAGATTTAGTCATCCATCTAGAGCTTTCACAATCCAAAGATGAAAGAATACAGATACAGATAGTAAATGGAGCATGTATTTTCAAACAAAAGCGTTTTGATTTACTCCACCTGAATGGGTGATGCTGTCCCTGGTCTCGTAGTGAAGATGAGCTGCCAGCTACCTTCGATTAAACTTGAACTCGTCTACAGAGAAACAATAAAGCTAAGAAGGCAAGCTTTCCTCTAGTTTCAAGTAGAACATTTTGAGCTTTGTTGGGTGCACATATGGTAACAGAGTTTTGAGTTTATTTTTTCCTAAACTAAAAACTCCCTGAGTCACTTATCTTGAATTCTAAATCAATGCAATACCTCACCAGAATTAGAGCTTAGCTGTTCCAGATATTCATTGTCACATCAAACCAATTCTACCAAAAGGAACAATAGTGTCATTCAGTTAAACTTGTGGAGTCTGTAATATTAATTACATGTTGTTAACTGATTTATTCTGTGCAAGGATATATCATACGAAGCTCTAGACAATGTCCAAAGTAGGAAGCTTCGGCTCCAGCATATTATCGCTGTTAAGGCTGTAAACCCGCTAGTTCAAAGTTCAAACCTCACTAGAATTTCTCTGTACAGTCGGCTTCAACTTAAATATGGAAGATTTAAGCTAACCCATTTGATAATTGACACCTGAAGCATTAATCTTTGACAGTTGACTTCACTAATTAACCACTATCACGAGTAAGCTGATTAGATTATAATCGCACCGGATCAGGAACGCCTCCCAGGGCCTCGAGAGCCTGCACGGCGCTCTCCACTTCCTGCAACCACCACAAAAAGGCGTCAGCCTCCAGTGACACGCCCACCTGCATGTCAGCAAGCACGTGGTGCGCTCGGCAGAGGTCTAGTGAATCGCGAGTCTCTTGCCTGGAGCTGGCGCGGTGCGACGGCGCGGCCGCGGCCCTGGACGCCGAGGAGGGCCTCGAGCAACACCAACTCAGGTTCCGTGTATGCCTCCGCCTCCGCGGACGCTACCGACGGCGCCCCGAGCGCCAGGGCCCGGCGGCGGCGAAGGCGAAGCCGGGGCGGGGTCCCCCAGATGCGCGGCGCGCGGGAGGCGCTGGCGCGAGGCGACACGCATCGCGGAGGCGGAGGCCGGAGGTGCATAAGGCCTCCGGGTGCTGCTGGGGCGGTGGCCATGGGGCGCGGGGTGCACGGAGATGGGGCGCGGTTTTCGTGGCTTGCGTTCGCGCCTCTCGTGCGCCGTGCGCGTGGGTGAAGCAGTGGCCGTTGTTCGATTCGTGGGGCAGTTGGGTGACCTGTGTGAGTCTGTGACAGTGTGACCAACAGAACGCTGGGTTCGCGGACCGTTTTTCTGCCAGCGTGGAGTGCAGCATTTCTCCTTTTATTAGCTTTTATTTTACCATTCGTGTTTTACACCGGTTTGGAATCCAAGAGTTTCACATTAATCGTAGTAGAAATTAGTTCAATTTCACAGGAAAAACATAGAACCCAGATTTTCTTCCACCTTCCAAACAAGCCTTAAGCTTTTAAGGCCCAAGGCATCCAAAATGGTGTAACCAATTGTCGACTTTCGCTAACGCTCTTGTCAGGACGTCCGTCCGGATGGAACGTACCCGTCTCGTGCTGCACGCCCCTGCGCCTCTCCATCTCGTGCCGTGCGCCTCGCACGATCGCACCGAACCCACCACGTGCCCCTGCGCCTTCTGCCTCGTGCCTCGCACAGTCGCACCGGACCCGCCTCGCGACTCATGTCGTGCACCCCGCTCGTGCCTCGTGCCGCGTCAACTAGTCTCCATTGGGCGTCAGCAAGTACATGAGCACATGTTGCAACCATATGTTTCATGCATTTCAGATGTATATTGCATATGTTTCATCTAGATATTGCAAAAGTATATCTGGTATTACATATGTTGCAATGACTATACACGTATGTTGCAAATACACATTTCAAATGTTTCAGCTGTTTCAAACGTATGTTGCAAGTGTTTTATCTGAATATTGCATATGTTGCGGTGACTATACATGTATGTTGCAAGCGTATGTTCTAAATGTTTCACCTCTTTTAGACCTATGTTGCAAGTGTTTCATCTGGATGTTACATATGTTACAATATTGCATATGTTTCAGACATGTTGCAAGCGTCTATTCAAAATGTTTCATCTATTTCAGACGCATGTTGCAAGTGTGTTTATCAGGATGTTGTAGTTGCTATACACATATGTTGCAAACATTTGTTTGTAAATTTTTCACCTGTTTGGGACGTATATTGCAGAAGTGCTTTCATGTTGCAACATTAGCAGACATAGGAAGCGGGCGCATGCAGATGCGGTCCCCACGTGCGTGACAAGCGAAGCAGTCATGTAGTGTGTCAATAGGCATGTGGTGCGGTCCCCACCTACCTGCGCATCAACGCAGCAGTTGCATGCGGCATGCGAGGGCGGACGTGCAGGCGCAATAGTGGAGCGTATTCGCGTGGGACTGTGCATATGGAGGAAAAATTGCTGTCACTCCTGCAGCTGCATGCCATGCGAAACTGAGGGAGCAGAGCATGTAGGTGGATGCTCGACGCTGGACGAGCACACATGAGGAGGTGAGGTGCAGCAGTCCAGACAGACTGCGCGGCGAGGCAGGCGCGGGCATCCAGATGTCAAGATGTCAAGGAGCTGTCCATGCTACAATTGACTTTAGCTTTAATCGTTATAGTACGTTAGATTTGCCAACAAAATACTTTAACATGTCAATGTTGTACTAACTCAGACCAACACGATTTCTGCCAAAACTAAATTGACTATGGTAGTTAACGGAGAGAAAATATGAACCACTTATATTAAGTTAAAAAATTTAGATATGAAAGGATATATTTTTTTAAAAAAAATCGAACACAATACGCTACGCTCAATTCGCATATATATACGTCCTTATTAATCGTTTATAGCCTATTTATGTTTTGTCATGCAAAGGCTAAGATATTTCTAAGGCCATGAGAGAACTCCGCTGTCTGATTCTTCATCTCTCCTTGATTCCTCGAAGGAGTAATTTCATTAGATATCTATGAGGGAGTAGGGCAGAGAGGAGTAGGGCAGAGAGCAGATGAGATTCTTTGCTAATTCCCACCAGAATATAACAGGGAGCAGGATGAATGGAGAAGTGATTCTCTCGTGATCCTCATTTGAACAGTTGACATTTTGATTGTTTGACTGGTTAGAAGTGATTCTCTTCAAAGAAGCTGAAGCTAGAGCACTCCCAAATGCCCCTAAGATTTTTTAACCAAATCTACTTATCTCTGTAATAATTCTGGAATCATCATCATCATACTATAAAAGAGCGAGTTTTTAGGGGCTCTTCTTCTACGATAACCGTTCGATCTTGACACCGTTTCATATGAACCTTCCGTCGTCCGAGATCATACTCTCCCTCATTAATAACCGTTCGATCCAGACGCCGTGGAATATGAGCCTTCCATCATCTTGACATCTTACATTACCCCACGCTTCTTCAATCCCATGGCTCTCTAGGTCACGTACCCTGTCCAACGGAATTACAACTCAATCCCATGGCTCTCTAGGTCACGTACTCTGCCCAATGGAATTACAACTCCCTCTCGGCCACGGCACGGCAACAATACAACTTCTGCCGGTTTCGTCATGGCACGCACGTTTCCATTGATGTGGTGCGACGGGACTAGGACTCTAGAGTACGTGAAATTAAAGCCCCCTTTGGCACGGCTCATCCAAAACGGCTTCACCGGTGAAGCCAAAGCCGGTGAAGCTAGAAAAACTGATTTTTTCCGGCTTCTAGTTCATTTTAACCCTGGTTTAGAAAACAGCTTTACGCTACAGTGCCTCGATTTACGTAAAATAGATGAAGCTAAAACTGGCATAAGCCTTACCAAAGAGGCCTTAAGAAAAAGCATAGCGGTTCGTTCGCATAAGACTTCTCCTAGGCCTTCGTGGTGGGCCTGGTACCTACCGCTAGAGGAGGCAGCGGCCAAACGCAACAAGCCTCCATGTTCTGTCGTCAGCAGCCGGGAAGAAATTGGTGAAGGCCTGAAGGGACACGTGGAAGGTTGAGGCCCACAGACCGGCAAGAGGAAAAGGCAAAGAAAAAACTCAGGACTACTTACACTCTGATATTTTTTTCCCACCACTAAGTTATCGATATAGTTTTGATTTTGTTAGAATCCAGCTGAGTCAATGATCCAATAAATTAAACCATGAGATGAAATATTAAATAGTCCATTGTCTAATTTAATCTAAATAAATGTGTCTCGAATATATACATATATACCAGTGCAATCCCTGATCAGGGCTAAAACTCAATATTTTACTCTACTAACACATGTATATTATGAAAATTAGAATTGTCATATATTTACAAATAAATATTTTTGTGCCTTGCAATGAGAGAGAAAATCCATCAAGATAGTATTTTAAAATATACACCAATAATAACTTATATTATGGATGTTATGACCACAAAAAATAAATTATAGATTTTAAATTTTATAGAAAAAGTAAAACACAAATATATATGTAACATTCCTGTCCTCATTTTTCATGACATCTATCTTTATTGTATATCCGGTAATTCAATTAATATTTTCATTATATTTTAAATAGTTTTTATGTGTCACACGGGCATATTTGCTAGTTTAATAAAAGAACTTCTTTGTCGAAAAATATCAATATAATAAAATGAAATTTTGAAAAGTTATGAGTTTATTGCAAACTGGTTGTGTGTTCGGCTGAGCTAAAAGCTGACTTATTCGGCTTCTTTTCTCAGTTAAAGCAGTGTTTTTGTCTAACAACATTAAGTGTTTCAGCGTAAACGGTGAAAATTTCGTACCAGCCGAACAAACTGGGTGTAAACGAACACCTTTGACTTTGACCCGCGGCAGTCAAATCTTCTGATTTCCTCGTCCTTTCCCCAGCTCCCACATCAGAACCTCGTAATGCGCTCGACCCACCTCGTCGGCGGCGACCTTGCTTGGGCCTCGGCGATGGGAGGCCACTCCGACCGTGTGTTCAGGGCGCTGGCGGGCGCCTCTCTCTACATCCTTATCCGCCGGTGGCGCGCCGGCGGGGTCGGCCTCAATGAGCGGCCGGCGCCGGCGGAGATCGCTGCCGCGGCTGCGCTCTGCACCTCCGTGGCGTGGCTGTACGTGCTCCCCGCCCTTGGTCTCCGCCAGAGCGCGCACCGACGTCGGCACCAAGATTAGTTGACTTGACCAGAGGCTGCTGTTGCGTTGCTGGTAACCCTCTTTCTTCCTCTATTTTTCTAGGTTTGGAATCCGATTTTCCAGTTGCAGCCCGAGGAAATGTATGTGTAAGTACGGATACGAATTGTTGAAATGTTAGACATTAAGAATGATCATTGTAAGTACGGATCTAATGGTCCAATTCAAGATTAGGTGGATCCCACAACTGTTCAATGGTTACTGGTTCATATTTCAATGTGTAGACATGGTAACCTTAAGCCAGTTACCTCTATGGTTACCAGTTACTGGACAAAGAGAATTTCTCAAGGTTGTTTGTTAATCTGCTGCTTATCTTCAAGTGATTATTTCTAACTTACAGTTCAAACACTTTGCCTGGGGCCTTTTAAGTCGCTAAACAGTCTCAACTCTCAAGACAACTTACACAGGTAGTTGTCATAATCTTGATGATTATGCCTAAGCTCATTCAAGAGGGTCCGCTTTCACACCCTTGTCACACAAAGTGACACCTCTCTCTCTCACCAGGAAGCTAAGCATTCTATAGTTGTTCACAATTTACTACTAAAAAAGTAGTATAAACATGGCTATTTGATACTTCATATCTCGCTGGTAGATGGTTCAATCACAATGTGATTTCGCGAATTACTTTGACTCCAATGCTTCGATGCCTCACCCTGTGATTCTGTTCCACTTGATTCTGATATAACTGAAGTTTCCAATGCCACCTATTCCCATGTCGTTTGCACTTCATTGGTATATGTTTTTGCTCACATTATGTTTTTTTCTCAGCCCAACAACTAGACAAGGGTATAAATAGAAAAGATGAAGGGAGAATGATGCGTAGAACTATATAGGTGCTGTGGTTTTGCGAAGTTTCAGGAAAAGTAAAGCATGCTTGGTTGTGCTGCTGACCCTTTATTTTCCAGCTTCAAACTACTGGTTTTGGAAGTTCTACTTTAAATGAAAGTCAACCCTTTTTACTGGTCTGTTTACCCCTGCTCAATCATGATATATGCCACATAATTAAGGGAACTAAACATGGTCTACATTCTAGATATAAGGCACATACAAACAGGGTAGCTACATCCTTTTGCTTGGAGTGAAGCACACCTTCGCTGTCTAAGCTTGTGCTATGAGTCTTCAAATCTGAGAAGTTCAAATTCATGTCCTAAACTTGTGAACTGTACATAGCAGCTGTTTAGGTACAAAATAGTAAGGCCAATCTGTGGATAACTGATTTTCTTAAATTCTTGTTTTTGGGTAACAAAATCAATTAGCATTCTGGTGATCTCACTCCGGTCATGAGTAAACATGCCTGCATCGCTCACCATCCTCCAGCGCTGGTGTTGTGCTGGCTGGGTCAAGCGGTGGAAGCCCTCCTTGTGATGGCTTTGGTGTGCTCCTCGTCTTCAGAGACTGCCACAACAGTTGGATCCTTTGACCAGCAATTGAATCAAGACTAATTAATGGGATCCCATTGGCCAGTTATCCTTTGATTTTATCGTCCTTTGGATTTATTTGTTAGAGATCTACTTGATGCTGCTGTTACTGTAATGTACTATGTTGTTTAAACAAACATCCATGTTCACCAGTATCTCTGAACCAAAGGATTGCCTTGGGCACCAGCTTATTGGTTCATTGGTACCATCCTGAAATAATCAGTCGCATGACTACCTGTGATTTTTGGAGTGATCTTAAAATTATGCCAGAATGCTTGACTATAAGGGATTGCTTGTCTTTTTGCTTATGTAAGTTTGCATGATATTAAGTTTCCTATTATGTCTTGCGCCACAAATGTGTAACTGGATGAAGAGTTTCTGTTAGTAACTCCAGACATTAAAGATTGAACAAAGCTGCTATTTGTTTGATATCAGGTGTATAATTGGATAGAGTTTTATGAGTAAACAATGTTTCAATAAAGCACTTGATTGCTTCTGGTTCGTCTCTGTCACATTGCTCACCACATTGTAAAGCACTGATACCCCAAGTGATGTTCTTATAGCAAGTTTTTGCCATTGTTGGTGCACCGTCCCAGAGATTTCGATTCCCAGTAATGTTGGAGTATTCCCGGACGGTTGCCAAGATCATCTGAACAACACCTTTCAAGAACTCTACATACATGTTGAGGGAAGTCACCTATTATTATATTGATAAAAGTAGTTATGCATGCGTGTTTGTGGGCATGTTCTGTTTAATTTGAAAAAAGCAAAACTATTGAAAGGAAGGCGACAACTTTTATATTGCAAACAAATTCAGGATTTTTTTATGTCGTGCCTTGCTAAAGTCTAATATTATGCCGCATGTGCATCTAGAGATCACCTCATGTTCATCTACGTGCACTTTAAGGTTAATTGCACAATTACATTCACGAATTGGCGAAATTTTGCAAAGAAAATTTAGGGTACAGCCTTGCCCCCCCCCCCCCCCCCCCCCCCCCCCCCCCCCCCCCCCCCCCCCCCCCCTCGTCAGTCTCACAGCCGTGCAACATTGTATTGTCTTGTAATAAATTTTTTCTCTTGTTGCATCTACCTATATCAAAAAGAAGAAGAAATGAGAACAAAAAACAATTGTTATGTTAAGAATATCAAAAAAAATGAGAAGGAAAAAAGAGATCAAAATTGTTCTGTTGAGAATATATTAAAACGAACAAAAAAAGAGAACCAAATTGTTATGTTGAGAATATATAAAAAATAGAAGAAAACAAGATAACAAAAAAAAATGTTGCTATGTTCAGAAAATTAAAAAGGAGAAGATAAACAAAGAACAAAAAAAGAGAACAAAATTGTTATGTTGAGAATTATATAAAAAACGGAGAACAAAAACTGCTGTTATGTGTTGAGTATAATAATAAAAAAAAATATGTTGAGAGTGGGATTTGAACCCACGCCCTTTCGGACCAGAACCTTAATCTGGCGCCTTAGACCAACTCGGCCATCTCAACTTGATGTGAATATGCTTTTGAGGTTATTTTCTAACTATTGGCACATTGAAGCCATACTTTTATCTCATAGTACGTCAGAATCAATTTCTTATCCATGGCGACCACATTCCAGGATTCAAAATTCCTCTACTTTTAGTGTTCTCGAAGACAAGCAGAAATGTGTTTTTCTTATTGGAAACAGTTTTTCCGAAAGAAATACTATTATTTAGAATTGAATAGTTTATGTGTCAACTGAGACTATGGAAATAAAAAACTGCCTTTGTAATTAAAGAAAGTGTATAAAAATTATTTTTATAGTAGTGCCATGGAGCTATACATGGCCCACGCTACATTCGCGATTAGACACTCGGGGCTATGAGTGCTTCCCTAGTTCGGTATCTGTCAAGGAGGTTTCGACCCAAACAATCATTTTCACCTCTTACGGATCTAACGCCGCAACACAGCGGCACTATGAAATTTAGGAATCTAAAACGAGACGAATTGGATTTTAAAAGGCATATAACACACATAAAACAAGCTTAGATAAAGAGTTCCACCTTTACCTCTGATAATATATAGGACTTTCCGAGCTCTCCTGGAAACCTATGCTAATACTATCTACTTCTAAGGGCACCCTCAACAATAGAGTCTACTCGTTAGCTCGTATATGAAATTAAAGAAAAATATAAAATAGAGCAGCTATCATGCTAGTATAGGAAAGCGTGTGAGTATATATACTTATGAATCATAGGAAAGTGTGGGAACTTAGCTAAGAACTACCTAGTTCACCCACCGCAAAATCAGAATCATAGATGTTTCCACCATGCCTCGTACGAGTGTCCACGCATGTACTGTGATTCAAGAGAAACCCATAACAATTGACTTGGATAATGGCGACGACTCCATGTTTAATGCTACGTCCTTATAGTTGCAGCATGATAGCTGCATCTTGCCTTTTGTGCAATGAATCTTGTTAGTCCAATCGCAAAGCAAAGTGTAATCCCTAACAGCCAAAGTTCGCTGATAATATATAGAACAAATCAGAAAGCTAGTATGGAGTAACATTTAGTAATAAAATCCTTCGTCAGATCGGATTACAGATGGTGCAAACATATCCGTTTTCCCAAGGCAAGGAAGACAAATTTAATATACTTCCTGGTCCTGTTAGTTTGTTTTGCTACAAACTCCCTCCGGTGATAAATGAACTAGTAGTAACATTTTGAAGGAGCTGGCTTCATAAAAAAAAAAAATAAACTTCTTTTATGAATAATTTTTGGACCTCATGCCGCGGAGCAGCATGCCATAGTATAGCTCCTTCTAAACATGGTTTTCAGTAATTCACTGGCACTGCTCGGACTCCTGACCAGGCCATCGACCCAAACGCCTCCAAAAATCTGGACAAGCTTACATGGATCATATCTTATGAAGGTCCAGTTTAAATCCATTAGTGGTAATAGTTAGCTCCTAGCAGCAGAGGTAAGCCAGCAAATAGCTTTTTATTAGTGGGGCTATTAGCTAATTAACCTACTAGTTGAGCTATGTTTGGATCCTTAATAATTAGTAGTATTTATCTTGGAGAAACCAGTCAATAACTTTTTTTATTAGTTAGGTAGTTCATTTTGAGTTATTAGTTAGACTTTTAGCTAGGGTATTTGGATTCACTATGCTAAGTTTAATTGCCAACAATTAGCATTAATAGATTTATTTGAACTTTTGGCTTTACTAATAGCTTTTTTGGAGGTCCAAAACTAGAAGCTCAAATAAACCTAGCCAGTTTTAAGTCTTTGAGAGCTCTTCTCCGAATTTTTACGGTTTCGTCTCTTTTTGTTTCATTCTTTTTTTTTTCTCTCTTTCTCCCTGTAAGTAGAGGAGGGAATTAAATTCTAATGTAAAATAGAGAATTAAATTCATAACTTTAGTTTTCAACAAACTAGAAGAATACCCGTGCGTTGCTGCGAGACTTTGAAATAAAACATTTGTAGAATATTAAATTAAGTTATAGGATAATGTGATAGGAAAATAAATAGTACAATGTGGATATCTTGCATGTTGATAGACTAAAAATAGTAATTGCATTCAGTGGAAAATGCTATAGCAATTATTAAGGGGATGATGTGGCACTCAGTGGAGTATGCCATGTGGTATCCTGCATGTGCAGATTGAAAGATAGTGAGATTTGTTTTTATAAGGGATATAGATAAATTTCACCACCAAACTACTGTTGTGTTAGTTTTTGTGCACAAGTTATCCTCTTTAATTGTTATAGTAGGTGCTCAACCTACCTGCAATATAATAACCAAAAAATCAAATCGTTATCATTTTTTTCAAAAGTTAAGCAATAGATCAATATTTTTTGGCCTATATGCTATCTCCACCAAAAATTACATTGTGTAGTCTTATACTCCATCCGTCCAGAAAAACATGCAATTCTAGTGCAGTGTCATGGTTTAGTATCTCAAGTTTGATTAATTATAGATAAAAAATATAAATATTTATAACATCAAATAAACACCATTAAATTCATTATGAAATATTTTCTTAATAAATTAATTTAGAGTCATAAATGTGAATAGTATTCACTAGAAATTTGGTCAAACGTAAACTACTTTTACCGGTACGCAACCTGTAGTTGCATGTTTTCTTGGACAGAGGTAGTACAAGATAAGTAGAAGAGACACACGTGAATCATTAAGTTTTGTTTGTCTGATCTCTACTTTTGCGTATGAGAAGGAAATACTTTGGATGAATTTCCAAATATGAACTATATTTTCTAAAAAAAAGTAATATATACTAATATTAAGGTATGGAGTTTTTAATCATTTGCTCTCTCCCATACTTTTACGAGTTAGAGCAGTGTGTTAAGATACGATGAGAAGTTTGATCCCAATATAAATTAAAACGCATGACTCAATCAATGGATAAATCTTCAAGCGTCATTTGCCTATATGAATGCAAGTAGAGCGTGTCTGGACATGTTATAGAATTTGATTCCAAGGTAAATAAAAACACATTACACAATAGCTGAATAAATCTTCAGAGGCTCAGATCGTTCAGGTGGCTACAAACTATACGTCCCATAGCAAACTAGCAACGCACGGGTATTTTTTGCTAGTAATTTAAAAGAATGAATCATAATAATGCTTCTTCCACTTCGATCGCCAAAAGGCCACACTCGAAACACCTCGGCGTCCAAGAAACTACTCATATTTGGAGCTATCAAAGAGAATGGCGTGCCCACTTGTACTCTTTTAAATTTGTTTGATTTTCATGGCATGTAATGTAAGCATGCACCAGAGCCGGCCATCGGCTGATGGTCACCGCATAGCACAACACGCTGGTCCTCCCGTGTCTCAGCATACTGCTAATTGGCGACGGTTATGGAGACACATTTTTATATTAATTAATATAATAATAAATATATATTTGCAGCACAATTGTCCAACTGCATCACGCTAGCTAGTGTCATGTTCTTTTGATGGTGGACCTCTCCCTATCGTTCCGTCATCAAGCATTATATTGGTCACTTACCAACAGATAGAAGTTCAGCAATACTTAACGGGGTAAATTGGTGAGGACAGAACAGTCACTGATAAGTTCTAGACTGTCTCATTTAGAACAAAAGAATTTCATAGAAATCAGTTTATTTTTATAGGAAAAAATGCAGGAAACAGAAAAAAATCCCTTAATCCAAAAGGGCCTTAGCTCATAAAACTAAAAGCCACGTCCTCATATACACAGGGCATGCAACTGGCACAAAATAGTTTGTTCAAAGAACAAATATTTCCTCCATAATATATACTGGGCCAACTCACAAACGGCAATATCTCAACGAAGTTTTTTTTCCTCCATAAACAATGGAAGTGACAAATTTAAAAAGATTTCAGATCTGCCAGTGTTAGAGTAGTGTAATAACGAGATATTTCCAAATATGGTGGATTAGGATAATTTGCAACCCAGTTTAAGGCTACTACTTGTCCCCTAATAAGCAATGTACTCCTATATAATCCACCCACTAGGCTAGGCAATATACATACCAAGAATTCTCACAATTCTAGTCTTACATATAAAACCTACCATTGGTTTTGTCAGACAACAAGTATAACAGCAGGTTGTAAGCCGTCTGAATGCTGAGGTGGAGGAGAGAGGAGAAGAGAGAGAAGAGAAGCGGGCTATAAGTTTACAGCCGGCTTAGACACAAGAACCGAGAAATTTTGTAAGAGAGACAAGTGGGTCATGAATTAATAGTGAAGAGTTAACTGCTATATGGGTGAGCTGAGAGAAAGCTGCAAAAATCCTTACAGCCAGTCTGCCGGCTGTATTATTAGCCTTGCTATAACACTTTAAACCCTTCATCTCCAAGAAACTACGTGGGAAGAAGCTCAACAAAAGCAAAAGGCATGCCCACTTAAACTCTTGTGAGACTGGCATGTACATAAGCATTGGCCCAGCAGCGGGTCACCGTAAAACCGAACATCCTCCAAAGGCAAAACTTACTGCTGACTGATGAGGATAGTGGAGACAACTTTTTATATTAGAACTTTATATATAACCACATCTTGCTGTTCTATGACGACGAACCTATCTTTCGTCCTGTCATGAAGCATTGGCAATAAACATCAAAAGATCATTAACTTTTAGTGGGGACAGATAATTGGTTCGAGCAAGCTCATGATAGAGAATTTTGTCACAAATAACCTTCATAGACAACTATGACCAAACTAGATTATTATTTCAGTTGCTTCAGAAAACCTGGAAGCCCCAATCTTGAACATATTCTATATCTGCCCTGTAAAGTTGAGGTAGTGAAAAGAGGCCTCTTTTACCTTTGATTCTTACAGGATTTGAAACTACAAGATTGCTAGAGGGGATGTAGTTTTGTATCATCCGAAGGCAAAAGAGAGACGAGGGAAATAGAACGATAAATTGGATTTCTTGGAACATTCTCGTGGTTGACATTATATCTGTACTAGGAGTAGGTTTGCAAATAAAATAAAATAAAATATTGGGGTTACGGGGATGCCTTTCCCTTGAATATATTTTCAACTCCATTCCTATGCCCCCTATTTTATTAAAGACGAAACTCCTGAGAAATGAACTCTCATCGAAGCAGTGGTGATATCACTGGATGCTGATTTATATATGTTTTCTAATGCGCATTATTTCAACTTTTCTAGGTACCAAGTGCACCTTTTCATACGAAAACAATAAGAAGAAAGATCCCTTGAAACTGCTCCCTTCACCGGCAGTGTATAATTGCCGCATAAAAGAAGTCCATGACTGGTATCCGCGTAGACTTTTGCCTCCCATACTTGGCTACGTCACCATATATATTATATATACTTCTCTAGTCCCATCACTTAGGCACTGAAACAGCACCCATTAATTATTAATACACTGAAAAGCAAAACAGCAACTCAGGTTGGCTAGTTTTCAGCTGGCAGAAACTAAATGCTTTAGTAGTGTTTGTTTCGGATTTCACCTAGCTAAAAATTCATTGCATACTGAGAGCGTGTTTGTCACAGCTCTTAGGGGCTCCGGCTCATGCACTGTAGGTGTACTGTAGCGAGAAGCCGGAGAAGCTCTAAATCATGGCTTCACCGGCTTCTCTTCTTCTCAGTTCATTTTTACCTTAAAATTCGAAACGGCTCCATGCTACAGTGTCACTGTAGTAATTTTGAGGAGGAGCCGAAGCCCCTGGGAGCCATGCCAAACACGCCTGAATCGAACTGTGAGCAGTACTAGCTATGTGAGTTGTCAGAGATGATATATAATATTTTTTAAAGGGACATCAAATACATATGTTTAACTATTTTAGACACTAGCTAGCTAGCTAGACACATATCTCCAGGTGGCATGCTTCTCTCTCCGTATCAAATTGTAAGTCGTCCTAGTTTTTCATGTTACCTAGCTTTTGCTAGACACCTGAGTATCTTTTATTTCTCTATAAAAAATTATAAAGTTTGGAATAGAATGAGTAATTAACTAGCTACATGTATATATCCTTGCTGGGATTGTTGCTAGTAGTGCCAAACAACCAATCATGGATGCACGATATAATGAAAGATTAATTCAGGATTAGATACACAGATTTATTTATTACATTACAAGGTTTTTAACCTAAAGCCACGCCTAAGAATGGTTGCAATATGGATGTTTTGGTTGCAATACGTAACAAATGTTTCGAAGTTGGTTTCGTTGTGAGTCGTGGTATTTATATATGTTGCACTAGGTTATTGTGACTCAATTTTGATGTGTTGCGATACTTTGACTTTCACAACGAGTACAAAAAACAAATACCACGCATGATATGGTAGCAATAGGAGATATTGCAACCAATAGCATTGTTGCATTAGTAATTGTTGCCACGACACACATTGTGGCAATAGACTATATTGCTACCAAACATTGTGTTGCAAGAACGAGACAATATTGCAACACCATTGTTTCGTGGGAATAGAACTAATTGCCACACACTATGTTCCATTGCAATAAAATCTGCTACAACGAAAATCATTTGGTGGCTATATCCGTAATTGCGACACACAATATTTCGTTGCAATAACTTATGTTGCCACGCAAATTTTTGGTTGCACATAAGTGGTATTGCAACGACACATTGTTGTGGTTACTAAATCTTATGGCATCGCACAACCTACGTTGTAATACTATCTATTGTGACAAACAACAATTGATGCATATCGGTTTATTGCGATGAGGGGATTTTTGTTGTGTACGCCTATGTCGCTTGACATTTGTATATATTTGCAACACAGATATAACAGAATTAAAGAAAAAAATTCAATCATCAACACACATATATGAAATCAATAATTCAATAACTGAAAAATTATGTCTAAACCAGAATAAATATGTTTGCAATAACCAAAATATCCTCTCAAATTACAAGTCTTAAACTATGCTTGCAATAAAAAAACAAATTGATCTTCATTCACTCGAAGTACTACTTCACTTATTCATCCCATGATGTTCCATCAGCACAAGCATGCTCGCAGGCATATTCCATAGTACTTTAATTATTTTGGCTCTCCACGCTTGCCTATATTTTATAAGCCGTAACATAATTAGTCAATGTATAGTAGCAGTTTTTTCATGATTAGGCAGGATCATAATGAGTCTAAAACTCGAAGTATTGCTAACAACATATATATCATATATGACTCACCCACCATTTCTAATATGCGGCACAAAATTTGATTAAAATGATCAAACAGATTTCACATATAGCCATTCATACCTGTAGCTCTGCCTGATTACCGAGTGATTGACAACAAACAACAAGATGTCACTACCGAACAAACTCATTGGATGTGGAGAAGAAATCTGTGAACTTGCGGCGCCACTGACAGAGGGCATGAAGGGCCGCAAGAACAAGCAGCGGGGGGAGGTGTGAACATGATCTTCCAACACTAGCTTGGCAACAAAAAACGTCTGAAGGGCGGTGATAGCGGCGGCGGCTGCTGCTGTAGGGTTTATCGGGCGGCGGGGATTTGCGGCGATGCATTTTTAGCAATGCCAGCGATGTGCCTAGTTTTTTTTTGGTCGTTCGGTGTAGGAAACCTTTGACTTTGGCCCATGCGTTCGAAACCTTTGGCCATGTGTCGGAGTAGTTTGGACAACCAATAAATTTGTGTGGCAATATGACTAATAATTTGTAACCAAATGTACTACACTATTGCAACGTATGTTATGAGTAGCAATAGAACATTATGCCATGCAACGAACCATTTTTTCGATGCAATATAGCGTGGCTTTTTGCAATGTAGGCCAATATTAAGGCAACACAGTTATTTCATGGTGATATTGAAAACCACTCGCAACCACTATTCGAATGGTGGCAACAATGACGTGTTATCGCAATGGAAATTTATTATTAACACAACGTAGCTTATTTTGTTGTAATATTTAGATGCACTTGCCACCACAGTTTAATCATGGCCATAACACCTACCTATCGTGACGAAGGTTAGGACTAACACAACCCAATAATTTAGATGCAATAAGTGTCACGTATCGCAACCAATTATAGTCCATGTTGCAATAGAGCCTTCTATTGTGACTAAATTTGTGGCGTTGCGAATACAAGTGGTTGGATCAGGATAAAAACCTTGTAGTGTTAGTGTCGGGGACCTAATACCAGGGTACCCAATGAGGTGGGACTAATGACCATCGAATGTTGACGTTTCCAGTCAGACAAAGAGCACTACTACGCTTCTTGCCCAAACGACGAAAGACTGGTTCTGCCTCGCCCGACGGCTAAGGGCTAGCTCCACCTCGCCCGACCCCCGAGGGGTGGGCTCCGCCTCGCCTGACCTCCAAGGGTGGGCTCCGGCTCGCCCGACCCCCGAGGGCCGGCTCCTCCTCGCCCGATGTCCAAGGGCAGGCTCCGCCTTGCCTGACCCCCGAGGGCTAGACTTCGCCTCGCCCGACGGCTAAGGGCTGGCTCTGCCTCGCCCGACGATCGCACCCTACTCCATCATGAGGATGAGCACAGGATACGACAGGACATTCGAGTCAACCATGATATCAAGGGCCATGCCCTGTGCGCCTGCGGGAAGGTACCGTCAGGATACGATGGGACGGGCGCTTTAGGTCCTTTCCGATGTAACAGTGCCCAAATAGTGTTGTAGGCGTCGACTTTTGTCGCATAGTGTAGTAGGCGCCGCCTTCAGTCCTCGTGCATGGATACTAACACAAACATACGACAGCCATTACGGTCCAAGACAGAAATCACATCATCTACAGTGATGGACATATGGTCACTTCCCCTGTTACTCCCCGAGGGGTCACAGCGTGGCTCTCCGGTGCGCCGCACTGTCCGTCGACATAGGATGGGACACACCCACTTGCTAAATAAGGCTAGGGCATGGCCTACGAAGATTAGTGAACACGCCACCTCTGACACGGTTTGCCATGTTAAGCAGGGTAGGCACAGGGAAAAAGGAAGACCCGACTCCCTCGAAGGACCTTCGATACCATTGGTATTTTCCTCTTTCTCCGATCTGTAACCCCTGCTCCCCCTTGGTCTATAAAAGGGAGGGGAGGGCCCCCCACCAAGGGTACCGACGCGGGATGGATAAGTTCAACACACACACGACACTTCACACATGGCTGAGCAGTGACCAAGCTCTCGGCGACCTTTTCGATCATTCCATCAGAGACTTGGGACCCATCCCTCTCTCGACTGTTTGTACCCCCTACTATGAACATTTTTTGGTACTAATAACACGGGCAACAGCAGACTGGATGTAGGGACGTTCAACCCAAACTAGTATAAACCTCATGTCCTTTAGTGCACCATCCGGGCCTAACACGCAACAATCATAAATTTACTAGCCGGTGTTTGTTCGAAACAGCGATAGTTGGCGCGCCAGGTAGGGGTCTTTATGCGTTCCAAATCAGGCTGCAGATGGCTAACCACGCAATCAGCTGAGTTCCGGGCACACACGTGTGTTTTGGTGACCTGGACTTCATTGTCACACTGGGAGGAGAGTTGGCGTTGGCCCACGCCACCGTCCAGTCTCTCCCCTCCGTCAACTTCAACTACAGGAGGCTTGAGTGCCAGCCCGACTTCTCCCTTGGACCACAACCATCTAGGGAGGACCCACGCCGCCTCACCCTCTCTCTAGAACACTCTGCACGGAGCACCCCGACCGCATTTCCGTTCGGTCTCCGCAACGCCGTGGCGACCGTTAGCCACCTTGTGGCACAATGCATGATCCTGTCCCCCTCGAACAACGAGTTCATAGGGACGATTGAAAGCATTATGGAATCCCTCCATGGCCTCCTCGCAGAGGGGCCAGGGTCAGACTCTGGCTCTAACTCCAGCAGGGGGAGCCATCATCCCTCTCGGCAATGTTTCATGGCAGAAACCTCCGAGGGACACGTCGAAAGCATCTCCACAGAGGAGACTACCCTAGGAGGCAACCATGGCCGTGCAACCGAGAGGGGAATAGCCACCCACCTCATGTTGGGGTGGAGCAGCTAAGAGCCCGAAAGTGGGAAATAGACAAAGCCGGACAACAGCTTGTTCAGGAGTACGTGAAGGTCAATGAGGAGATCAGGCGCCACGGAGATGGAGGGCACGCACGTGCCGTGGTCCATGACATAAACCGAAGGATCATCGCCGATAATGAAACCCTTCCCACTTTGCTCGGGCAAGCAAGAACATCACCGCCGCAACAGCCTTGCTCCATGGCCTTCCAGAGGCCGCAACGCCCGAGGATCGCCGAGCCCACTGCGAAATCTGCACGCTACTTGAGCGTGCGGCAGCATAGCAGGCGGAGAGCTCGTTGTCTTGGTGACACGAGCCTGACACCAGCCAGCGTACGCCCTCAGTACACCCCGCTAGGGACACATCGGTCCACCAAGCGGCGCAAGGTGATGGGCAGCGCGCTGCAATCCCGGTACATCAACGTCTCGGCCACAACCATGATGCACGTAGCACCCTCGATGCCCGCAGACGTGCCTACAGCGACCCAAGGGAAGGAACCCGCCATGGCTATCATCCTCGATGCGGCGGACGCTACGACAGCGATGAGGACCAGAGCCCGAGCCCTGGCCTCCTAGGGCCTCAGGCCTTCAGCCAGCGCATCCTCAATGCTGTGTTCCCGCCAAGGTATCGACCACCTACTAATATCCCTAAGTACTCCGAGGAGACAAATCCTGAGCTTTGGCTTGAAGACTATCGGCTTGCCTGTCAAGCTGGTGGTGCAGATAATGACGACTTCATTATCCACAACCTTCCACTGTTCTTAGCCGATTCGGCTCGGGCATGGTTGGAACACCTACTGTCCAACGCACTCTAGAGTTGGGCAGATCCAAAGGAGATCTTCGTGGGAAACTTCCAAGGCATGTACAAATGCCCTAGGAACCCATGGGACCTCAAGAACTATCGCTAGAAGGCCGATGAGACCCTTTGTGGGTACATCTAGCGCTTCTCCCAGCAGTGCAATGAGCTCCCCAACGTCGCCAACGCCGACATGATAGGAGCCTTCCTATCCAGGACAACCTGCAAGTCCTTGGTTCATAAGCTAGGATGCAAGGGCCCATGGACCACCAAGGAGCTCCTAGACATCGCCACCAACCACGACTCAGGAGAAGAGGCAGTCGGAGTGATCTTCGATCGCCTCGAGGGCAAGGCAAGGCGGGATGAGGGTGCCGACGAAGGCACCTCCAATCATTCCGTCAAAAGCGCGAGGACCCACTCGTGGCTGCTACTAACTGCAAGAGTGGTCAGAAGCCCGTAGAGGGCACTCCGAACCACTTCGAGAAAATGCTCAAGGGGCCATGCCCGAACCACACCTTCCCTGTAAAGCATTCGCTCAAGGACTGTAGCCTCATGCGGAAGTTCTTGTCCGGAGGCCCCAACAGAGGGGAACAGGGGAAGGAACCTGCCCCTGCTATGGACGACGCCGAGGGGAAGGACTATGGCTTTCCAACACCAGACGGCTGCCTCATGATCTTTGGGGGATCAACAGCCTATGACTCCAAACATCGTCAGAAGGTCGCACGCCGCTAGGTCTACATGGCCCAGCTGGCCACACCTCCTTTTCTTCAGTGGTCAGAGTCTGCCATAACCTTTGATCAGACCAACCATCTGGACACCGTCCTGCACCCAGGAAGGTATCCATTTGTGGTTGACCCAATCGTCGGCCCAAAGCGCCTCACCAAAGTTCTGATGGACGGAGGCAGTGGCCTCAACATCATGTATGCAAAGACGCTCGACGTAATGGGCGTCGACCGGACACACCTTCACCAACGCCTGGAATATTGAACAACTACATCGTTTTTACCCTTAATAAATGCATACTTTCCCATTATTAGTTTTTATCTTCAGAGATCCCTGACCTTTAGTGACATTCGACCCCTACAAATTGTGAGGGGTCAGACCTCACCCGGGGGCTGATATAAGTGATACAAGTATGTTTATCTTACAAACACTACCTATGTTACCTTTGCAAACATTCTCTAAAAAGTTTTCCATTCTTCTCGTAACAAGTCCTAAGGGCTAGGATTCCAGGAATCAATTCTGAGTACAACTGGTAGGACTATGGGAAACCCATGCCCCAGCGGCTACAACCTCCTTGCTCACTAGCATGATCAGAATTGATTCACCCGCACTCCTAGTTTTGCGACCTGGACTATGGGATGAGTCGGAAGGCACCGAAACCTCTTATACAAAAGAAAAGAGGAAGCTGAAAAGCTGTTTGTCATAGCGAAAGTCAAAAACTTATGCATTTTTTCGCACAAAATTAATTGCCTACAAAGTGATCCCATCACAAAAAGGACTAATGTATTCACAAATACAAAAGACTGTTCACTCGGGGACTCCCCCACAAACTTATTCGATTATAGTTTCTGACCAGCCCTACTACGAGTACTGCTACGGTCACCACGCCACGCTCTCCATCAGCGATGCCCTACCATTCTGTAGGATCCTTGAAGGCACTGGCCTCTACAAACATCGAGCACCACATCGACGACTGTGGTGCCCTCCCTGGGGTGCCCAGGGACTATGCCATCGCCATAAGCCATGACCCTGACAACGGCGCCCCCGCCAGGGTGTCCAGAGACTACGCCATCGTCATCAGCCGCAACCCTGATAATGGTGTCTGGGCAGGGGGGCGTCTCCCATTGAGGAAAGGCCGCAACGAATGATAGCAAGGCCGAAGATGCTTGGCACCCTCTAGTGCTCCTCCTCCTTCAGCAGCAGTGGCCCCTTCTCAGCAAAGGCGGCCTACACCATCTCATCTACATTGGATGACCCCTAGCTCGACATCGCGCTCTAAATTCACCAGCGGATTTGTGAGCTTTTCTCCTCCTGGCATTACCCTCTCCCACTTAGGACCCACCATAATGCACGAACTCATTCGGTGGAAAGGAAAGAGAAGAGGTAGCGGCTCTGAAGCAGGCAAAGGAGTGGGGCAAGAACTCCCCTCCCTCTCCCTATTTAAGGAAGAGGCGTAGCAACTGGAGAAAGGCGAAAGGTTGGGACGAAAAACTCTCTGCCTTCCCCTATTCATTACAGGTGGGAGATCAATGCTGATGGGAATCTGAGGGGATGTGCCTGGACCGATGGGACGCGCTTTGACCGACAAGACGTTACCTGGGAGTGGCCTGCCACTAATGCACGTCGGGCGCGAGAACCAGGGCACACTCGCATGCAGACGACTCTCCGCTTCCCCAGGCAGGACCATGGAATGACCCGACAAGGGAGGTCCCATCGGGCCTCCTAGGTCAATCGAATGGCCTAGGCAAAACGATGAACAAACGACTGCAGAAAGATAAACACCTCTGTTTCCTTGCTTTGTGCATTAATTTCATTACTGACTTTCCGACCCCAACAACGGTAGGGGCACGGATATCGCTCGGGGGCTGCTAAGAGTGTCTACCTATTTAGACATCCTCCTCACCCGACCCCTCCTTACATTTAAAACTAGAAGCATGATGTGTGGGTATAAAACTTTGAATACAACTGGATGAACCGCCAGACCCTACGCCCTGACGGCTACAGTGTTTTTGTTCACCAGCATAATTGAATTCATAGTTCCTCACACCACAAGCTTTGGCTCCTGCCTTCCTAAGAGGGGTTTGGGGGGCCCTCCTACAGAATCTCCTTCAAGGAGAAACTATCAGGTCACCTAAAATCAATCGAACGACTCGGATCGCCACCAAGAGACAGAAACAAAAAATGGCAATGTTTATGCAGGTTACACTGACCTCGTCATAGACGTCGGACCCAAACCCCGCACTGACAAATTTGGTAAAAGCTTCCCGTCACTCACACCACTAGGGTAACATTATCGACCCCTGCTTTTGTTTCAGTTAAATTATATGCTAAATCCATACATCCAAACGTTGCATATGCAAATCCCTACATCCCAATGCTTCATGTCGTGTCATGAAGCGGCAGCCGCCTCATTCAATATGAGCGGTGACCGACCAAGGTTCGAAGGCCGGCCCATGAAGGGCTCGAGGCCGCCTCGCGTCAAATAGAGCCAGGGGAGAAAAAACAGAGATGAGCCCCAGCGGCCTTACCCAACCCCGCTCAGAAGCGGACTAGGACATCTCGACCTTTCTCGTTCAATTCTTACCCCGAGCCAAACCCACAGAATCTCCATTGAGGAGAGGCCAACGGGCCACCTAAGCCTATCGAATGGCTCAGGCATCTGCCGGGAGGCGGGTTAAGAAGTAGTGAAATGCCACATGAGGGCTCTACCGACCCCGTCAGCGAATGATGGACCCGGATTTCACAAAAACATACCCATTAGTGAGCTCATTGAGCGCGACACTCGAGCCATCGAAGCAAGTATCGTCAACTCAGCCCCTCTGATTGCGGAAACCGAGAATGGGGTAACGCGCGAAACACGGCTGACCCCTATCAGACCCTAAGGGGCTTGGGGGCTCGAGCCGCTCGATCCAAGATCGAGAGATCAAGGTTTGAAGGCTAACCCATGAAGGGTTCGGGTCCGCCTTGCGTTGAACAAGAGCCAGGGGAGAAAATACAGATGAGCCTCAGCGGCCTTTGCCTAGCCTGCATTGAGGCAGGTAGGGTTATCTTAACCTTCTAGTTCAATCCAGCCTCTAGCCGAGCCCATAGAATCCCCATTGAGGGGGAATCCATTGGAAGGAAGGCCAAGGACCAATGGAACGCCACCCAAGGGCTTTTGCTGACCCTGTCGCAAAGCAAATGGGATCGGATTCCATCTGAACATCCCCGTTAGCGAGCTCATAAAGCATGTCACTCGAGCCATCAAGGCAAGTGACATCACCTTAACCCCTCTAGTTGTGAAAAAATGCTGATGGGGTGACAGTCGCAAAACGAGCTAGCCCTTGACTGAATCCCCACCATGCGCGGGGGCTTGGGTAAGGCTAGACCAGCGATAAGACCAAACGCACGGTCACACAGCGATCGCCAAAGTCCTAAGTAAGGGGTACGTGCGAATACAAACGTAAGTTCGCTACCCTCGCTCCAGTCTCCAGTAACATCCGACCCCAGCAACCACAAGGGGTCAGATCTCACTTAGGGGCTAATAAAGGTATGAATACCTCCTTTATTTTTTCAAAACAGTCATTACATCAGACCTTCACCTCACGTCGAGACTGGCGACAAGGTTCGGGGGAACAGATAGGTAAGACTGCAAAAAGCCCACACCCAAATGGCTATAGTAATTTTGCTCACCAGCATAATCAAAATTTGCCCTAAACAAACGGAAGGGTTGGATCGCGTAAATCTTTGCAAAAAAGGAAGAAGGTAAGATCAAACAAACGAAACGAAATTGCGAAACAAAGTCACGAATCCGTTTTTAGACACAAAAGCACCGACACTTGTTCACATATTACGGATAAATGTTTATCAAACTTTCTTTCAACCTGTTCGCCAGGTTTCGCGCAAGGGGAGTCATCGCCCTCTCAATCTTGTCTAGCTCAGGGTCTTCATAGACAGGCGCAAAGCCTTG
The DNA here is from genome assembly GCF_019320115.1 of Miscanthus floridulus. NCBI lineage: Eukaryota > Viridiplantae > Streptophyta > Magnoliopsida > Poales > Poaceae > Miscanthus > Miscanthus floridulus. The sequence goes on along the minus strand of NC_089582.1, from coordinate 122,879,262 downwards.
TCTCATTTCCTCCAAGTTGATCTCCCGATCATAATGAGAACGGGCAACAGCGAAGGCTTGGGTGATCCCAGCATGAAAAGCGTCCTCCTCAAGCTGGCCCACCCGTGTCGTGATACCAATGGCACGAATCGCGAGGGAGCCGATCCCCTCTCCTTGCACCACCTACAGGTTGTCGCAGACCACCACAATGGTAGCACGCAGAAGATCGTGCTGCTCACTTTCGGCCTGAAGGATCCCTAACACCTCGGTGAGTTCCATGCCTAGCCCAGTAGAAACTTCCTCGGCCTCCAGCCTTCGGGCCACCATGTATCCAAGATTCGCCCGGAGGGCCACGGCCTCCTGACGTGCCTTGCCACGCTCTTGGATGGCCCGATCATGCTCCTCGTGGGTCGTGCTATGCTCCGAGCAAAGTCTTTCTTTGGTCTAGCGTAGCTCATCCCACTCCCCGCACAGCCAGGAGATCACCTCAGCATCCTGGTTTGCCCTCTGCTGCAGGGCCACGGACCTTTCCTCGGCCTTCCACCGGAGATCCCGCTCCCTCTCCAGCTTAGCCAGGACCTTGATGGCCTGCTGACTGGCCTCGGCATCCTTCTGGAGTTGCTTGTCCCGCTCCTTTCGGATCCTAGCGGCCGCCTCCTCGTCTAGCTTCACCCGTGCCGATAGGTCTTCAAACATCCCATGGATCTCCTCCGCGTCCCGACGTGTCTTGACCTCCCGCTGCTGGGCAACAGCGAGCTACGCGCCCACATCTCCTCGTAGCTGGGCCTCCTTAGTAAGGCGATCCCTTTCCACTTTTTGCTCATGGAGGAACCGGGATTTGTTCTGGCTACGAGCAACGATAGACTAAAAAGAGGACCGGTATAAAAAATACAAAAACACAAGAATACGCGAAGAAAAGAGAAAACGAGGGAGAAGATTAAGCAGATACCCGGCTAGTAGGAATGAGGATTTCACACAAAATGCCACTAGCCTGGCTCAAGGCATCCATCATAGTCGAGAATCTGATGTCAAGATTCTCCTGCTCCAGGCTCTTGACAGCATCGTCAAGCGAGAAAAGAGCTGACGTTGGGTCCTCAGTAGCCATCCATAGGAGCGATGGCTCGCCCCGCATGGGGGAGCGGCTTCCCCTCGATAATAGGGCTAAGGGCGACCTCATGCTGATCCTCTCCACCATCGCGACGGCGCCCGAAGACCCTCTAGTCGTGTCCTCCTCCATCTGGCCCACCTCGGGTGCCGCAGCCTGGGCCATAGGTGGCGCCGATTACGTCGCCCCCTCGGATGCCACCATGGCAACATCCAGCCCTGCTAGGCTTGTCACGGTCGCGGTCACCTCTGCCTAGGCCTTTGGTGGCATGGACTGCGCCGCTCCCTCGGACACCACAGCGGCTATGTCCGACTGTGCCTGGCTCATCAGGGTTGGGGGCGATTCGGCCGCGTCCTCCTCTGTTCGGCCCGCGTCGGGCGCCATCGCTTGGGCCACCGGAGGCATGGATTATGCCGCCCCCTTAGACACCACCATGGTGGCATCTGGCTGCTCCTAGCTTGGAGCGGTCATGGCCATCACCACCGGCAACACTGGGCCCTCGGCTGGCGGTGTTGCGCCCACCACCGAGGGCGTAGGCGCCGCCGGATTGGCCAACAAGGCCACAGCATCAGCGCCGCTCCTACCCAAAATAGGGGCGACGTCGGGCAGTGCCGTCTGTCCTGCTTGAAGGGCAAGGCTCTTCTTGGGCGCTAGCCCCAAAGAGCGGCCCCACTACAAGAATCTACAAGAGGAAAAAGGCATAAGGTCGAAAGAGAAGAATAAAGGAGGGGGGGGGGAATAGGGGAATCAGTGGCCTACTCCGATGCCTTGGGGCGGCGGGAATATTTCGGGGATGAACCCCTAGACCCCTACCCTGACTCATCTAGGTAGGACCGCTTTGAGCCTGCTCCCTACTCCTGGGTAGGGGGGCTCGCCTCCCTTATCTCTAAGGGTGCGGCGACAGAGCTGCCCCTCTCCGTCGATGCCTCGGGGGCGGCGGCTGATCCGCCTCCCATCCACCAATCCTCCAGCGGCACCCCGGGTGGGGCGGTAGATTCTTTAGCTCCTACCAGCCCCACGGATGGGCCAACGGTTCGGCCCACCTCCACCGATCTCACGGACTTGCTTCCCTCTACATGGAATGGGAAGGGTCCCTACATGGGTCGGTGGGCATCTGTCAGCATATCCTTGTCCGCTAGGACATCCTAATCCACGCCGATGGCTACCTCATTGTCATCATCATTGTCATCATCACTGCCTATCTCCTCTCCTCGATCACGCGCTTGTCGCTTTCGTAACAACTTCTTCTTCCTGAGCTCCCTCGACTTTTTGTCCCACTCGGCCATGATACGGTTCGCTTTTGCTAGGGTCTGAACCTTCTGCAATGGAGCTGGGCTATCCTTGAAGAATAGTCCCCCCAGCTGGTCCCGCCATCCCCAGGGTCAGCTTCAAGGGGTTAGAAATTTAAGTAAAAAAGGAGTACGGAGAAGGAAAACATACGAAGTCAATAAACCCCGGTTCCGGCTATATTAGGGGATGCCCTGGCACTGAGAACACAAAATCAAGGATGACGCCAGCGGTGTCCTTCAAAGGCTCCATCGTCTCTTTGATGCGCTGCGCCACCTTAGACGGAGGCAGCGCCGCATCGATAAGCACCATCCCTTCGGACGGTGCTCCAGGCACCATCTGGTGTAGGGGAAGCACGCACACCATCAGCGGCGCCACCCTCCTCGCATGGTAGGCACCGATGATCCCCGAACTCTTCATGCCCCTGTTCTTCAAAGTTTGGAGGGCAGCGAGAAGGTCGTCGATTTTCTTCCTCTCCTTGATCGAGATGCCCCACCTCCACAACCCTAGGGCCTCCTTGATGACGCACCCAGAGAAGACTGGCAAGGGGGTGGCGGCATCATCCTTGACATAGAACCATTGCGAATGCCACCCCTTGTTGGAGGTGGATAGATGCATTAACAGGTATGCATATACCCAGTTGTTGCAGAGGTGAATGCCAGCGCATCCCACCGGTGTGGGCAGCTCCTGCTTCCTGACCCGCCTCTTTAGAAGGTTGACGATAAAGATATGCCACCACAAGTCGAAGTGGGGATCAATCCCCAAGAACCCCTCACATAAGGCAACAAACACCGCAATGTGCTAGATCCCATTGGGGGTAAGGTGATGTAGCTCCACTAGGTAGTAATCCAATAGCCCCCGAAGGAACGAGTGAGTAGGTATGGTGAATCCCCGCTCATGGAAGTGAGCAAAGGACACGACATACCCTTCGGGTGGCAATGGCTCATCCTCATCACCAGGCAGCCGCCACTCCTCGGCGGCAGTCAGCGGGCGAAGGAGGCCACGGCGAACAAGGCCCTCCAAGCGCTAAGGGGAGATGCTGGATCTGCCCCACGGCTCCATTGAAACGATTGGGAGGGGGTGGACACGAGTTCAATGGCAGCTACGATGCGGAGACAAGCTTGACGGTGGCCATGATGTGAGTATGGAAGGATCTGGCGATTGGCGATGGAGGTTGACGATGCGAAGGCAAAAAGGTGAAGTACGGAACCCTGGGGGTGAACCCCGTGGTTTTATAGGGGCGACGGATGCGAGAAGGGCAACTGTCCACCTCGATCTCTGAGCCTGCCATGACACACCACCGCGTCACGCCGTGGGATACACGCCAGCAATCCCTATCCCTTCCCACCAAAATCACATCGGACGGTTCGTCTTCCCGAGCGGATCGGACTCTTTTCCCACATAGGGGACACGGGTTAGAAGATTTCCCCTCAGGCCTGTATGGGCCCAGAAAGCCCAAGGGTTGGCCCAATAGTCTCGATGGTCATCCCAACAAGGGATAGGACCGTGAGCGACTAAGACGTAGGTACATGAGCGTTAGTAGGGCCTCGTTCCATGGTCAAGCCCTAGCCAGGTAAACCCTAGATGAAATCCCCACGAATGGGATACCAGGGTTCCCTTGAAACTTTCTAGTTGACAAAAACCAAATCTCACAGCCTTACCCATGAAGGGTCCAAAATTACCCCTCGGGCGATTCTATCCGAATCACCCGGGGGCTCGGGGGCTACTGTCGGGGACCTAATACCATGGTACCCAATGAGATGGAACTAATGACCATCAAATGTTGACGCTTCCAGTCAAACAAAGAGCACTACTATGCTTCTTGCCCGAACGATGGAAGACTGGTTTCACCTCGCTCGACGGCTAAGGGCTAGTTCTACCTCGCCCGACATCCAAGGGCAAGACCCGCCTCGCCCGACCCCCGAGGGGTGGGCTCCGCCTCGTCCGACCTCCAAGGGCAGGCTCCAGCTCACCTGACCCCCGAGGGCCAGCTCCTCCTCACCCGACGTGCAAGGGTGAGCTCCGCCTCACCCAACCCCCGAGGGCTAGACTCCGCCTCGCCCGATGGCTAAGGGCTGGCTCCGCCTCGCCTGACGATCGCACCCTACTCCTTCATGAGGACGAGCACATGATACGACAGGACATTCGAGTCAACCATGATATCGAGGGCCATGCCCTGTGCGCCTACGAGAAGGTACCGTCAGGATACGATGGGACGGTGAAAGGTCCTAATATGGCTAGAGGGGGGTGAATAGCCTATTTAAAAAATCTACAAATCCACTAGAGCAATTTGATTAGTATGACAAATAGCGTAATACAAACTTGCTCTAGCTCTACAAGGATTGCAAGCCACCTATCCAACAATTCTAGTTGCAATGATTACTTAGGCACCCAAACTTGCTATGTAACTACTCACTAAGAGCTCTCAAACTCGCTACTCTAAATAGCTCAACTAGATGAATGTAAATAATAAAGCAAGCTCTCAATTCTAATTACACTAAAGAGCTTGTATCAACTAGTTTGCAAGAATATAAATAGGTGAGTAGGGTGATTATACTGCCGTGTAGGGGATGAACCAATCACAAGATGAAGATTAAGCCAATCATTGGGAGAATGCAAATGACAAGAGACATCCGATTTTTCTCCCAAGGTTCATGTGCTTGCCAACACGCTAGTCCCCGTTGTGTCGACCAACACTTGGTGGTTCGGCGGCTAAGAGGTGTTTCACAAACCTCATCCACACGATAGGACACCGCAAGAACCGACCCACAAGTGAGGTAACTCAATGACACGAGCAATTTACTAGAGTTACCTTTCGGCACTCCGCCAGGAAGGTACAACTCCCCTTACAATCACCGAAGGCGGCCATAAACAATCACCAACTCATGCCGATCCTGCACCGCTGCACCGAGCCGTCTAGGTGGTGGCAACCACCAAGAGTAACAAGCGAAATCCGCAGCGCAACACGAATACCAAGTGCCTCTAGATGCAATCACTCAAGCAATGCACTTGGATTCTCTCCCAATCTCACAATGATGATGGATCAATGATGGAGATGAGTGGGAGGCCTTTGGCTAAGCTCACAAGGTTGCTATGTCAATAAAAAATTTGCAAGAGTTAGAGCTACAACCGGTCATGGGGCTTAAATAGAAGCCCCCATGGAATAGAGCCGTTATACCCTTTCACTGGGCAAAACGTGCTCTGACCGGACGCTCCGGTCATACTGACCGGACCCTGGACACAGCATTCGGTCCACTGATTTATGCCATGTGTCACTCTGAGTTAAAACTGAACCGTCAGATCACAACGGCTAAGTGCCGATCGGACTCTCTGGCCAAACTGACCGGACGCTGGAGCCTCAGCGTCCGGTCGAGTACAGTAAGGGTCCAAATCCGTTTTTCCTCGACCGGACGCATCCGGTCCACCCCGACCGGACACAGCCCAACGTCCGGTGGTATACGCTAGCTACTATACTGCCAATTCAACGCGACCAGACACAGGCAGTCAGCGTCCGGTGCATTCAGATCCAGTGTCCGGTCACTTGATCGACGCTGGCATCTCCTCTGTCTTCTTCACCCTTGCTCAAATGTGCTAACCACCAAGTGTATCACCTTGTGCACATGTGTTAGCATATTTTCACAAATGTTTTCAAGGGTGTTAGCACTCCACTAGATCCTAAATGCATATGCAATGAATTAGAGCATCTAGTGGCACCTTGATAACCGCATTTCGATACGAGTTTCACTCCTCTTAATAGTATGGCTATCTATCCTAAATGTGATCACACTCATTAAGTGTCTTGATCACTAAAACAAAATAGCTCCTATATTTTATACCTTTGCCTTGAGCCTTTTGTTTTTCTCTTTCTTCTTTTCCAAGTTTAAGCATTTGGCCATCACCATGCCATCACCATTGTCATGATCTTCGCCATTGCTTCATCACTTGGAGTAGTGCTACCTATCTCATAATCATCTTGATAAACTAGGTTAGCACTTAAGGTTTCATCAATTAACCAAAACCAAACTAGAGCTTTTAGACGGGCGCTTTCGGTCCTTTTCGACGTAAAAGTGCCCGAATAGTATTGTAGGCGTCGACTTTTGTCCCACAGTGTAGTAGGCGCCGCCTTCAGTCCTCGGGCGCGGATACTAACACAAACATACGACGGCCATTACGGTCCAAGATAGAAATCACATCATCTACAGTGACGGACGTATGGTCACTTCCCCTGTTACTCCCCGAGGGGTCATAGCGCGGCTCTCCGGCGCGCCACACCGTCCGCCGGCATAGGATGGGACGCACCGACTTGCTAAATAAGTCCAGAGCATGGCCTACGAAGATCAGCGAACACGCCACCTCTGACACGGTTTGCCATGTTAAGCAGGGCAGGCACAGGGAAAAAGGAAGACCCGACTCTCTCGAAGGACCTTCGATACCTTTGGTATTTTCCTCTTTCTCCGATCTGTAACCCCTGCTCCCCCCTTGTCTATAAAAGGGAGGGCAGACCCCCACCAAGGGGACCGACGCGGGACGGATAAGTTCAACACACACGACACTTCACATACGACTAAGCAGCGACCAAGCTCTCGATGACCTTTTCGATCATTCCATCAGATACTTGGGACTCGTCCCTCTCTCGACCGTTTGTACCCCTACTACGAACCATTTTCGGTACTAATAACACGAGCAGCAGCAGACTGGACGTAGGGACGTTCAGCCCAAACCAGTATAAACCTCATGTCCTTTAGTGCATCATCCGGGTCTAACGCGTAACAATCATAAATTTAACAGCCGGTGTTTGTTCGAAACACCGACAGTTAGTACTAGTTTAAATCTTTTTTTACTATCAAGTGGCAAAACCTTGCAGCAGCTGCTGGACTGGACCACAGGATTTACCGCGAATATATAACGACGTACTCCGTATGAGCTAGAGCTCACTCCAGGCAGGGCGTGCAGTGTGATGATATCATACAGTAGTAGCACTACATACATAGCCAGTTAGCCAACTGCCCACTTGGTAGGTAGCAAGATGCAGGCTGCCGTTCTCAACCACTTGGTAGCCCTTGTTGCCGATGCCGTTCTCAACGACCACCGTCATAACAATCCGATCGTGCACGACCACGACCTTGACCCCGACCGCCATGTCGTCGTGGCTCAGCGGCTACGCGTGTGCTCGGCCGCGTACATGGCGCTGGGGGCCTCATTGCTCATCATCGCCGGCGACGGCGACGGCGACGGCGACGGCGACGGCGACGGCGATAACGACCACATCCTCGTGGGCTTCCTGCTGTGGATGGCAGGGGCCATGCTCCTGCACCTCTCCTTCGCCGCCGCCCGATTTCCGGCGGCGGCTTTGGTGGCCGCCGGCGTCGCACAGGCTGCGCTCAAGGAGCTCGCGGTTCCAACCATTCTCGCTCTAGCGCGCCACTGGAATACGATCGACCTGGGTTTTCAATCACTGAATCTTTAGTTGTCTTGCCTTTTTTTTTATCTATCTACTCCGATCCTATCTTTAACCTCACTTTGCACAACTCGTGCATGCAGCTCCTGGCTGTCGTGTGTCGTCGCTGACGACCTATATATATGGTGATCCGTGTGGTAACCTCTGCTTCAGATTTGCATGTGCACGTATTGATGATGTCCTACTTGCATGGCCTGGTGTCTCTTGTAAATATATGTATGTTCATTATATACGAAATCTATTTATGGTTTTGTGTAGATTCGAAGTGAATTTGTTTGATACCCGATTCCCACACACACCACACGCATCGTAGGATCGCCGCATATACAAAATCCGGTATACCTGCATCTGCATATGCGTTCTGCTGGCGACGTCTGCTAGTCGTCGCATGCCCTTCTTTTGCACAAAGCGCCCTGCTGTATGGCCAACCTTTTGTAGTTTTGTGTCCATGATTATCGAGGTTTAATATATTATTACGTACGTATATATTAAGGGATCTGTGGAGGACAGTCGAGAATCCTTCTTCTATCTTTTCGGGGGAAATACTCGTAGTTTACTAGCTTGGCGCTACAACTTTATGATGACTTCATGGGCCAACAACGATCGAGTAGCGACGCATGAATCTCGAAACTTCGGCCCGTTTGGTTTCAGCAGGAATTTCTGTCGCATCGAATATTTGACACATATATAGAGTATTAAATATAGATTAATTATGAAACTAATTGCACAACTTACGATTAATTTGCGAGACGAATCTTTTAAGCCGAATTAGTCCATGATTTGACAACGTAGTGCTACAGTACACATGTGTTAATGACGAATTAATTAGGCTTAAAAAATTCGTCTCACAAATTAGCCTCCATCTATGTAATTAGTTTTATAATTAATCTTTATTTAATGCTCCTTATTAGTATCTAAACATTCGATGTGATATGAATTTTAGAAGCGACTAAAAAACTAAACACCCCCTTCGTTGTGGTGCCTTTGTAACTTGCTCTGCTTGCAACTTGCAACAGCTATTTATGATGAAAACCTAACCTAGTAAAGTCCACAGTAGGCCGGGAGCCCGGGACTGAAGCCAGGGCCGCGTTTAGTTCGGCCACCGAATCGGCGTCGCCGGATTCGGTGCGCCACTGTAGCGTTTTGTTTTTATTTGGTAATAATTGTCCAATCATTGACTAATTAGGCTCAAAACGTTCGTCTCGTAAAGTAAAACTAAACTGTGCAATTAGTTTTTGATTTTGTCAACATATAGTACTCCATGCATGTACCACAAATTTGATATGATGGAAAATCTTCTTTTTGCATAGTGCCAAATTCTGGAATTTGGGGCAACTAAACATGGCCCAGGTCTCTCTACCTTGCATGCATTTACGAGCCCAACCACTACTTTCATCTCTGCAAGTTTGGTAGTATGGGAATGCTATGCTTAGGGCGTCTGACGCCCAGCCAGAATCGGATGGCTTATCCACCACCCTCAAAACACATCTCCGTACAAATAAAAAAAATCCCACACCATGCTTATCTGCATGCCGCTTTCTTCCTATGCATCTAGCACAGTCTTATCCTCTCCCTTGCTCTTGTTTCGCAAACACAATATTATCCTCTCCCCTGCCGCTTCTCCTCCCATCGATGCCAGCGCCTCAGCCGACGAGATTGGCGACGGATGTTGCCTGCGGCACGGAGGCAAAGGGACTCACCTCGTGACTCGCGCCCATATGCTCAAGATGCGCAACCGTCGGAGAGCGCGACAAAGGATCCGTCGGACGGTGGATGGTTCGATGATGATGGGGCATGTGCGACATCTCCTTTTGTTGTCCTAGTCTAGCCTGAATCTGCACATCAGCTCATTGGTGTCGCCGCACAGCTGCTCACTAGGCAACGTAGCCACCCGCCTGCTAGCATCCCTCCGCGGCACTCCATGGCATCAGGCTTCGCGCCGACGTCGAGCTCCGCGTCAACGAGTCTCCATTCATCCAAGCAGCAAGTACATGCTACGCTGAAAGCGCATGTTGCAAGCCTATATTTTAAGTGTTTTATATGTTTCTATGTATGTTGCAAGTGTTTTATATGGATATTGCAAACGTAGATCAGGATGTTGCATATATTGTAATGGTTGTACACGTATGTTGCAAGCTTTTGTTCCCAATATTTCATCTGTTTTCTAGATGTATGTTGCAAGTGTGTTTATTTGATGTTGCATATGTTTTATACATATGTTGCAAGTGTTTTATCTAGATGTTACGTATGTTTTTGCAATGGTTTCAAGTGTTTTTCTAGTATCTTTGCAAGTGTTTCAGAAACATGTTTCAAGTGTTTCATATATCCTCAGACGTATGTTGCAAGTGTTGCGTCTGAATGTTTCAAAAGTAGATCAGATGCTGCATCTCCCTCCTCGCCTTCTACTGCCTCGCCTCCGTGTTTCCTCCTCTCGATGCTAGCTGGGCATCCACCGCCCCCTTCCCCTCTTCTTTATGCTAGTGATGTTCGGGTGGTGTGGGCCCTGTGTGGGCACATGAAATGATGCAGGAAAAGTATTGCAGGCACGGGTGTCCGGACACCCCATCCGTCTAGACGTCTGAGCGCTAGCAAGCCTGTTAGTAGTATGACACCAACAATAGATCTATTGAGGTTTGCCTAACGCAGCTCCTAGCTCTAGCTCAAACATTAGAAAGGCTAATCATTAATTAACTAGTTATGGTGCCACTCATACAAAAGTAATTTATAGAGGTCCACAAATAAGGTTTGTAGAGGCGGACATGCGTCTGCATATTACAAGGGCCTTTGTTAATTGATGATTAATACTGCAAATAATTTAATAAATTTTAAAAAGGGCCTAGTAAGCTCATCGAGGAGGCCCACCGAGGACCCAACCCTCAACTGTGCTGGCAACTCCAACGATGGCCCCTTGGTCACGCCACTGCCCGTTCTCTACATCGATCCATGCATGAGTACCCGCCCCCGTGTCAATCCATGCATTAGTAGTCGTCCTTCATGGAATTGTGGCTCGCCAGATTCAACATGTGAGGAGAGAGGGGAGCGAAGGAGATAGGAGAGGAAGAGAGAGATGGATGATCCGCGCTACTGACCTCATAGAGGGAGGGGCAATCCACCATCAGGTCCGCCTCAGAGGACAATGTGGGGGCGAACATGGACAAAGTAGAGTCGCCTCTTCAGAGGTAGAGCTGGATTTGGAGGATTGCTCGATGCCTGTGAGGACCAGGGCAATGACATGGATGTGTGGGCGTGTCGCTGCTGGGTCACCAAGTAGGATGTGCACTGTGGACGAGGGGATGGGTTGTGCATAACGACGTGCCTTGGGATGGGGTCCATGCGCTGCTACACACCTAAGGTTGCAGGTCCATGCGCCTAGGGGTGAAAGCTCTAGTTTGGTTTTGGTGAATTGATGAAACCCTAAGTGCTAACCTAGCTTATCAAGTGACCATGAGATAGGTAGCACATTCCAAGTGGTGAAGCAAATGAAGATCATGACATAATGATGGTGATGCCATGGTGATGATCAAGTGCTTGGACTAGAAAAGAAGAAAGAGAAAAACAAAAGACTCAAGGCAAAGGTATAAATGGTAGGAGCTATTTTGTTTTGGTGATCAAGACACTTAGAGAGTGTAATCACATTTAGGTTAGATAGCCGTACTATTAAGAGGGGTGAAACTCGTATTGGAATATGGTTATCAAAGTGCCACTAGATGCTCTAACTCATTGCATATGCATTTAGGATCTAGTGGAGTGCTAACACCCGTGAAAAATGTCTGTGAAAATATGCTAACGCATGTGCACAAGGTGATAAACTTGGTGGTTGGCACATTTGAGCAAGGGTTAGGAACTTTACCGGTAGAGTGTTCGCCCATAGAGTGCGGATAGTCTGACGATACCACCGGCGCCCTAGACAGAAAAGACGGAGGTCACTGTAAGTGATCGGACGCTGGTCTCGATTGGATCGGCGCGTCCGGTTAGTGGCAGTAGAGGGCGCGCAGCATCGGTCTCTGACCGGATGCTGGGTCACTCAGTGACCAGACGCTGACAGGGTGTGTCCGGTCCTGCTAACATGGCAGTGGACAGAGGAGTCGCCAAGTGACCGGACGCTGGGTGTGTCCGGTTGAGCATGACCGGATGCGTCCGGTCGTGAAAAATCATTTTTGATGCTTACTGGAAACGATCGAACGCTGAGGTCCAGTGTTCAGTCACTTCGCAGCAGCGCGTCCGGTCACCTTTTGACCATTGGGATCAGGCGCTCGGTATTTGAAGAGAGGGGACACATGGCACGCATCGCATGACCGGACACTGAGGTCCAGCGTCCAGTCGATATGACCGGAGTGTCCGTTCACCCCGTGTTGTGCCTATTGAAAGGATACAACAGCTCTATTTCGTGGAGGCTTCTATTTAAGCCCCATGGCCGGTTCAAGCTCACTCTCTTGGCCATTTACATTGACATAGCAACCTTGTGAGCTTAGCCAAAGCCCTCCCACTCATCTCCATCATTGATTCTTCATCTTTGTGAGACTGGGAGTGAATCCAAGTGCATTGCTTGAGTGTTTACATCTAGAGGCACTTGGTGTTCGTGTTTCACTGTGGGATTCGCTTGTTACTCTTGGTGGTTGCCACCACCTAGACGGCTTGAAGTAGCAAGGATCGTCGAGCGGAGGGTGACGATTGTCTCCGGCTCCGATTGTGATGATTGTGAGGGGTTCTTGACTTTTCCTCGATGGAGAGCCAAAAATGTACTCTAGTGGATTGCTCATGGCTCCTCATCTTGTGTTGGTTGTGCGGCACCCTATTGAGGGTTTGGTGTGTGATGCCAATTAGCGCGTGAACCTCCAAGTGAGTGAATCGCCACAACGAGGAGTAGCTTGCCGGTAAGCAAGTGAACCTCGGTAAAAAATCATTGTGGTGAGCGCTTGAGATGTCCATCTTTGTAAATAGGCCTAGTAAATTGACTTCTAGAAGCAACAATACTCAAGCCTCAAGCGTCATAAGTCACATGATTTTTCATGGGATCCAACTTGAAAACTCAAGCCTCACGCAAAGCTTCCCTATCTCTGTGTGCCTCTAAAAGGTCCTAATGGCTAGAGGGGGGTGAATAGCCTATTAAAAATTCTACAACAACACTAAGCCAAGTGGTTAGACAAATATAAGGCGAAGCAAGTGTTGCGCTTGCCTACTAAAAATACAAGCCTCCTATCCACAATTCTAGTTGCAATGATCTCTATTTCACACAAAGGTTAAGTCACTACTCTCTAAGTTAGTGAGCTCTCAAAGACTAACTAAAGAGCCTCACTAACCAACTAACAAGACATAAGCTAGCTCTCAAAACTGGTTACACTAAAGAGCTTAGCTACACTAGAAAAGTAAATGCAAGAGAGGAAGTGAAGTTTATACCGCCATGGCAAGAGATATACAATCAATCATAAGGAGAATCCCGGAGATAATGATGACACAATGATTTATCCCCGAGGTTCACTTGCTTGCCGGCAAGCTATATCCTCGTTGTAGAGATTCACCCACTTAGAGGTTCACGCGCTAATAGGCATCACACACCTAACCCGCAATCGGGTGCCGCACAACCAACACAAGATAGGGATCCACAAGCTAAAAGCAATCCACTAGAGTACCTTTTGGCTCTCCACCTAGAAAAGGTCAAGAACCTCTTACAATCACTATGATCGGAGCTAGAGACAAGCACCACCCTCCGCCTATGGTAGAACCGCCTAATCTAATGCCTCACAGGAGTGCTTGTCTTCCATTAGACATTAAGCGCTCGAGGGAGAACACTAAATTACTCGGTTCCGTCGAGCACACCCCAGGGGAGAACCCGAAAATCCATATTTTCGCCATCAGGATCACAAATGAGAGAATAAAGCTTACATCATTCTTAACTATTTCTTACATCACTTTGCATGTAACATCAGAGTATAACATTCATCATTTATAATAGCGGAATATAATCATATTATCAGAGTTATGAATAATTTAATTGAACAGCGGAATAGAAACATGTGAACAGAGTTACAGCAGAAATAAACATCTATTAATGACATGATGAAGTATTGATATATATATATATACACACTATGACAACAGATTATGAAGCTTTCATTAATAAAAGCATTTGGTGAGAGTTATAAATATCAACTATGATCTCAGCGTAAAGGAAATGCTCTCTGAGCCCACCAGGAGGAATCCACACACAAAGGTCAGTTCAAGCCTCCACCTGTTACCTACAACAGGGGGAATAAAACCCGAAGTACTCAATTATACTCAGCAAGACTTACCCAACAGGAGAAAAGAAAAGACTCCAAGGATATGCAAGGCTATCTAGCTTGTGGGTTTATTGCATTTGCAGGAAGCATTACTAAGCGTGTGTCCTTATGTTCGATTTTTATTAATAGCCGCATTGGTTCATTAACTAACCATTCTATGTAAGCGCTTGTGCTACTTTCAAGCAGGTGGTAAGCAATTAGATTTCCTTTGTCCATCATCCATCTTTCATCTTTCAGTTCTTACCATGATGCTAAACCATAGACAAGCCGTATCAGATCTCTCGGGAATTCATGAATCAATGCCCCCAGCTGGGTACCCCAAAAACACATGTCCCGCTTGTACCCCAGACACAAGCAAGACCAACCCATCACTCTCATGTCCCGGGTGTCCAGGTCCCCGTCCAAACTGGGACTCTAAGCCCCCGCCCCTGAGTCCTGGACTCAGTGCGGTGCAAGGACCTCCTCCACCAAAAACAAACCCTGACAGTCGGTCCGAAAAGAGCCGGATCCACGACAAGAGAGCAACAAGTCTTCCAAGCACCCATACACAAGTATGTGCATGGGATAATAAGTCGGTGACCTGCCTAGAGTCATATGCAACGATCGGTCCTTAACCGACCAGACAGGAAAATGTAGTGTAACCAAGCTATGCCTCGCGTCCACAGCGATACAACCTCTTACACCCACCAATACCCAAACCACATCTCTGCCCGGTCACTATTTTCCTTTTCACCATTTTGATATTTTCCAAGTGATAGTAATCCAATAATATATTTCCTATCTCTCGCGAGTGACAGGCAATCACTCGACTTCTACCAGAGTCCTGTAGTATAGCATTCTACACGATCCTGTCATACTAGTAAGACTCATAGGAATAAAGATATATATGCAAGTGGGTTTCATTCAACTCCTTAAATCTTAATGCACAAATATAATTTAAACTGTAGAAAAGTAGGGGTTAAGCACCGGGGCTTGCCTGGGTAAGATATATTAAAAAAGTTAGTGTCTGCATCTTCAGATCATCCACCATCAACTGGATAGAAGGCCCATTGCATCATCTTTGGATTCCCAATCATCCTTCGATCGATCCGTTGATCCATCATCGTACCTATATGATATGCATGCGATGCAATGCAAAGATGTAATTAATCAACTACAATCGTGACTCGTAAAATATGACGTACGCCTCTCGAGTTAACGGGCTAGTTCTAACGATGACCGTACTTAGGCTACATATACACGTTGTCGGATAAGGCGTTATTTCCCAACAATAATTTTCGTTACATAAACCCAAGTCGTTTCTTTATCCCATTCTATCGATTTAATCATTATTCGCAATAGGACATTATTATTTATCTAGCAACTAATTATTCTAGAGCTATAAAATTATGGTGAGCAGCTAATATTGCTAGGAACCTACTGTAAAGATTTCAGATCTAATACTATTACCAATTTGTCATGAAAGTTCCTATAAGTTTATATTTTGCAATATTAAGTATCTTAGATTAATTATATGGCTCCCAAAAATATCATCGAACTATGTGAACAAAATATACTAATAGGTAGGTCCTAATTTTAGAGACTCAATAAAACTGATTTGGCTTTTTAAAGATTTTCTATGATTTTCTACTAATTTTACAAGTTTACTTTATACATTAATTTAGAAATTACCTCAAACGAAAAAGGGGTCGACGGCCCTAAACCGGCCCAACAGCGGCGAGATCGGTCGGCCCATGCGACACGTGACCATCAACCCACCAGAGGAGAGTGGGGCAGTGGCCCAGCAGGGCACGCAACCAGCGGCCCGAACTCAGGCAGCGCAAGGCTGGTCCAGGCGGGGATGACGCGAGCAGCCCAGCGTAGGCGGCGGCCCAAGCGCAAGGCGATCGGCCTAGCAGTGCGGCCTGGCAGGACGCGGCAATGGCGTGGTCGGCCAGTGGCAGGCCAGCCTAGCAACCGTGCATGGCAACAGGCCGGCCCAAACGGCCAAGCCCACAGACGAAATGCGTATTTTGCAAAAAGAGCCCCACACTATTCCCTATTCGCTCTGAGATCCACAATCACTATTTATTCAAGTCATGTATTTGCAAATAAAACCCTATATAAAACTACGTCTTGGAGTTATACCCTCTTCTACCTTCTAAAGCAGAGGAACAGAGGAGGTCCGGTCGGCGGTGACCGAGTACGGGCGGCTGCGGCGAACATCGCGAAGACAAGGGGGAGCAGCGCTGCGGCAAGGCACCGGCACAGCGCGGCCATAGCGGCGCTGTAGGGCATGGGTCCTCAACACCAGCGGCAGGGTGCGCATCTAGTTGGGGTGACGCCATAGAGGTGGAGATGGCGGAACGGTGTGCTTACGCGCTGAAGAGGCAGCAGGGCATGGTGCCTGGCTACGGCGGCGGACCGAGGCAGAGGGGAAGGAGAGGGGACACCGGTGCGGGATGTGTGGGTGCTCATGAAGGATGGTAGGCAATGAGGCTAGTCATGAGGTGGAGCTAAGCGTGGCCATGGTGGTTACGGGCGTGTAGGGGAGCAGGGGGAGTCGCAGCGGCCTCAGGTGCATTGCGCGCGCAGAAGCAGTGAGCCGTGGGACGATGGCAGAGCAGAGCCGCACGCAAATGCTGGACAACCATGATAGCTCAGAGGGGACTAGGGAGGTGAGGTGCAGGCGCCTAGGCTCGGTGGACCTGATGCGCACCCGGCTAAGCGATACCGTGGAGGCAGAGCTCATGGCGGCGGCAGCAGCAGCAGGGCAAGCCAGGCAGATGGCATCGGGGTGGCCATAGGGCAAAGCAACCCAGGCACGCACTATAGGCATGGGGCAGTAGTCCCGAGCGACCGAGGGTGCTCATGCATGGTGGTCTGGCAGCGGCACTGCAGCGGCCACAGCGAGGCGATGTTGAGGGGCAACGCGGCTATGGTGGTGGTCCACTGTGGCTCGGACATGGTGGAACTACAGGGACAGAAGAGGAAGGGCGTGCGCGGCAGAGGCGGTGGCCGAGCAGAAGGAGAAGGAGAGGGGATGTGCGGTTTCTTGCGTGAGGCAGCTAAGCGCAGAGGCTAGTGAGGCAGCGGTTGCTGTCTAGAGCAAGCCGTGGAGCTCGCTTGAGCTTGCGCTAGGGAGAGGCATGGCTACGGTGGTGCAGCCACCGGGCAGAGGATGGCAGGCGCGGTCGAGGAGCTCCGCGGGGCTCGGCGCTCAAGAAGTATGTGGGCAGGTGCGGTAGGTGGATGGCAGCTCAGCAATGCAATCGGAGATAGAGGGTAGACCGGGACAAGATGAGGCAGAGACGTGGAAATACGTGAGTTGGAACTTTGCTTAGGCGATAGCAGCTCGGTGTGGAAAATCAATCAGAGACAGACATGACCGGAGAAGACAGGAGCAGACAGGGGGCAGGCAGAGGCCAAGCCAAGGAGATACGGAAGATAGACGCATGAGGGAGAGCGAGGTCAACTTGTACCGAGGACAGATTTCCACCACCAAATGGGAAACTCTCATCACCGTTCATGCATATAAAGCTAGACCCGTGAGTCTATATATGTATATATATCTCATTCTATTTATTATGGACTTTTATTCTATTATAACAGTTGCTCGTCATGCCGAATCTTAAAGATCAAATCGTTCGATAGCATCGTTATCGGACAGTCCTAAATATCCCTATGTACGGCGTAATTTAACTTGAGCATGTATTTGAGTCCACAAAACTAAGTCATACAGGATTCGCTTATTGCTTCACATATGTTTTAAATAAAAAATTCAAGAAACTTGTTTCAAAAGTTTTACTTAGGCCTAAATTGCGGCGCTAAATAATATCATAACACCGGGGTGTTACAACCAACCCCCCTTAAAAAGAATCTCGTCCCAACATTCAAAGCTAGAACTAGAAAAGGGGAAACGCGATTACATTCATAGATCAGGGGTTATACGAAATATTACATGACTTCGAATACTAAACCATATGGGGATCTAAGGATACAAGGTTACAAGCAACTAATACAACTGAGACTTACTCCAGAAGTCGAGATAGACGAGGACAATGGAGAAACAACAAGAAGATGATTATCCAAATCATGGCGTAGCACCAACAGATCCAGAAACAATCGACTGAGAAGTAAAACATCATGAATCCTAAGGCCAACTAACCAAGGGAACTTGAACTTCTTTGATGAACTGGATCCTTTCTTCTTCTCAGATCACACCATCACCTCAGACAGACAAACCTAGCTTCACAACGTCACCTACATTTCATAGTTCTGCTGTGAATGTGAGAGGAATGGGGATGAAGAAGAAGAGCAAGGACCAAGGGTATCTTATATAGGTGGACAGAGAGGGGAAAGCCACACACCGATGGCGGATGCGGTGGGGCTAGGGTACATAGATGGTGCATGCTGTGGAGATAAGGTTGGAGACATGGTGCGCTTACTGCGCGAGCAGCAGAGGGGGAATAAACGAGAGGAGAGGGGGTCCGCTCGACGAGGCAGACATGCGGGCGGTCGTGTCACCAAAAGAAGAAAGAAAGGGAAGGGGAAATGGGGGGGTCCGGTACGGTGAACGACGGTGCGGGGTAGAGAGCCGACTGGACGCTAGGAAAAGGAAAAGCGCATAGTGCACAAGGACGGCGAGTGCGGCACCATGCTGCAGCCATGCAAAAACGGGAAGCTAAGGACCCAATGTAGACAACGTGCGTAGGGCACGTGGTGAAATGACCCAACATGCGTAGCGTGGTCAACTAAATGTAGGGCTTGGGACATGACGTCCACTCAGACTTTTACAAGCACTCCCTACTACTCAAGACTATCCTTCCTTACTACTCTTCTTTTGCTTTCCTTTACTTGACCACATCCGTCCTTCATGTAGGCTGAGACCATGTCATACTTTCTTCCTCCAAAACCATCTCCTCTTGGTTACTAGAGAGATCACTTTTGCATCAACCCGTTGTGGATTTCCCATTTGAACACTTAAACATTTTCAAGAAGATTTTTTTTAAAACAAAACGGTGTGGCGGTGTAACCTGGTATAGGTACTTGGTCAACAACCTCGATACCAGCGCGTGCCGAGCAACGTCACCATGTGGCAGCTGTTCCATAGGGAGCCCTTGGTGTCATTGTGGCACCATAAGCTCTTAACTAGGTAACTACTACCAACTTACATGCCATGAAGGCAGTGGGGTCATAGACCACAGAATAAGTGGAGTATTGCAAGGGAAAATTTAAACAACAAAGGTTCCTTTCACAACAAGGGACAATGAATTCAAATCCAACAACGGACTTGTTTTAAAAAGATTCAAGTGTTCTGTTAGGACATCCGCAATTAGTCGACATAGTGTCCTATATCATCCAATCACGGCTGATCTGCTAGTATCTGAATGTCAACTTCTCTTGCAACCTGCTTAATATCGCCCATAAAACTCTTTAAGCACCTCCAACGAACTTAAGGTAGCTGAACGCAGTAAACACAACAAACTAAATAAAATGCATGTTCCAACGGTCTTATACGGGTACATCATATAGGCATTTAGGCTCCCATTCATGACACGGCATTCACCTATGGTCGAGCGAGCTCAACAACTACGGATGATGAACAATAGGCAAGAGTACAATACCGGGGGACAGCGACAACAAGCACTACTACTATGGGTACAACATCCTAAGGCAACTAATCTACATCCTCTCATGGCAAAGGCTGAGTGAGAGGAACCAAGGGATCTTCTGATACTTTTGAGGGTGGAGGTGCTGGTGGTGCTGCAACACTAGTTCTTCTTCTTTCTGGTGAGTGGATAGGGATCCCTTCCAAGATTGGGGCATCCTGCCTTTCAGCAGCCAACGTCCTCCGCTCGGCCTTGGTGACAAGATAGGCCACCCGCAGCCGATGAACATGCCGATCTTCGACCTCCTTTAGAGCTACCTCCATGGCAGCCTCTTAGCTCTCAGCAGTTGTAGCGCTGGCATGCGCTTCGGTGAGCTGCACCTAAAGCATCCGGTTGAAGATCTCGGCTTCCTCGGCGCGCCGAAGGCACGCCCTCAGCTCCAAGGCTTGATGGTCGTACTACTCATCTAGAGCGAGCAGGTACGTGGTCAAGTGCACCATGGTGGGACTATCCTCTAGCATGTCCCACCCTTGTAGAGCCTTCATGCGAGCCCTCCATGCCTACTGATTCTTGTCCAAAGGAGGAAAGAACCACATGGGGGTATGGGCAATGGGCTCCTCATAGATTTGGTAGAGGTATCGCAAGGCTTTGTGGGCCACAACCTGGTAGGTGTTGACAAAGCGAAACCCAGTTGTGGTCACACTCCAGGCTTCAGTGAGGTCGAGGAACTCTTCACTTCTCCTAATGTAGATGGTAACCTCACACCGCTCGGTGCCATGCTCCTCATACTCATGGCCCTCATACTCGGGATGATCTTTGACTCTGAGCTTTTGCACGGTGGCATGCAGGATTCTGGGAAAACCCTCAATGTTTAGGCAGTAGGTACTAACCCAGGCTCCTGCCATCTTTGGTGGTGGTTGCAAGGAAAGATAAGTGAAAAGCTAGCTCAAAGGAAAAGCCAAACGAGCTAAAGTGCGCCAAGGGGTGGTATCAATGGCTAAGTCAGGCTCTACTTATAAAGGTGGAGCATTCAGTGGTCCTAGCATGGTTCACTAGGGTTCCCATGCGAGATCACTATGACGAATTGACCAAATTCTATGCGTTCGAGGCGAGCGATGTGCGATGCCATTACTGACTAGTATGACTGCACGGCAAGGGTCCAACAAGAGCACAGAAAAGGGGTACGGGGAGACGTGGGTCACGACCGGCGTGAACCACGAGCGAACGTGAAACACGAAGCCACAGTGTAGACCTAAGTCTAGAATAGGAACGAGTCGTTCATGCACAATACGACACACGTGACACCTATGGATGGCGTATCTACCAGCAATACGAGCACTACAATGCATAAAAGGGATATGCATGAATGCACGTCCTATACGTCCTTCCACTGTTGCCAACATATAGGGCAACCGTTCTCAGATTTTTAGCACATCGTTCTCTTCCTGTAACTAGGCGATACTATCGGACTATGCTCAAGTCAGTGTACCTGCAAAAACTTGATTAAGTCTACCTAAGTCAGCAGAGTGCCATCTATCCTAGATACATAACCATAGTAATAGGGCTACTTATATAACTTCGCATACAAACATCCTAACTTTTTGCACAACTGGGTTGTCAAATTTTAGTTTGGAAAAGGTTTTCGAAGCCTTATTTCCTCATTTGCACTCTGATACCACCTGTGGCAGAACCGCCTAATCTAATGCCTCACATGAGTGCTTGTCTTCCATTAGACATTAAGCGCTCGAGGGAGAACACTAAATTACTCGGTTCCGTTGGGCACACCCTAGGGGAGAACCCAAAAATCCACATTTTTGCCATCAGGATCACAAATGAGAGAATAAAGCTTACATCATTCTTAACCATTTCTTACATCACTTTGCATGTAACATCAGAGTATAACATTCATCATTTATAATAGCAGAATGTAATCATATTATCAGAGTTATGAATAATTTAATTGAATAGTGGAATAGAAACATGTGAACAGAGTTACAGCGGAAATAAACATCTATTAATGACAAGATGAAGTATTGATATATATATATACACTATGACAACAGATTATGAAACTTTCATTTATAAAAGCATTTGTTGAGAGTTATAAATAGCAACTATGATCTCAGCGTAAAGGAAATCCTCTCTGAGCCTACCAAGAAGAATCCACACACAAAGGTCAGTTTAAGCCTCCACCTGTTACCTACAATAGGGGGAATAAAACCCTGAGTACTCAATTGTAATCAGCAAGACTTACCCGATAGGACAAAAGAAAAGACTCCAAGGATATGCAAGGCTATCTGGCTTGTGGGTTTATTGCATTTGCAGGAAGCATTACTAAGCGTGCGTCTTTATGTTCGATTTTTATTAATAGCCGCATTGGTTCATTAACTAACCATTCTATGTAAGCGCCTGTGCTACTTTCAAGTAGGTGGTAAGCAATCAGATTTCCTTTGTCCATCATCCATCTTTCATCTTTCAGTTCTTACTATGATGCTAAACCATAGACAAGCCATACCGGATCTCCCGACGATTCGTGAATCAAAGCCCTTAGCTGGGTACCCAAAAAACACACGTCCCGCTTGTACCCCAGGCACAAGTAGGACCAACCCATCACTCTCATGTCCCGGGTGTCCAGGTCCCTATCCAAACTAGGACTCCAAGCCCTCGCCCCTGAGTCCCGGACTCAGTGCAGTGTAAGGACCTCCTCCACCAAAAACAAACACTGACAGTCGGTCTAGAAAGAGCCGGATCCACAACAAGAGAGCAACAAGTCTTCCAAGCGCCTATACACAAGTATGTGCTCGGGATAATAAGTCTGTGACCTGCCTAGAGTCATATGCAATGATCGGTCCTTAACCAACCAGATAGGAAAATGCAGTATAACCAAGCTATGCCCCGCGTTCACGGCGACACAACCTCTTACACCCACCAATACCCAAACCACATCCCTGCCCGGCCACCATTTTCCTTTCCACCATTTTGATATTTTCCAAGTGATAGTAATCCAATAATATATTTCCTATCTCTCGCGAGTGACAGGCAATCACTCCACTTCTACCGAAGTCCTGTAGCATAGCATTCTACATGATCTTGTCATACTAGTAAGACTCATAGGAATAAAGATATATATGCAAGTGGGTTTTATTCATCTCCTTAAAACTTAATGCACAAATATAATTTAAACTGCAGAAAAGTAGGGGTTATGCACCAGGGCTTGCCTGGGTAAAATATATTAAAAAATTAGTGTCTGCATCTTCAGATCATCCACCATCAACTGGATAGAAGGCCCATTGCATCATCTTCGGATTCCCAATCATCCTTCGATCGATCCGTTGATCCATCATCGTACCTATATGATATGCATGCGATGTAATGCAAAGATGTAATTAATCAACTGCAATCGTGACTCGTAAAATACGACATACGCCTCTCAAGATAACGGGCTAGTTCTAACAATGACCGTACTTAGGCTACATATACACGTTGTTAGATAAGGCGTTATTTCCCAACAATAATTTTTGTTACATAAACCCAAGTCGTTTCTTTATCATATTCTATCGATTTAATCATTATTCGCAATAGGACATTATTATTTATCTAGCAACTAATTATTCTAGAGCTATAAAATTATGGTGAGCAGCTAATATTGCTAGGAACCTACTGTAAAGATTTCAGATCTAATACTATTACCAATTTGTCACGAAAGTTCCTACAAGTTTATATTTTGCAATATTAAGTATCTTAGATTAATTATATGGCTCCCAAAAATATCATCGAACTATGTGAACAAAATATACTAATAGGTAGGTCCTAATTTTAGAGACTCAACAAAACTGGTTTGGCATTTTTAAGATTTTCTACTAATTTTACAAGTTTACTTTATACATTAATTTAGAAATTACCTCAAATGAAAAAGGGGCCGACGGCCCTAAACCGGCCCAGCAGCGGTGGGATCGGTCGGCCCACGTGGCACATGACCATCAACCCACCAGAGGAGAGCAGGGCAGTGGACCAGCAGGGCGCGCAACCAGCTGCCCGAACTCAGGCAGCGCGAGGCCGGCCCAGGCAGGGACAGCGTGAGTGGCCCAGCGTAGGCGGCGGCCCAAGCACAAGGCGATCGGCCCAGCAGTGCGGCCTGGCAGGACACGGCAATGGCGCAGTCGACCAGCGGTAGGCCAGCCCAGCAACCTTGTGTGTCGATAAAATATGGTCGGCAGTCTACCTAGGGTTATGCCCAAGGTAGTAGATTATCAGTAGACAGATGCGTAAGCTACAAACAAGATGGTGATGCAAGACAGACATGAGGTTTTATCCAGGTTCGGCCACCGTGAAGGCATAATACCTACGTCCTGCATCTGATTGTATTGCTGTTGTCAATGAGAGATGTTTTTAGAGGGGTCCCCTGCCTGCCTTATATAGTCTGGGGAGCAGGGTTACAGATCTGGAAACTAATCCTAACCAGTTACAATTGCCATAGGTGGCCGGATAAGGATTCCTATTCTAACCGACCAGGATCTTGCTTGATCTCCAAGTCTGCCTTGATTCCTTGTGCGGGACTCCGAGCAGATTGGCCGGGCCACGCGTCATCTTCTAGTGGGCCAGACCCCCTGGTCTGGGCTGGCCCAAGCCTAGCCATAAGGGTATAGGGGTTAAGACCCCCACAGCTAGTCCCTGAGCACCATGTATTATGCTACGACACGCAGTTTGATCTCCTTCGGCTAATGCGATCCGTCTTCATGTCATCGCCAACTGGTTGAAACATTGACCAAGCGAATGTGCTAGTATTCTGGTCAGCACAGAGAGCAGTAGACCACGATTATAGCCAAAGATTCCGGTTGTTCGAAGAATGCATGGTGCTCTAAAGAAAAAAGAAAAAAGATTTCTTTCCTGATCAAGTGTGCCCACTTGTATTTCTAAAAAGAAATGTAAGTAACCCTTGTACAGTAGTAGTTATGGCCAACAGTTAGATCATAGGGGTCGATATAATAAGCACATTCACCATAAGGTGAAGTGTGCTCACTTAGTCCCCGAGCCTGATAGTAGGTGACGTAGGCACATGGTGCTAGGGTCTAAAAAGAATTCCTAATTAAGTTGAGAATCCAATCATCGTACAAGTGATACAAGATGCACCGGCAGGTGCATCATACCGATATAGTCCCCGAGCTTGCTGGAAGGTGAGGTATAAGTCTTGTAGCAAGGTCTAAGTGAGAAAAAATAAATGCCTCTCAACTGTATGCGAGTACTAATCACATGTAGCCGAGGAGAGCAGTCTTCGAGCAATGGTCGGAGAGTGG
The DNA here is from genome assembly GCF_019320115.1 of Miscanthus floridulus. Taxonomy (NCBI): domain Eukaryota; kingdom Viridiplantae; phylum Streptophyta; class Magnoliopsida; order Poales; family Poaceae; genus Miscanthus; species Miscanthus floridulus. The sequence continues at coordinate 122,854,270 of NC_089582.1, read as the reverse complement.
TTGTGGCAGTCCCTGAGCAAAGCATGGGTAAACAACGAATCCCCAGGAATAACCATAGTTAGTTTAGTCCCTGAGCACGAGGGCGATTGAGACAGTCCTGAGCACGAGAGTGGACGGAACAGTCCCCGAGCACAATGGTGGTCTGGACAGTCCCCGAGCACGATGGTGGTCTGGACAGTCCCCGAGCACGATGGTGGTCTGGATAATCCCCAAGCACAAAAAGTGTGGCAAAAAACCATATGCCACTTGTACTATTATTTCATGTATTTATTTATTTATTTGCTCTGACAAGTCCGATCTGACATGTCTGGTCAAAGAAGTAGACGGATATAGCACGTCATACTGCCTTTTTGTCTTGTCAAGCAAACAGTTGCGTGGCACCTGTCAGTAGGTGCATCAGCATGGGCCCTCCCACACTGGCAATGAAGAGGCGCATATATTGGCGTAGATCTCGAGGCTGTGAAAACAACCATCTACGGTGTGTGCGCACGTCTCCCAAGAATCCCGGGTAGACAAAATGGCATAACTCTTGGGTTAAATACAATATAGGATAGGTAAGTTACTTTTTACTGAACGCCATTGCCATTCACAACTGTAGCTTTCTTCTTCCTCTTGCCAACCCTAATACATCAGAAATCACCACCAATCAATCCACCGCCATTTCCCCGTTCACCAGCAAGGCCAGAGTTATGGCGAAAAGTGATGCGCAGAAGAAAGCATGGGTCATGGCGAAGGAATGGTGGAAATCGAAAAGCAATGAGCAGACCATTGAAGACCTCGTCACCATGGGGGTACTCCACAACAAGAAGCTCGTAGGATGGTGTGTGCCGGAGGGCGAGGGGTTCCCCGATCCACAACCAGGTGAGATCATGGTGTTCGAGGATTTTTAAACGGGGATTTGGGGTTTCGGTACATCCATTTCTTTAGGGGCTCTGTCTTTACTACGAGATTGGGATTTGCAATCTGCATCCCAACTCGATCCTCCTTGTCGCCACTTTTATACATCTCTGCGAAGCATATGGTGGCTTCTAGCCCCATTTTGATTTTTTCTGACATCTTTTCCGTCTGTGTAAGAAAGGAACAGTGGTTCAAAGATAGCCGGGGGTGTGTACCTCAACCTCCGTGACGGCATGAAAGCCTAGTACCTGCACTACCCATGGAACACGTCGCTCGACGACTGGTACAAGAAATGGTTCTACATCCACAAAGAGCCAAACACAATCACGCTGTGCGACATGGGCTACATTCCAGAGAAGAGGACAAGCTGGTCAGAGAAGTCCGAGCACCTAGAACAGATTCCAGAAATATTTGGAATGATACCGTGGAAAAAACTAGATGGTCCGAGCGTGGTCGGGAGCTTCATTAGCCGATGGATCCAGCCCTCCGAGAGGAGGGTACATCCTGGCTATGAGTATCAAGGGAGCACGGACCCGATGAGGATGAGGCAGGGGGTGCTTGACAAAATCGAAGTCAAAGCCAGAATTAGCGAGCTATTTAACTTAGCTGATCCAAATTATGCCAGATTGAGCGACATCGAGCACGCTTTCAAGCTTGCCCGACCTCCCCCAAAGGTAACTCATCTTGCCTTGTACCCGTAGTCTTATATTATGGTAGGATAAGTGAAAACTTACTATGTTCACTCCCTTTTGTTACCCAGGTTAATGGTTGGGATAGAGCGACAGTGTTTGTGTCGCCACCCCCTAGAGTAGAGTGGCCACAAGGAGTTGATCCCACCACCTAGACCAGCATCGAGATCGAGGACAAGGGCATCGACTGGGTGGTGCTCGGAGCAGGAGAGGAGGCAGTGGCCAAAGCCACTGGTAAATGGCCGGTTGCCCCCAAACAGTCAAAGAAGAGATCAGTAACCACCCTGCTCACTAGGGGGCGCTAAATATCAATGAGCCCGAGGGGAACCCAGAGGAGAACCCAGCTGGCAAGCGTCAGTAGGCGATTTTTGCCTGGCTAGATGATGGTGTGGAGGAGGGAGAAGATGTAGATGCCTTTCAACTTGTCCCTCAGAAAAGGAGGAAGCAACTAGAGTCGATGGAGCAAGGAACGCGATCGGCGATGGAAGCGACAATGCGACTGAGCACACCACCGACCACTACAGCGCGAAGGACAAGCAGCGGAGAAGTCGAGAGGACCAAGGTCCAGCGATAGTGCTAGATGTAGAGGGAGACCAGGAGTCATCTGCACAGCACGTGGAGCAAGTACAGCCGAAGAGACACCTTCTCCACATCATTTCGCGCTTCCAAAATGTAAGTATTTGTAATCTTAATATAAATTACCGATTTGCATTTAATATGATTGCCTTATGAACTTATCTCGGATGTACTAGCTTGGCATCCAATGAAAGTCCGGACTAGCTAGCCGGAAGTGGCGTGGTGCCGCCAATAAGTGTAGAGCAGACTGCCCAGCAGCCGACCACCGAGGAACCCATAGTAGAAGATCCATCGGGGCCTCAACAAGCAAGCGGTTAGACAATAGTCCCCGAGCAGGTGGTCGAGGGACCAGCCGAGCCAGGCAAGAGTGCTCCGAGCACTAAACCTGCTGAGGGCAACACCTCAGCATCTAGGGTAACAGAGCAGACTGAGGTGCAGCGGCCGGAGGTGAGAGCATAGACCACATCTATCGACGCTGTAGCTCATGGGAAGGCTGTGGTGATCACAGATGCTGCTGACGCCGGGCCAGCACTAGAACCCAAAGAAGAGCCCAAAGAGGACGAGGTGGAGGAGGTCCTAGGCCATCCACAAGACAAGCGACAACATGTGTATGTGTTGCGTTAGCGGAACGACCAATGGGTTGTCCATGAGGAAATCCCAAAGGTCGAAGAAACCAAGAAAGTTGAACAGGCGGCAAAACAGCTTGTGACGGAGGTGCAGGTAAGCTTTGCTTCACCCTCTGATCTTGCTATCTAGTCATAGCTATCTTACTTAGCTATCTGCACATAGGACTTAATGAAGACCTCAAGGTATCGCAAGAAATGCTTTGACCAGATCGAGGGGATCACTGCAAGCAACAAGGAGCTGACAGCAGAGGTGGAACGCTTGTGCCAACAACTTGAAGCTACCAATCATGAAAAGATAGTGCAAGAGTCCTAGAACCAGAACCTGGTCGTCCAGCTCAGTAATAAAGAGCGAGAAAGAACAAGTAAGTAGCCATTTTATCATACTGACTACTAACAAGTGCTGTTGCGTTGTTGGTAGTAACAGCTGTAGTGCAGGCTTAGAAGCTGAAGTGATCCGTCTTCGAGAGGAGAACAGTCGTGTGGTCGGGGAGTGTGATCGCCTAAACGAGAACAACAGAAAACTGGCGCAAGACTAGTCACAGCTTTGGGACCACACGACCAAGATGACAGAGGAGCTGAAAGGAAAGTTGTCCAACCACCTTTGCTCATTTTTGTTGCCTACCGTAGTTTGGCATAGTATGGCGTCTTAATAGTATGTGCGGTTTGCAGTTATAAAAATCAATGCAAAGAAGCATCTAGAGGCCGTGATGAAAGACCGTGATGGCTAGAAGGCGCAATGCCAAGAGATCACCAAGGACCGTGACACCTGGAGAAGCCGGTGCTAGGAGGTGGCAAAGGGCATTTTACTAGTCCTTAACCTCATCAATCCAGCGCTAGCAGAAGATGTGCCAAGGACGCCGTAGCTGGGATTAATCGAGAGATGCCAAAGGGCATGGGGATGGTTCTAGGAGTTCATGAAGGAGGCGGGAGAGTATGCAGGCGCACATGTGCTAAGCATGGAATGTGCTCACTACCCCTTGATCGATCTCAAGTGCCTGGAGGCTGGATACCCGAAAGAGGTAGATCTAGACAACGCTGAGGAGCTATGGATGACCCAGCTGGACTTGTCGGTGAAGATAATTGGCGATATTAACCTGTGTGGAGGTGCAACACCACCCATACAAGGAACACTGTCAACAAGTTAGCTAGGAGTGCCGTCATTTTCAAGCCAACTGGCGAAGCCTGCGGTCTCGACCAGCCAGGCATCGGTGGGGCCATCTTCTTCAACTCAATCAGTGCTAGAGTCCTAGAGACCCTTGCACGATGTTAGCCCCAGCGAGCAGCAGGTGCTGCATGCCCCGACCAGCCAATAGTATAGGCTATAGTTATAGAAGAAGATGTAGTTGTGTTATTGTAAACTTGGACCTTTTTAGGCAAGCTTGTAATAACATAACTGTATATCAACATAAGCTTGTTTGTTTTGTAGAAAATGTGTTTAAGCTCAGATATTATGTTGATGTAACTAAGTTAGAATGTGTTGTCGTTCTGTTTAGTTGTACTAGTTTAGTCAACACGTCATCCTGAAAGGTTTGTATGGCCCTGGTTTGTCTTGTGGTCAGAGTGTAAGGTGCATAGCTTGTGCACAAGTAGAAACACACAAGTCAAACCAGAGAGCACCTACCAATCACCCATAGCGTAGAGAGTGGATCCCATGCACGCGTTGGGAGGAACCAGAGACAGGGCCTGCTCCGAAAACCTGAGAAGGAATGGTGGTCGGTTTTAACTGGTTGAGTTAGAATAACAATAGACTTTGATGTGACACATTAAAGTGGTCGGAGAAATCATAATAGCTTTATTGAAATAAATCGAAAGTACAAGAGGGGTACATATCTTAGTAGTTAAGCATAGAAACGCCTAAGCTTGTTGATGTGCCAGGAATTGGGTACGTCTGTTCCGTCTAGTTGAGCTAACCTGTAAGATGTAGGGCGTGTAACCTCCTTGATCATGAAGGGCCCTTCCCATGGGGTTGCGAGTTTGTGGACACCAGCCTGATTCATCTTCCACTTCAGGACCAGGTCCCTAACCACAAAGAACCGCTCCTTGATGTTCTTGTTGTAGTACCTGCGCAACACAGCAAGGTATTTGGCTGTACGTACGCAAGAATCGAGCCACTTCTCTTCTGTACTATTCACTTCTAGCTCTCGTACTTCATTGGCCTTGTCTTCGTCGAAGTTCTCTACCCATGCTGATCTGAAGGCTATATCTACTAAGAGCACTGCCTCGACGCCATAAACCATAAAGTATGGTGATACGCCGGTGTTGCGACTGGGCTGGGTTCTGAGACCCTAGACCATGGCTGGTAATTCTTTGAGCCATCTTCCAAGAGCTTTGTCATTCTCCCTATACATCCTCTTCTTAAATGCGTCCAAGATCATACCATTTGCCCGCTCGACCTATCCATTAGCCCTAGGGTGTGCCACCGAGACGTATTTTACTACTATGCTCCTTTCATCACAAAAGTCCCAAAAAAACATTCCTGGTGAACTGAGTACCCAGATCAGTGATGATGCTATTGGGTATGCCGAAACGGTGGATGACCTAGTCAAGGAACGCGACAGCCTTTTCTGAAGATGCCTTGACCAGGGGCATGTACTCTATCCACTTGGAGAATTTGTCGATCAGCATAAAGACGCATGCCAATTTTCTAGGAGCCGATTTGAATGGCTCGATCATATCCAGTCCCCAGCACGCGAAGGGCCAAGAGGCTGGTATAGTCTAAATCTCATGTGCAGGTACATGGATTCTCTTGGCGAAAAACTAACAACCTTCACAATGGTGGACTAGCTTCTCTACATCGGCTATGGCTGACGGCCAATAGAACCCTGCTCGAAAAGCCTTGCCAACCAGCGTTCTCAAGGCCACGTGGTTGCCATAGGAGCCAGAGTGGATTTTGTCTAGGAGATGTTCACCATCCTCCTAGGTTATACACTTCATCAAGATTTCCTCCTTCGTGTTCTTTCACCATAATTTGCCATTGACGAGCAGATACTGCTTACTACGACGTATCAGGCGTTCGTTTTCTGTTCGATCGGTGTAACCACTGCCATCTGTTAGGTATTTGATGAAAGGTACTCTCCAATTGGGCTCCTTAGTGGTTGTAGGTGGTTTGGTGGTGTTTGACGCCAGAACCGTAGCCACCAATAGCTGGTCTGGAGGCTTGTCGACCGCGGGATCCTCTTCTTTGATGGAGGGCATGAGCAGGTCTTGAACAAATACGCCATGTGGTACTTTGGCTTGGGATGATCCTAACTTTGACAGCGCATCTGCTGCTTGGTTTTTGTCCCAAACCACATGTGTGTATTCGATGTCATAGAACTTGCCTTCCAGCTTTCTAATTGCTTTGCAGTATGCATCCATCTTTTCACTGGTCATATCCCAGTCCTTGTTGAGTTAGTTGATGACCAGAGCCGAATCTCCATAGATATAGAGACATTTGACACCGAGCTCGACCGCAATGCGTAGACCGTGTAGGCATGCTTCGTACTCGGCGGCATTATTAGACGCTGGGAAATAAATCCTGAGGACATATTGGAGCTGCTCCTTGGATGGTGATACGAAAAGGACTCCTGCTCCTGCGCCATCGATGTTGAGAGAGCCATCAAAGTACATCTTCCAATACTCGGTGGGCCCCTAAGAGGCAGGTGTGCTTAAGTCTGTCCACTCAACGATGAAATCGACAAGTGCCTGAGACTTGATTGTAGTATGGCTTGCAAATTCCAAGGAGAAAGGGCATAGCTCCATTGCCCATTTGACGATGCGCCCATTTGCATCCCTGTTGCGAATGATGTCTCCCAGAGGGTACTCAGTCATGACCACCACACGATATCCATCGAAGTAGTATTTCAACTTTTGGGATGTGATTAGTATGGCGTAGATCAGTTTCTAAATCTGTGGGTACCTGGCCTTGGATTCATTGAACACCTCACTAATGAAATAAATTGGTCGTTGTACCTTGTAGACGTGGTCGAGCTCGTCGTGCTTGACCACCATGGTAGTGGAGACCAGTCAATTAGTTGCCACGATGTAAAGCAGGAGGGTTTTGTCTTCTCTAGGAGCAGTGAGGACCAAAGGTGATGTAAGGAATTGTTTCAGCTATGTAAAGGCAGCGTCTGCTTCCTTCGACCACTCAAACTTCTCGGATGCTTTGAGTAGCTTGAAAAATGGTAGTCCTTTTTCGCCTAATCTTGATATGAAATGACTAAGGGCAGCCATGCATCTGGTAAGCTTCTGAACATCCTTCACCTTTTTGGGCGGCTTCATATCTAAGATAGCTTTTACCTTCTCTAGGTTAGGGTGTATGCCGTCATGACTGACGATGTTGCCGAGCAATATACCAGATGGAACACTAAAGATGCACTTCTTTGGGTTTAATTTCCATTGGAATGTGTTAAGAGCTACAAAGGTACGTTCTAGGTTGTCAACAAGGGTGTATGCTTCCTTGGTTTTAACAACTACATCATCAACATAAGCCTCAACGAGGTCATCTTTTATCTCGTCTTTAAGGCAGGCTTATATGGCGCATTGGTAGGTAGCCCCGACGTTCTTGAGCCCGAACAACATGGTTGTGTAATAGTAGGTGCCGAAGGGCGTGATGAAGGATGTCTTGATCTGGTTGTCCTTTTTGAGAGCGATCTAGTGATAACCAGAGTAGCAATCTAGAAAGGAAAGCAACTCACAACCAGAAGTTGAATCTATGACCTCGTCTATGCGAGGTAAGCCAAAGGGGTCTTTAGGGTAGTATTTGTTGAGATCAGTGTAGTCAACGCACATTCTCCATTCATTATTCTTTTTGCGTACAAGAACTGGGTTGGCTAACCACTCTAGATGATATACTTCTTTGATAAATCCAGCTGCTAAAAGCCATGTAACTTCTACCCTAATAGCCTCCTTTTTGTCATGAGCGAACCGTCGTAGCTTCTGCTTGATGGGTTTGGCCTTGCCATCGACATTTAAGGAGTGCTCGATCAAGTTCTGAGGTACACCGGGCATGTCAGTGGGTTTCCATGTGAACACACTCATGTTGCTTCTCAAGAACCTGACGAGCGCGTCTTCCTATTTAGGATCCAGGTTGGCCCCGATAAGGGCCGTTTTGCTGGGATCGCCATTGACCAGCTAGATCGCTTTGTGCTCTTTGGACTTAATGTTCTTGCGTGGGGCCTCGAGCTCTAGGATCTCTAGGTGATCGGCTAGGGTCTTCTTGGCATCGAGCGTGGTCTTGGCCATGCAAATAGAGAGGTCATAAGCCTCTGCTATTTTGAAGCTATCATCCTCGCAGGTGTAAGCTGCGTATACGTTGCCCCTGAGAGTTAGAACCCCCTTCTCGGTAGGCATCTTGAGCACCAGATACATGTAGTGAGGTATGGCCATGAACTTGGTGAGTGCTGGTCGGCCAAGGATAGCATGGTAGGAGCCTTTGAAGTCGGCGACCACGAAGTTGACGTAGTCGGTGCAGAAGTGGTCTAGGGTACCAAATTGCACATGTAGCGTGATCTGCCCGAGAGGTGTGGAGCTCTGTCCAAGGAGAATGCCCCAGAACTATGCCTCGTATGGCTTGAGATCAGCCTGGGTTATCTTCAGGGCTGGCAAACTATTCTTGAATAGTATATCAATGGAACTGCCACCGTCAATCAGCACTCTATCGAACTAGACCTTGCTGATACAAGGATCGAGAACCAGAGGAAAACGCCCTAGCTTAGGTATTACAGCCCATTGGTCCTTTCTACTAAAGGAGATCTCATGGTGAGACCAAGGAGGGAGCCATGGGTCGGCGATGAGGTTGTCGGTATTGTCCACGTTCAAGCAAGCGCGGGCGAGCAGCTTGCGTTCTCATTTGGTCTCAATGGACACTCTACCCCCAATGATGGTGTGGACACGGTCGGTTGGCTTAACATACTTGTGATGAGGATCTGCGTCTTCATCATCGTTGTCCTCGTTACGCTGCTCCCCTACGTCATTAGGCTTGTCGGATGTATCCGGAGCCTATTGGCACGTGTAGATAGATTTGAGAACATGGCAATTCTCCATGGTATGGTTTGACTTGGGATGGAGCTAGTAGGGTCCTTTCAATGCTTTGGCATAGTCTTCTTCATAGTTGCAACGTTCACCACCTTTTTTAATGGTGTTGACTTCGCCGTCATCTTCCCGAGCACGCTTGCCCCTGTAATCGTCACGGCGATTATGCCGCTGATTACGCTGGTCACGGTGGTCGCAGGAATCGTTGTGCTGGTTGCGGCGATCAAAATTATCGTTCTGACCACGGTTGTCGCGGTAGTCGTCGCGATGTGGGGGGTGGTCAGAGCGTGGAACCCTTGCTGCTTCTTTGATGATTATCTTTTTAGCATCGTCGGCATCCACATATTTTTTAGCAGTAGCTAGGAGCGCTGTGACCGATTCAGGTCTTTTGCGGAGGAGCTTGTCCCTTAGGGCATCGTGGAAGCAGAGACCAGTGATGAAAGCTTTGATTGCCTCATTGTCGGAGATTGACAGGACCTTGATGCGCATCTCCGAGAAGCGTTGGATGTACTCGCGCAGTGGCTCATCTTTGCGATCTTGAATCCGCTACAGATCATATTTGTTGCCGGGTTGTTCGCAAGTAGCAATGAAGTTGTCGATGAATGCTTGCTTGAGCTCTTGCCAAGAATCAAAGTAGTTCGCCGGCAAGCTGACTAGCCATTGGTGGCCTGCATGGCTGACGGTGACTGGGAAGTAATTAGACATGATATGCTCATCAGCCATGGCTGATCTGCATGCGGTTTCGTAGAGCATGACCCATAACTTGGGGTTCTCCTTGCCGTTGTACTTCTAGAGTTTTTTGAGCTTGAAGTTTTTGGGCCATATGACTTAGCGAAGGTGAGGGGTAAACTACTTCAAACCCAGAGGGTCGTGGGTGGTATCATATTCCATACGGCGATAGCTTTCATGGGATGCACGATCATTGGCTCTTTGGTTAATGCGATCGCGCTGATCGCGTTCTCTAAGGTAATGGTGGAGATCGTTATTGCCATCACGGCAATCCCGATTGCCCCCCTGGTTGACCCCATGACCGCGGTTATCAAGGCGATTATCGCGGTTGTCTCAGCGGTTGTCATCCCGGTAGTTACGACGGTAGTCATCCCGGTAGTCGCGGCGGTTGTCGTCCCGAGCACCATCATGACCACCGTTTCTACCTTGACGGTTGTCTGATGGGTCATTGTTGTGCGAGCCACATTGGTTGGGTGGCTGTGAGCGACTTGAGTACTAGTGGCTGTGGCTTGATTCGACTGAGACGGACAGAGCCCAGGCTTGGTTTGCAATCTCTGCGGTCTAGGCCATAGCAGCCATCAGGTAAGCTTGTATATCATCACGAACTGTCTGGATTTCTGGGGTATTGGGTAGTCATTGCATTGTTGCCATAGCAACAGCTACGTTAGCGCTTGGAGTCCTAAAGACCTGCTTGTCCCCAACCCTATCAAAGGCATTGTTAAGATCGTGTGGCTAGACCTTGATGTGTCGTGCCTCCTCTTCTGCCTCGGCTTTGGCTTGTTGGTGATTAAATCGGTCAATATTGCGTGCTTCGCGTGCTAGCCTTTCTTATTCTGTTTCACCAACTGCCGGTGGCTCATCATTACTAGCGACATTGATCAAGTTTCCTCGCCTTGGTGGGAAAGATGGGAATCATGGGAAACCCGAGGAGTGGTCTAGGATATCCAGATCATATTCAACTTCTTCATTGTCACAACGCTAGAGCTCAGTGTGGACGGAGCCAATAGATGTGATGCTAGATGGGGAGCTTGAACTGCCCTCTTGAACTGTGTGGACCGACCCTTCTTGATACTCCTTGATCCAAACCATGTTGATGAAGTCGAGTGGCTTTGGCCGAGGTCGATGTATAGAACATAGATCTGAGCAGCGTTGTATATTGTGCGTGTCGTTGGAAGCAGTGTTTCGCAAGCCGTACTCAGAGAGCCGGAGACCCATCGTGGGGGCTAATCGGCGATGAACGGAGCGCCCTTCAGGAGTAGACATGACCACGAGATCCATACTAAGCCATGCAGGACGACTAGCCCGAGCTAGTCAGGTAGATCTGTTGTGGGTAGTGGTTACCTACTCGGTAGGTTGATTTTGAATCAAAACTACCAGAGCTAGGGTTTCAGCAAGCTTGGTGCTAACCCGATCGATGGAGTCGAGCAGGTCGGTGTTGTCGATCTGCCTTCCTTTGTAGCGAGGAAGCGGATGATAGGTTGTTGGCATGGCTGAAGATGATGCTGGTGTGGCCGGAGCCAGATCCAACGTGGTCGGAGCCGTAGCTGATGCTAGTGAAGCAGTGGTCGACGCAGATTAGATCCATGCCTCCTCCATGGTCATAGCAATGAAGTTGTTAGAGCCAGTGGTCCAGGTGATCTGGCCAACGGTGAATGTGAGGCCGTTTGGCGTAGCCATGGAACCAGGGATGATGACCATCTTGTTCATCTGGAGAGCAGTATGCACACCCCCTACCTGGCGCGCCACTATCGATGAAATATGGTCGACAGTCTACCTAGGGGTATGCCCAAGGTAGTAGATTATCGGCAGATAGATGCGCAAGCTACAAACAAGATGGTGATGCAAGACAGACACGAGGTTTTATCTAGGTTCAGCCGCCGTGAAGGCGTAATACCTACGTCATGTGTAACACCCCGAAAAACATGACATGTCATCATATGCATTGCAAGGCATCTGGTCAAATTGCAAACTTTGATATGCATTCACTAAAACAAGTTTACATTTGTGTTATGAGTGTTGAATTGAATTGTTTGAATCATGTCAAAATGTGGTTTGGATTTGAATTTTCCAGAAAACCCTGATTTTCATTATTTAAACCCTGCCCTGAAAACTCATTTCAAAATCTAAGCATATTTTGGGGTTGAGCCCAAAAGCAAAAGTGTAGAGCTTGACAAGTTATACAAAGTTTGTTTTTGGAGTTTTTCAAGTTGTTTAGTAAAATTTAGAGTAATTCAAAAAGGCGTAATTCGTTAAATGTTCCCTATTTGAATTTAAAAGTTCATTTCAAAATGTAGACCGAATTAGGGGTTGGTTTTAAAAGCAAAGTTGTAGAACGTTGAATTTTAAACAACTTTTATTTTTGGAGATTTTTGAGTTGTTATGAAAATTTGAGAGTAATTTGTGAATTTTGGCGAATGGCAAACTTGTAAATACTGTGAACAGTGTTCACCGCCATAGCTACATGGCCGGCGACCTTCTTCGGTGTTCCAGGCACGTCGTGGCCATCCTTGGCGTCGCGCTGGTGCGGAAACGGCTCCATCGTGGCTTCCTTGAGCTTCTGAGCCGCGCTATAAGTACCGAATCGCCGTCGTCGTCGTTTTTCTTCTTCCGCTATTTTCCCGGCGCCATTGCCGCAGCTCCGTTGAGCCCTTGCCATCGAACCAGCGCCTGTGTCATCACAGCAAAGTGCTCAACAGCTTCGCCTCTTCCTTGCGTACCCATCCAACTGGTCATAGTCGTCTGACTTTGCCAAATTTCGCCGCGCATCGTCTTTCTTCCCCACGGACGGCAGCATCTCCGTCGAGCGTGCCTCGCCATGGCCAGCGTGTTACGGTGATCCTCTGCCACCGCTGAGTCTTGTTTTGGCTTCGCCATGATGCGGTGGTACTCCATGACCCATTGATTTCTTATTTTGACCACCACAGCTCCTAGAACATCGCCACTGACGACGATCTGCTCCGCCGTGCTTGCTCGAAACATCGACCCACCTCTCTGTTGCTCCTCCAGTCTTGTGCTCTACTCAGTCGTGTTCGGGGTGAGGTGCTGAACTCTTCTATGCTAAGTGTTTAACCTCTACCGTGCTTGCATTGCCGACGTAGCGCTGCCGTGCCGTTGTGTCCGCCATGGCCGGCGTAGTGCTCTGTCCAGTCCGTAGCTAGTCCAGCTTGTGCCCTAGAATGATGCGCCTAGTTGAGGGGAGTGTTTTGGTGCTTTGGCCGTCGCTGTTGGTCTCGCCGTCGTCGAGATATCGCCGGTCAGCGCCGTTGTTGCCGTGGTCAGCGCACGAGGTTAGGGATGACAGGTGGGGTCAGGTTGTCAGTGACTCAACGTTCAAATGAAATTTTTCTATTTTCAGATTTGAATGAATAGTGATGTAATTTGTTATTTTTGTGTAGATTTATTTAGAGCTCCAAAAATTATGAAATTTTTTGTGTGACTTCTCTGTGATGTATAGTATTTAAGAAAAATATGAAATAATGTTTTTCAGTACTTTTGAATGTGATAAAAATTGCTCAATTTATTAATAAATGGATTTCCATGATTTTTCTAGGCTTATTTGATTGTCTAAAAATTATGAAATTTGTTTTGCCACTTACTTATCATGTAATGAACATTTACTAAAATGTTGAGCTCAATTAGAATAAATTGATTTATTTCATAATTTTGAATTAAATAATTAATTCATAAAAGCAAATAGTAACCTTTAATGATTTAGGTTTTGTTTGAAATTTTGGATTGAGTGATGACCTTGGGTCATTAGTTGGTAATGATCCTTGGCAATTGATGTAAGTAATACGAAAAAGATTTGGTTAGTTTGACTTGCAACTGTACCGCGAAAGAAAATTGAATTCAAATTCTTAATTTTTGCATCCATCATCGAGCATCATGTTTCGTATTCCGCATCATGTTAAACATGGCATTGTTACTACATGCAGTGAACAAAGGTGAACACGTGGTAGTTAACCAAGTTGCTGAGGAGGTTAATCCGTCTATTGAGGTCGGATTGAATACTTGTGAAACATTGCAGGAACCGGACTTTTCCGTCAACGAAGGCAAGCCCCGGATGCATACAAACCTACCTTGTGTTTTACAAATTAATTTTGCTTTTGCTTTCTGTTACTGCATTAAGTGATTAGGAGTTAAGTAAGAACCTAATTGGTGCATTACCACCCTTGCTATTCCATATTTACCATATTAACAGTTTTAAATTCGTATATGCCTAGTTTTGCTTAGCTATGCGTAGAACAATGAAAGTCGGGTGATTACCTACCACCTGCAAGTTTTAAATGGAACCTTGGTTACTTTTGTTATCATGTGATATGGGGATGTGGAGTAATAAATCTAGACCGGACGGACTCGGTGTGTGTGAGCCACAAGACATGGAGGTCTTGTGAGCGGGCTCTTTCTGCCTGTGTCGATTAAGGTCCGTCCGTTGTTGAACTGTGTGTGGTGAGACTTTGTAGTACTAACCACATACTCTAGTAAGCCTTAACTTGGCGATTCTATTACGAGAATGGCTACTCATGCACTGGGAGTGGAGAGATGGCGGGAATAGCGTGTACCCACATGGCATTGGGCTGGATTGGTGGAGTACTGTATTCTCGGGTGGTGTGGACCCATTCTTGTTTTAGAGGATCCGAGAATTGGTTGGTATATGTAGGTCGGGGACCTGCATATGTCATGTGGTCTGGAATCCCCAGCTGGGTTTAATCGGTTCGAATCGCCGTTGCTCCTCGGTTATGGAGACTCACTTCTCTATTCATCATCATAGTACTAATAACTAGAACTCGAATAAGGCTTGTGAAGGTGTTGGATATGAAGTTTCATGATCTCAACACGGATCGTGTCAGCTTTGTATATGTTTTTATGAAGTTTTCTATATAAAGAATTTTGTTAAAGAGCTTTTACGCAAAAGAACTTTGATTATTGTTAAAGCCATACCTTGAATCCCTGAGCCGGCATTCCTAAGTTTATCAGTTAATATTTCGGTTAAGTCTTGTTGAGTACTTTTGTACTCAGGGTTCGTTGACCCTTGTTGTAGGTGAGCCTCATGAGCAAATCTGTTTTGGATTGTGCTGCATGACAGTTGTTCCTTGTGATGACGATGAGAAGTAAATGTGTGGCCCTTGGGCAGGGCAGTTTTATTGTGTGTTTTGTATTATATTATAATGCCACTCCACCACTACTATGGTTTGTAATAATTATCGAACTTAGTTTGTAAGGTTTGAAACAACTGGTTTGTAAACTAAGTTATCATAAGACTTCCGCCGTTTTTACTCTTGTATTGATATTTGAACAAATGTTGTAATACTGCAATGACTCTGTAATGTGATTCTGCTCGGAAATCATGGATGATTCGGGGTTCCCCGAGGACACCCGACAGACTTCTTAAGTTACCAGGAACATATGCATAGTTGTCAAAGGTCGTTGGACAGTGACAAGTGCATGTGGGTCCTATAATTTAGGAGGTTCTGCCACATCATGCGTCTGATTATATTGCTATATGTTAATGAGAGATGTTTTAGAGGGGTCCCCTGCCCGCCTTATATAGTCTGGGGAGCAGGGTTATAGATCTGGAAACTAATCCTAACTAGTTACAATTACCATAGGTGGCCGGATAAGGATTCCTATTCTAACCGACTAGGATCTTGCTTGATCTCCAAGTCTGCCTTGATTCCTTGCGTGGGACTCTGAGCAGATTGGCTGGGCCACGCGTCATCTTCTAGTGGGCCAGACCCCCTGGTCTAGGCTGGCCCAAGCCTAGCCATAAGGGTATAGGGGTTAATACCCCCACAGTGCGCGACAACAGGCCGGCCCAAACGGCCAAGCCCACAAACGCGATGCGTATTTTGCAAAAAGAGCCCCGCACTATTCCCTGTTCGCTCTGAGATCCATAATCACTATTCATTCGAGTCATGTATTTGCAAATAAAACCCTGTATAAAACCGTGTCTTGGAGTTATACCCTCTTCTACCTTCTAAAGTAGAGGAACAGAGCAGGTCCGGTCGGCAGTGACCGAGTACGGGCGGCTGCGGCGAACGTCGCCAAGACGAGGGGGAGCAGCGCTACGGCAAGGCACCAGCACGGCGCGGCCACAGCGGCGCTGCAGGGCGTGGGTCCTCGGCACCAGCGGTAGGGCATGCATCTAGCTGGGGCAATGCCGCAGAGGTGGAGATGGTGGAACGGTGTGCTCGCGAGCTGAAGAGGCAGCAGGGCACGGTGCCTGGCTACGGCGGTGGACTGAGGCAGAGGGAAAGGAGAGGGGACACTGGTGCAGGATGCGCGGGTGCTCGCAAAGGATGGCAGGCAATGGGGCGGGTTGTGAGGCAGAGCTAAGCATGGCCATGGTGGTTGCGGGCATGCAGGGGAGCAGGGGGGAGTCACAGCAGCCTCAGGCGTGTTGCGCGCGCAGAAGCAGCGAGCCGTGGGACAATGGCGGAGCAGAGCCGCGCGCAAATGCTGGACGGCCATGGTGGCTTGGAGGGGACCGGGGAGGCGAGGTGCAGGCGTCTAGGCTCGGCGGACCTAACATGCTCCTGGCTAAGCGGTACCATGGAGGCGGAGCTCACAGCGGTAGCAGCAGCAGCAGGGTGAGCCAGGTGGATGGCGTCGGGGTGGCCATGGGGCAAAGCAGCCTAGGTGCACACTGTAGGCACAGGGCAGCAGTCCTGAGCGACTGAGGGCGCTAGCGCGCGGTGGTCTGGCAGCAACGCTGTAGCGGCCACAGCGAGGTGATGTTGAGGGGCAACGCGGCTGCGGTGGTGGTGCACTATGGCTCGGACGCGGTGGAACTGCAGGGACGGAAGAGGAAGGGCGTGCGCAGCAGAGGCGGTGGTCGAGCAGAAGGAGAAGGAGAGGGGACGTGCGGTTGCTTGCGCGAGGCAGCCGAGCACGGAGGCTGCGCGAGGCAACGGCTGTTGTCTAGAGCATGCCGTGGAGCTCGCTTGAGCTTGCGCTGGGAGAGGCATGGCTGCAGTGGTGCGGCCATCGGGCAGAGGACGGCAGGCGCGGTTGAGGAGCTCCGCAGGGCTCGGTGCTCAAGAAGTACGCGGGCAGGTGCGGTAGGTGGATGGCAGCTCGACAATGCAATTGGAGACAGAGGGCAGACCGGGACAAGATGAGGCAGAGTCGTGGAAATACGTGAGTTGGAACTTTGCTCAGGCGATAGCAGCTCGGCATGGAAAATCAATCGGAGATAGACATGACCAGAGAAGACAGGAGCAGACAGGGGGCAGGCAGAGGCCAAGCCAAGGAGATACGAAAGACAGGCGCGTGAGGGAGAGCGAGGTCAACTTGTACCGAAGACAGATTTCCACCACCAAATGGGAAACTCTCATCACCGTTCATGCATATAAAGCTAGACCCGTGAGTCTATATACGTATATATATATCTCATTCTATTTATTACGGACTTTTATTCTATTATACGAACAGCGGGTGGTGCAACATTAAACCACTTGCTGCAACATAAGACTGAAACAACTGAAATATTATTTGGAAAACATACTGTTGCAACATATGAAACATTCAGATAAAAAAATAATTGCAACATACGTTTGGAAATAGATAAAACATTTTGAACAAACCCTTGCAACATGCCTCAGAAAACACTTGCAACATATGCAACATGTACAACATCCCTTGATCTACGTTTGCAACATCAAGATGAAAACAATTGCAACATACATCTGAAACACTTGAAACATACATATGTAACATAGGAGAGGGAAAGGTCATGCTAGTCGGTTTCGGCCGTCGGGGTCGGGGTCGGGGTCAGCGGCGAGCACCACCAGCACCACCCGCGCTCGTGTGTGCCCTTGGCTCGGCCGCAGAAGACCTGAGGCGCAATGGCACATGCGCCCCATAGGCCATGGTGAGGTCAGCGGCGTGCGCGGCGATGAAGGGAGACGAACAGCGGCGTGTGCAACCTATTTGGACTAGCAAGATATTGATTGTGTCAAGCACAACCTTTTGCACTTTTCAAATCCCCGGCCGCTTTGTTGACACTAAACTGAACACGAGTATAACTTGTTCTTGTAATATCCCTATGTGATGACTCATTATCTTGATGATCTTGATTACTACACCCTACATGTTTCTGATATATAGTTTTATCTACTCGGTGTTTTGCATTGCTCTTTCTAATACTGAATCCAACCTTACCAGCATAGGTATTGTACATCTCATAAGCTTTATCCTCTTAATTGAAAGTCATTTTTCAACCTCAGGAACAATCAAATTTTGCCCAACTTTATGAACCACCTGTTATACATTGAGATGGAAATTAAAATTATTTCACAACGGATCTGTTAGACTACTATTAGCAAGATCCCTGATTGTCGCTCCTTGATTAGTGCCACAGCCGTGCATGTGCTTGCGACTAGGTCCGATAGACTAGTATTAGCAAGATCCTGATTATCGCTGCTTGACTTGTGCCACAGCCATGCATGTGCATCCTACTATTTTAGGTGAGTTCACATATCCTAGCAACCTCCTCCTTGTTTCTTTTTTTTATCATACCTCCTCCTTGTTTTGATTGGATACTGTTTCCATAAGCCACAATGAAAGCCCTTTGTCGTCTGATCGACGACGTGATTTGGGTCACGACACAAGGGTGAAAGCCCTTTGCCTCAATCATTATTCCAATTTCCGCGCTGCCGCGGTGCTCTCGACCGCGGCTAGCCGGCAGCCATCCTCCATCTCCACCTCACCTGAGCACCGCCGACCACCTTCCTCCCTCTCCACCATAGTTCACCCATCGCATGGCTTCAGTTCGTCGTGCTTGCCCAACCACTTCCATCCCTCTCCGACGGCACCTCAGGCAAGGAGGGGCGACTAATCAGCCTCCGCCACTCTTCCTCTACACAGAGCTCGGTCAGCATCCTCCCTCGGCGATGTCGCCCCGCTCTGCTGGCGCTAGTGGTGCCGTCGCGCGCCTTAGATCGGTCCCCACCGAGCCAACGAAGTGTGGCCCATGCTGGTGATGCTTGCACGCTGCCGCTCGGCACCGACTCCCACTCCGAGGCTGGAATCAACTGGCCCTGGCGTCTCCCTCCCCCTATGTTGAAAATATATGTTTTAATTGTTTCATATGTAATCAAAGGTATGTTGCAAGTGTTTCATATGGATGTTGCAAAAGTAGATCGGGATGTTGCATATATTGCAAGTGTTTCAGAGGCATGTTGCAAGTGCTTCAGATGATGTTGCAAGCGTTTGTTCAAAATGTTTCATCTGTTTCAGACATCTATTGGAAGTGTTTTTTATCTAGATGTTGCACATGTTTCACACATATGTTGCAAGAGTATGTTTGAAGTGTTTCAACTGTCTCTGTCATATGTTGTGTTTTCATGTTGCAAGTTGCAAGTGTTTTATCTGGATGTTGCATATATTCTATACACATGTTGCAAGTGTATGTTCCAGATGTTTCATTTGCTTTAGACGTATGTTGCATTCAAGTGTTTCATATTGCAAGTGTTTTGTGTTTTAAAGGTATGTTCAGAGAGTCATGGAGGCATGGCCTGGGCGCCGGGGGAAGGGGTGCAACGAGCAGGTTGCCGGCGCATGGGGCACACGGCGTGCCTAGGGTCCTATGGATGGGGCGTGCTTGTCCCCATCTCAGCTCCTGGGTCACCGTGTGTAGAGAGAGGAGGGGTTAGGTGGGAGGAGCGGCGGGCGCAGGGTGGGCAGGCGGACAAGGGCGGGGAATGCGTGTAGGACGGGATGAGACTGATGGGGACGGACACGCGCGTGCAGCAACGAACAGCTCAACGGCAGGAGCGGGTGGGCGGGCTGGCGACCTAGGAAGTCGGGGTCACGCGATGGAGTTTTTTCTGATGGGCCGTTCTGCTACGACATTTCGGTGGAAGTGTGCCCAGGTTACTGTCCGACTTAATCATATCCCATCGGACATCCGGACGCTAGCAATTCCTAAAGAAAAAGAGAGAGGTGCGACACTTGGTGTTTGTCTAGCCACCAGCCGGCATATATGATGAAAATTTGATGGTAATAATAAGTAAGTTTTTCGTTTGGCAATATAGGAGTAGATGCGTCCCTGATCCTAGCAGGAGGGGTCATGAAGATGCTTTGAATAAAACCATCTTGTTCAGGACTCCCACAATTTAATCTTCAAGAATGTACCACCTCAGACACGCTGAATGCTCAGAATCACGCGGAACCAGAAATTTACCTAAACAAGCCCGCCCTGCTCCTCGGCCGGTAGCCCTATCCACGTCGACCGAAATAGCCTTGACCGTCCGATCTTCCATCGTGTGGTCCGGATTACTTGTAGCCGCTTCGTTTAGAATCTGCTTCTTCCAGCTCCTTATCGCTCTCAGTGGATTCTACTGGCTTCTGCTGCTTCTCGTCTGAATCCGATAGAGCAAATATATACTCCGGCTTCTGCTTCTCCTTTAGCAAACTTCTCTCCCCCTCGTCTCTCTCTCCTCTTCGCTCGCTCGCTCCCTCCCCTCCCGACGCGACCGAGCGGCGGTGGCAAGCCTCCTCCTCCTCCACGCCCCTCCCTCCTCACGCCGCAAGGGTGGGGCGATGGCGGCCCCCGCCGGGTGCTGCGCCGGTGCAGCGATGCGACATCGTCTCTCCTGTGCGTCTTCTCCTGTGCTGCATGAAACCCTAGGTAGGTCGGTGTGCCCCCCCCCAAGGTGGGGGTGCGGCTGATGGAGGTATGCCGGTACAATTCATGTTTCCTTTGTGCTGCTCCACGTTAATACTGCTGCGTACAGCCTTGGAGCTTTAGGTCAATCATCCCCGATGTTAATTGGGTTTACTTATTATTTTTTAGACTCATGGAAACCATATGCTATATGGCCCTCCGTATCTTAGTTCTGGTTCCACCGTCTTCCTATTGCAAGAATTTGTTTTCACCATGCGAAAGCCATTATGAGGTTCATTTGTTGCCTCATCCTAAATAAGCTTTCATGTCTTACAATGTTGGACCACAGATCTTACTATTTGTGTTCGCACAGAGACGCTTCTTGGAAAGCCTCTCCCCGTGCTTTGCTTCTTTGCCATAACATTTGTGCAGGCGAGTCCCTGTTCCCCCTGTGGCGTTGTTCGCATAATCGCGTGCAACCGGCATTATTTTTGCAGTGAGGTTATTCTTGTGGTGACCTGCAGGTACCTATTTCCCTGTGGTCTGAGGGTTCTTTCAGTTTTAAGCAAGATATTTAACTAAAAAAGTCATTGCAAGCAACTCACTGCCTAAAGGCCAAGCTTTTCTAAAATCATTGCTCTTCGGGTAGTACTTGGTGATGCATCCGATTTTCTTCTTTGATATAATTTTCCTTGCATACGTTACCTAATCTAAAATATTTGGTTCATTGTAGGCTATAAAGCTTCCAGTCACCTGACTTGCTCCAAAGGTGCGACTCACTAACGAATATTTGTATGTTTTCATGCTTGTATATAGGTACACTGCCCCAGGGAAACTGCATTGCTTTACTCATGTGAATCTATATTTTAGATCACTCTATGCCTTCCAAACCGTGTTAGAAATTATTCAGTGCTGTCAAAATTTATGACATGCCTCTCTTTTTCTGAGTTGATCTATCCAATGTGCCTGCAGGAACTGGAGATGAACATTTGAGCACAGCACTGAACCTCCTCTTTCCACGAATGACACATTAAAGGTTGTGGGGTTAGTAAGATTCTCATTCTCATATATTTGCAGTAACTGAATTCGATAACTAAATTTATTTTTGTATCACATCTCAAAGTATCTACAGTTTTGACTTACTGAATTGCTTTTTAGAGCCTTGATTTCCCATCTATCGGCTTGAAGTTCTCATACTGTAAACATGCTACGCATGCTTGTGGCTTGCCCTACTGAATATCTTAGTTAAATAAATAACTAAATCATTGATCTTTTTTTTCTCTCGAATACGCATGAGAGTTGCGTATCGTTGTATTATAGAGAGGAAATAAAGGCCCGAATAGATTACCAACTCACGCCGGTACCATACATGAGAAGGTTGGGACACTTACAACATTATCACCTATGAGACATCTGAAAATCATTGATCTTGGTTCTTTTAAAATTCCAATTTAGATTGCACTCCTTATTGTCGAATTCCTTTGATTACGTGTTTGTTGAGGGAGACACTAAAATTGCTCCTTGTGTAATACATGCCTGTTCCTTTTGGGTCTATTCTCATAATCATATTATTATTCTGGTTGTAATGTCCTTATGCTGAACATACAGTGGGGGATTCTCTGCAAAGGTCTGAGGCCATTGGTCTTTGCTACATACATTTGCACAGGCATCAGAAAAAGAAAGACATGCTCTTTCAGTAGCAGGTGAACCGTTGCTTTCTAGCTTCCAGCATGGTCAGTAGTAGTAGTCCAGTAGTAAACTTGCAATGGCTGCTCGCTCACTCGCTTTCAAGTTTCAAAAGAAGACAACTTGCAGTGCACCTGCTCTGGCTAGGTTGCCACGGACTGACTTGTAGTTTTCACCGTATTAGTTGTTCTTCATGCATGTCAACCTGAATAAATCTCTTGCATATGGATTGGGTATACAATTGTCGGTGTCTACCTATACCAAAGTATTTAAATTGTCCTTCTTTCTTTGGCCCCTTATTCCATTTAGTTATGGCCAATTGGAGGATTGTTGTTGCCTACCTGATGTATGTTGCATCCCAATGTGACGCTCAGTGTTCTTTCCTTGAGTTATCCATTTTTTTCTGTTGTACTTTCTTATGCTTCTTATAAATTAAATTTCCCTATGTTGGAGGTTTATCCTAATTTGCGTATACTGATCTTATTCATTTGTGCAGCTCCGTGCAATTGGAATTTGTTTGCTGGATAAAGGTCAGTGAGATACTAATTTGGTATAGTTTTGGATTTATGGTAAATTTTGGGTTCATTTTCAGCCAGTCCTCTCATTATCTGCTATTGTGTAAGCTTTTTTCACATGCTTCTTCGCCATTTGCTTTATTCTTGCTAACGAGGTTAGCCTCATACCTTGTTGCCTTTTATGTTTCCCTATGCAAGTTGTGCTCAACAGTGAAATGATAGTGTCTTGTGCCATTCCTGGTTACACACCATGAATCAGTGGCAAACACAAATTTACAGATTGCTAGATGAAAGTGCCTTTTCGTGTTACCTGAATGTCAGCTAATGAAGATTTATTCCACTGCTTTCCTGTCCTCAGCGTTTTGCTGCTATGAATAAATGTGATTTGCTAACTTATTCTAGATATGTGTAACGAAAAAAAACAGCCTCTTCATTCACAGCACCAGGTTCCATCGCCATTTAGGTCTCCCAATTTTACTTTTGATGTCAAGCTACAATTGCCTTTCATGCTTAGATTTATTTATTTTCCCCGTTGCTTTACATTTATTAAGATGCGATCCAATCCTCTTATTAGGCCTCTGAATCTCATATATGCTAAGCTGTAATTTCAACAACGTAGCTCTGTTGTTCATTTTATCTCAGGTTCATTTTTATATTTTTCACTGTCCCTTCCTTCCTGTTATCCCCTTGCTCTGCCAGTCCTTTAAGAGATCTTGTGATTCCACCTTTCTTGGCTCACTGTTGATTTTATAGTATAAAGAAACCTACCTGTGCTTCTATTCTATACAGATTATATTAACCTGTTTGTTCGAAGCGTGGTTCATTTTTTTAGTATAAAGAAACCTTATGTTCTATTTAAATCTATTATTTCCAAATTGCAACAGGGAAATGTTATGTATGCTGAAATTCCTAAAACAGAGGTACATGACAGAGCCCACTCTTAAGCGCTGAGAAAGTATATACTACCACTAGGTTCGAAGTTAAAAGTGCTAAATCCTCTTACTTGCCTGTTCCTGGACGTTACAGGACTGAATTCACCTATTCCGACGAGTTCACGGTTCGTAGGCCCTGTGCAATTCGCTTGCATTTTTCCTAGTTTTGTCTATGATACTGCACTGGATGCATTGTTTATGACCTATGAGTCTGATTTTTTAATATGCTGAACAAAAAAACAGGGACTGGCTACATGAACATCACATTATTTTTCAAGCTTTCAAATTCGTGTTGAGTACTATATGCATGCCAAACCTATTGTTTTTTCTGATGCCTCGTATAGTGATCATGCTTGATGGATTCAGCTGCGTGTATATATATATATATATATATATATATATATATATATATATATATATATATATATATATATATATATATATACTCCTTATCTTGTACTATAATTTTTCCCTGCATTTAGTCTGTTTAACTAAGACAGTGGCCTCACCAACAGCTAAAATTGTGTATAATAAGTCCGAACCATATAATAATTCTTGTACTATAGGGAATAATTCTGCCTTTTCAAAACAATGAAAGGACTATTTTTTAGTTTATTGTTGTATGATGCCTCAGATGCTGTGTAGTTTAAGATGGATGATTCTGTGCTTTGGGCATTACCATCGAAGGCTGCCAGTTGCTGTTTCTTCCGCTGGATTCATAGACCTACTTTGTTGTTCTTGCCAGGTTTATCACTGCTGCCTCGTCCACGATATGTACTACAAATGCGATTCTATGCCTCGAAGAGGCACTACAATGTCAAGATATTTGTTGGTTGCATGCTCAGAAAAATATTCAGGAAGATCTTATTTCTTGAGAATAATTTACATTAGATTTTCCTTAGTTATAGATACAAAAAAAATGTACTTATACATGGACCAATGTCATTCCCGGTAAATTACAGATACACCCTATGTCAGTGATGGCACCGCCTTTTCTCACTATTTGAATCCCAATATCGAAGAGGCTCAACCATTTTACTCCAGGTAAGACCTATGCAGCACTACGCTAAGAACTCATAAAATTAATTTGCAAATTATTATATCTCTGTTACCTCAGTCTAAAAACACTAGCTTTGGACTATATGATCCATGCTCATGGAATTTTGATGAGCTCATGAAACAGGTTCAAAGATCAGCCCGTTTACATAGAACGACCTCCACCATCTGAGGAACAGCCACCTAAGCAGATACAAGTTACTCCACTACAACACAAACATGTTGCAGAGCTAAATAACATAGACCCAATTAGTTTTGCGGTACTCCCCTCCCTCCCCCTCATCCTTTTTTTTCATGTTTTTTCCCTTTCTATAACTGCAGACATGCAGCAAACGTCAGAAAACAGTCACTTCTGCAAGTGCCCTATGCCTCCTTTTAAATTTCAGTTTCATGTGCCTTATAATAGGATGAAGGCTACAAATGCACAGTTACTGTTACACACATAGCGGCCAACAACACCTGGTTGTATATGTCCTGTAAAGGATGCAAGAAAACACCAAACCCGCAACCTGGTGGTGGATATAAATGTCCCAAATGCCATGGCACAGCCACACTACCTAGGTAATCATTATTCCTAGGAACACTAAAGCTGCTAGCTCTGTGAACAATATAACATCCCATATCATGATCTTAACGCTTTTTATTCCATGATACACATATGCCTGTTATTCCTTACTGCCAAGGACAACACAACTGAGGCCAGCTTCTTTGCATATGATGATATAGCGAGGCAGATCATTCAGAAATAATGCAAAGCAATTTTAAATCCACTGAAATTGACAACTGGTTTACCTCAGCCTCTCCAGGCAGTAATCTCAAAGAAATTTGCATTCTCCGTTGGGCTCACCGAGGACTCATTCACTTCTAGAGCAAGGAGGCAGTATCTGATTAACTCCATTTTAGACAGATCAGTTAGGCGCACCTCTCCTTTAAACATCGGTGTTTCAGAAACGGCCACACAGGATGATCCAAGCTCCATAACTGGTATGACAATAGCAAGAACGTTTCTCGATACCGTACAAGACCCACAAGCTCTATCGGTAAACTCTGCAATTTCTTTAGTACTCTAAATTAGCCTTAATAGTCTTCACATGTTTCTTTATATTATTCCGTACATACATAGGCTCATTTTTACATTCAATGTGCAGACACCTGCACCATCAGTTGATCCTGATAAAACACCCATAAAGGATCTTACCACAGGGCAAGTCACACTAACATAACATAATTAGTCAATCAAGTGTACCAAACTTATTCCTTACAAATTATTTATTTGGAGATATCATATTCGTCCAAACTGTCCCAGATCATCAACAGCAACAACGCACGCTCACAGGCAGCTGTTCGGTGACAATACTGACGCTAACAAAGTGGCTCCATACGGATCTTCGCATTCATGAATCCTAAACCTGAATCCGTCAAATTATTTGCATCTTTAAATCTCCTAAATAACTTTGCCTCCATTTACCACGAAACGGTTGAGCATCAGATCTTGGAGACTACCACAGCCATACAGGATGACGAAGAGAATCCATCTGCATCGTCGCTACAACGCAAAGCCAAAAGGTAAAATCACAGATCTAGCCATGTCTTATTATTCATCCAAGCATACACATCTTTTCATCAGTATTTACATGCAAATTACAGGTCTAGATCCACTGCTTCAAAGAATAAACCAAAGGATAATATTCACAGGGCCTCTTTAACTGAGACTCCAGAATAGGTAAATATTTCATGACTGCTCAGCTTTCAACATAATATAATTACCAATCAGTAACCTACTTGTTTTGCACAAATATTGTAATTAGTGATCCGCACACCCCGTGTCGAAGTCTATCCACAAACAATGTTTTGTTAGTTCAGAATTTACTTTGTCACAACCATATTCTGTTCACTTTATTGGTCCAATTTGTCACACTAAAATATATTCAAGATGCAAAATATCCGGTATGTGCCACGCCCATGCAATTGACAAATTCAAATAGCTTTTTCCTTACGCTATACAAATCATATTGTATACCTATCATCTATTGATCTAGCAAATTCTTTGTGCAACCAGGTGCTGTCGCTCAACAAAGTGTGTGCACACCATTTTGTGACATGTGCATGACTATGCTTCACAAACTTAGCATGGACAATGATTCCTGCACATGTCAAGTCTGTTAGATTATGAAAGATGTCAGATGGACTTAATAAAAAATCTTCTTGTACAAACAAGAAACAAACCTGTACCTAGGCCTGTTATCTGTAAATTAGCCAGGCTATGCTACCTTAAACTATCGTTCCTTAGCTACAAGTGGAATCATGTAGTACTATGAAGAACCTAGATGTGCCATCCTATGTGTAATATCTATGTATGTAAATTATGCGTACCTATTTTATTACTCAGTGTGGTGTCCATCCCTTCTTCTATCCATGCGACTTTTTCTCAGATCATTAACTGATTGATGTGGCGCGCGAGGGCGCGCCCCTTCCACTAGTAATTATTACAAGTCTCATCTACCTGCTTAGACGTCAGGACGGCTCCGATTTCAGAGAGCACGTGTCAGCTGCTTAGACGTCACGCACTTGTGGCTGCTTAGACGTCAGTACGTCATGCACTTGGTCGCATCCGTCCGTGTGAAAGGCAAGAAACATGTGTGTCAGCTCTCTGTGGTCGCTTAACCACAATGGGCAATTTTCTGTTAATTCGATGTGCAAGGCAAATCTAGATCGTGAGTTGTGATGGTCCATGGATAGTTGCTTTGATTGGAACTTGAAACTACATACCTCTAAACATTCAGGTATTTATGCTAAAAAAAAGTATCGTTCTCACAAAAGATGACTTAGTTCAGAGGACTGAAGGATTTGGCATGGAAGTTTTTTTTTTTAAAAAAACTCCTGTTAGTTTTACCAACATGTTCGAATCATGGCTAACAGAAATAGGGAAGAAGCTTAATTAAACATCCAAATTGGATTGGTGCAGGTGTGGTATGTTGGGCACTTTGGTTCAGTCGAAATGATGTGGTTTGGTACATGGCCAAAGTACACTGTGTGTCGCATGTTGGAGACGGCAACTACGAACAGATTTGCTAAGGTGAGAGAGGTTTAGCAATGATTGTGTGATTGATAGAGAACATTTCCTATTTGTTAAGCCTGTAGTTGTCAGAAGGTTGCGGTAATTGGAATATATATTATAGTAGACGAATTCTGCTATATCATTAGCATAAAAAAAATCTTCCTCGGACTGCCATGAAAGATTGGTTGAAATAAAATGAAAGCTTAGAAAACAGAGAGCAGCCATGTCAATGGATTGTTATCATCACCTTTTGAGCACAAACTTTTAGAAGCCTTACGTGCGCCCTTGTATTTTTTTTCTGATATCATTATCAGTAAAAACAGCTGCCATGCTCACTTGCCCTTCAGATTCTCTCACGTGCTTATCAGTAACCTTCACATTTGCAATGTAGGATTACTGATTCGCAAACGCAGGCAGTAGCGCCCGGACGTCCGGCGCACGCAGCATGTCAGGATGCAACTCTCCTAGTTCCAGCAAACCGAACCGTGGCCCAGCTCCCGGTCACAAGCCCACCACAGCCCGCCCACCGTTCGCCTTCACCCCGCCCCACGTGCGCACTCCATCCCCATCTCTGCACCCGCCGGTCGCCCCTAACCCCCTCCTTTCTCCGCGCCGGCGGCACTTAGGAGCCGGGATGAGCAGCTGAGGACGAGCACGCCCCTAGCGTGCCCCGACCGTAGCACCCCCGTCCATCGTCCCCCGGCCAACATAAAACACTTGCAACATGAATGCAACATAAGACCTAAAACAGATGAAACATTTGTAAACATACTTTTTGCAACATGTGTGTGAAACACATGAAACATCCAGAAAAAATAAAACACTTGTAACTTGCAACATTAAACCACTTGCTGCAACATAAGACTGAAACAACTGAAATATTATTTGGAAAACATACTGTTGCAACATATGAAACATTCAGATAAAAAAAATTGCAACATACGTCTGGAAATAGATAAAACATTTTGAACAAACCCTTGCAACATGCCTCAGAAAACACTTGCAACATATGCAACATGTACAACATCCCTCGATCTACGTTTGCAACATCAAGATGAAAACAATTGCAACATACATCTAAAACATTTGAAACATACATATGTAACATAGGAGAGGGAAAGGTCATGCTAGTCGGTTTCAGCCGTCGGGGTCGGGGTCAGCGGCGAGCACCACCAGCACCACCCGCGCTCGTGTGTGCCCTTAGCTCGGCCGCAGAAGACCTGAGGCGCAATGGCACATGCGCCCCAGAGGCCATGGTGTGGTCATGCCAAATCTTAAAGATCAAATCGTTCAATAGCATCGTTATCGGACAGTCCTAAATATCCCTACGTACGGCGTAATTTAACTTGAGCATGTATTTGAGTCCACGAAACTAAGTCATACAGGATTCGCTTATCGCTTCACGTATGTTTTAAATAAAAAATTCGAGAAACTCGTTTCAAAAGTTTTACTTAGGCCTAAATCACGGTGCTAAATAATATCATAACACCGGGGTGTTACACCGCTCGACGATCCTTGCTGCACCAAACCATCTAGGTGGCGGCAACCACCAAGAGTAACAAGTGAAATCCGCAACGAAACACAATCACCAAGCGCCTCTAGATGCAATCACTCAAAGCAATATACTTGGATGCTCTCCAATCTCACCAAATGATGAATAAATCACGTTAGAGGAGTTGGAGAGCTCAGCTCTAAGGGATGAAAGTATGTCAAAGTGCCAAGAGAGGGCGCCCAAGGCCAGCCCTTCCACTTAAATAGACACCCCAAAGAGCATATAGCCGTTGGGTCACATAAGTGACCGTCGGACGCCCTACCACAACCTCTCACAAGCTGCCACACGTCCTTTTCAAACAAACCGACCGTTGCTGCCCAACGATCAACAGTTACAGGAAGATCAGCACCGTCAGACCTAGGGACCAGACTAACCATCGGACCCGGCATAGGGCGAGTCCGACGTGGTCTAGTAAGGTCTAGAGACGTGTTTTTGACTCGGACTTAGGTCCGATGCCAACCATTGGACTCAGGGGTGAGTCTGACACTGCCACGTGCCGCGCCTGCATGCGCTGCTCTCTTTCCCGCTCGGAGGAACAATGCGCCCGTTCCTTCCGACGTCGCCGAACACCAGGGTCCGACGCTCCCTTTACTCTGCTCGCATGTTAGGGTTAGCCGTCGGACTCTGTCGAGCAGGGTCCGACGCTCCGAGAAGTAGGGTCCGATGCCCCTATCTCCACTCTTTTAAAGCACGATCACTTCACCCATAAGCATGTGTGCCAACTCCAAGTATTCCACCACATGTGTACGTGAGTTAGCAACAATCTAAGCCAATTCCCAAGGGTGTTAGCACTCACTAGAATCTAAATGCATATGCAATGAATTAGAACATCTAGTGGCACTTTGATAACCGCATTTCACGATGAATTTCACCCCTCTTAGTAGTACGGCTTTCTATCCTAAGTACACTCACACCCACTTGGTGTCTTGAGTGCCAAAACAAAAAGCTCCTATCAATTATACCTTTGCCTTGAGCCTTTTTGTTTCTCTTTCTTCTTTTCCAAGTGTCGGTGTTTCGTACAAGCACCGGCAAGTAAATTTATAGTAATGCGCGTTAGGCTCGGATGGTGCGCTAAAGGACACAGGATTTATACTGGTTCGGGCGGAACATCCCTACGTCCAGTTTGTTGCTGCTTGTGTTATTAGCACCGTGAATGGTCTGTAGTAAGGGATACAAACTGCCGAGAGAGGGACTGGTCCCAAGTCTCTGATCGAAGGATTGAAAGGTGGTCGAGAGCTTCGTAGCTACTCGTGTGTATGAGTGCGTTCTATTGTTCGGTCCTATTTTTTCTGTCCCTTTGATGGAGGATGCGCATCCCCTTTTATAGATGAAGGGGCTGGCTTTACAAGGGTGAGGACTCCAGGATGCGTATTCTACTTAGTCTTGTGGCTTACGTCTATCCGATCAGGTCCTTCATTCTGATGAGTGCGAAGGAAGATAAGTGCTTACAATATTGTCGATGTCTCTGTAGGATGTCAGGTTAGTCACAGAACGCTGCCCTGCGCGGGGTATGGGCTGTAGTACGGTGGTTTTGACTTATGAGCCTCTCCCAGCCCCGCTCCGTGCGCCTTCTGGTTCCCATGATTCCTTGTTGGGAGAGTTCGGGGTCGGGGTCCGGTGTGGCACCGTGGCCAAGGCCTTCCGACTGGGAGGACCTGAGGGGTCGGGAAGCGGGCGCCGCTCCCTCGGGTCCACAGCGTGGTGATGGAATACCCGTCGTCCGTGGAGATAGCAAATCCGTCCTTGGAGCGTAGCGGTTGTCGTATATCTTCGTTGGGTTCCGTGTCCCAGAGCTGAAGGCGACGCCTACAACTCTACAGGGTGAGGCGTACACACCTGTAATACCTTTTGGGCTCTGCGGCGCCCGAAAGGGTCTAAAGTATCAGTCCTGTCGTTCCCTGGCAGTCCTTTTCCTGCCAGGGCGCAGGGTATGGTCGTTGGAGCCATGGTTGACCCGAATGTCTTGTCTCGTCCTGTACCCATCATTATGAGGGATAGATATCGATCAGGGCGAGGCTCGTTCTGGGCCGTCGGGTGAGGCGGAGATCAATCCCTATCTCTTGGGTGAGACTAACCCTATCCCTCTGGGATCGGGCGAGGCGGAATCCATCCCTTAGCCCTCGGGCGAGACCGAGCCCGCCCTATAAGCGTCGGGCGAGACGGAGTTTGGCTTTGAACCTTTGGGTGAGACAGGGTTATCCCACAAAGGCGTCGGGTGAGGCTAACCCTGTCCCTCCAGGATCGGGCAAGACGGAACTCATCCCTTAGCCCTCGGGCGAGACCGAGCCCGCCCTCAAGGCGTCGGGCGAGACGGAGTTTATCCCTCGGCCCTCGGGCGAGACCGAGCCCGTCCCAAAGGTGTCGGGTGAGGCGGAACCGAACTCCTGTTACTCGAACAAGGGATGACATGACGCCTTTATGCGTCCGGAAGTTTTTCACGTTTGGTGGTTATCGGTTCCGCCTTCTGGGGTACCCCGGTATTAGGTCCCCGACAGTAGCCCCCGAGACTCTAGGTGATTCGGGTAGAACCGCCTGGAGGGTGTTTTTTTATTTCGCCGAAGCTAATTTGCCGGAGGGTGCGCGCAAGCGCACCCGATGGGTGTAGCCCCCGAGCCCCCGGGTGACTCGAGTTGAGTCGCTCGGGGGGTTGTGCCGGCCCCTTTGTGGGTAAGGCTGAAGGACTTAGTTTTTCATCAATCGGGTGTTTTTCCGAGTGGGTCGTGTCGTCCCGTTCGCTGGGGATTGAATCGGAGCTGTCATAACTGGTGCTTCTGCCCTTGATGGCGGATCGTTCGTGGATTCCTTTTTAGTTGGGCCGGTCGGCGAGTGTCTGGGCCCTTGGTGGTCCAAAGAGAAAAGAACAGGCCTTTGTGGCTGGCGCTTCCCCGGTGGGTAGAGAGTCCGGATTCACTTGGGGAAGGCGAACCGTCCACCGAGATTTTTGGGGTGAGAGGATAGGGACTGCAGGCGCGTGTCCCGCGACGTGACGCGGTGGCGCGCGTGGCAGGCCCAGAGATCGAGGCGGACGGTTGCCCTTCTCGCATCCGTCGCCCCCTATAAAACCACGGGGTTTGCCCCCAGGATCCCGTATTTCGCTCCCCTTCCTTTGCGTTCTGAAACATCCGTCGCCAATCTTTCCAGCCTCTCGCGCCCGCATCGCTTCCGTCGACCGGCCTGCGTTCGTGCTCCAGCCGCCGTTAAGCTCGCGCCTGTCCTTCCTCCCTACTGCTTCAATGGAGTTGTGGGGCAGATCAAGCATCACCTCCCAGCGTCTGGAGGGCCTCGTCCGCCATGGCCTTCTCCGCCCACTGTCTGCCGTCCAGGAGTGGTTACTTCCTGGCGACGAGGGTGAGCCGGTACCGCCTGAAGGGTATGTTGTCTCTTGTGCCCTATTCCATGAGCGGGGATTCGGGGTACCCGTGCATAGATTCCTTCGGGGGCTATTAGATTACTATGAGGTAGAGCTGCAGCATCTAACTGCCAATGGGATACAACATATGGCAGCGTTTGTTGCCCTGTGCGAGGGTTTCCTGGGGATCGATCCCCATTTTGATCTGTGGCGGTATTTCTTTAGCGTTAGTCTATCGAAGAGGAAGATTGGGGTGACAGAAGTGAACGTGCCGATGGGGTGTGCCAGCATTCATCTGCGCCATACCCGGTCGAAGGGTTACCCGTACATGCGTCTGGCTACATCCAACAAGGGATGGCATTCGCAGTAGTTTTATGTTAGGGATGATGTGAGTGCCCCCCTACCAAAGTACACCGGACGTCTTATTGTGGATGCTCCGACGTCGTGGGGCTGGGGCGTCCAGGCTAAAGACAAGAAGCACATCTCTGACCTTCTCTCCGCCCTCCATGCCCTGAAGGGTCGGGGTGTAAAGGGGTCGGGGATAATCGGTGCCTACCACGCGAGGAGGGTGGCGCCACTGATGGCGCGTGTGCTTCCCCTGCATCGGATGATGCCAGGGATATCGTTCGAGGGGACGGTGCTCGTTGACGAGGCGCTCCCTTATTCGGAAGTGGCGTAGCGTGTCAAGGAGGCAACGGAGCCAACGAAGGATTCTGCCGGCATGGTCCTCGACATCGTGTATCCGGTGCCCAGGCATCCTCCAATGTGGCCGGAGCCTGGGTTCTTTGAATTCGTAAGCCCTCTTCTCCTGCACTCTTTTCTTTCTCCTGAATCTCCCTTTTTTAATACTTGCTTTTGTGATGTTGGGGCTAGCCGAGGGGGCTAGTCTTCAAGGATAGTCCGGCTCCACTGCCGAAGGACAGGGCTGTGGCGGCGGCGAATCGACTCGTGGCCGAGCGGGACAAGAAAGCAAAAGAGGAGATGAAGAAGGCAAAACGACTAAAGCAGGAGGCACGGGATCGGGGAGAGGACGTGAGCAGTGAGGATGACGACGATGATGATGATGACGACGATGACGACGAGGTAGCCGTCGACGTGGATTGGGGCGTCCTGGAGGATGAGGAAACGCTGACAAGTGGCCACCCACCCGTGCAGGGGCCCTTCGCTTTTCACGCAGAGGGAAGTGAATCAATGAGGTCAGTGGAGGCCGACGAGTCCGCCGCTTCGCACGGCGTGCCGGCCGAGGATCGGTGGATGGGGGACGCCGGGCTTGCTGCCGCCGACCCTGAGGCGATCGTGGAGAGGGGTGGTACTGGAGTCGCGCTCGGCTTTGGTGCCGCGCCTCGTGAGGTGATGGAGGGGAGCAGCTCCGGTGCTGCGCCCCGTGAGACGATGGAGGGGGGCGGCTCCGGTGCCGTGCCCGACAAGACGATGGAGGGGAACGACTCCGGCGCCGCGCCCGACGAGATGAACCCCCCCTGCCCCGGAGCAGGGGGCAGGCATGAAACGGTC
The DNA here is from genome assembly GCF_019320115.1 of Miscanthus floridulus. Classification (NCBI taxonomy): domain Eukaryota; kingdom Viridiplantae; phylum Streptophyta; class Magnoliopsida; order Poales; family Poaceae; genus Miscanthus; species Miscanthus floridulus. The sequence goes on along the minus strand of NC_089582.1, from coordinate 122,820,472 downwards.
CCGTCCAGACGAGTCAGGGCAGGGATCTGGGGATCCATCCCCAAAATGCTTCCGCCGGCCGAGGACGTCAACGTAAGCTCTTGACTCCTCTATTTTCATCTTTTTTCCATTTTTATTTTGACTTATCGGTTATTACCTTTGTGTAGGTTCTTGCAGACGGGTCACCCTCTGGGGCTGGCACCCAAGAAGAGTCTCGCCCTTCAAGTGGGACAGACGGCGTCGCCTGGAGTCACCCCTGTTTCGGGCAGGAGTGGTGCCGATGTCGGGGCCGCGTTGGCCGAACCGACGGCGTCCATGGTGGCTCCCATGCCCGCGGAGGTGGAACAGCCGACCGAGGAGCGTATACCGCCGGTGAAGGTGATCGTGACTGCGCCAAGCCAGGATCAGCCAGGCGCGGTCGTGGTGGCACCTGAGGGCGTGGTGCAATCCACGCCGCCAGGCGCCCATGTGGATCCGCCCGTGGCGCCCGAAGCGGTCTAGACGGAGGAGGGTCCAGCCGGAGGGTCCTTGAGTGCAGCGATGGTGCCGCACAGGGTCAGAAGGGAGCCGCCACCGGCCCCTTTGTCGGGAGGAAGCCGCTCCCCTGCGCGGGGGGAGCCACCGCTCCAATGGATGGCCGCTCAGGACCCGTCGTCGGCTCTTTTCTCGCTCGATGATCATTCCGAGAGCATGCAGCGGGAGGGTCTTGATGTCGGGATCTCGACCATGCTGAACGCCCTGGACCAGGCCAGAGGGGCCCTCCGTGAAATCATTATCCCTACCACTCAGGTATTTTCTGGGCTTTCTTCTTTCTTCGTATGTTTTTGTGTTTTCGCATTTCTGATATCTGTCTTCTTCCTCCTCAGATTCTTGTTGCTCGTAGCCGGAAAAATCCCAATTCCTCCATGAGCAAAAGGCGGAGCGGGATCGCCTCTCCGAGGAGGCCCGGCTGCGAGCAAACATGGCCGCCCAGCTTGCTATCGTCCAGGAGCGGGAGGCCCGGGCGCGTTAGGATGCGGAGGAGGCGCACGGGATGTTCGAGGACTTGTCGGCGAGGTCCAAGCTGGATGGAGAGGAGATTGCCAGGCTCCAAAAAGAGCGAGACGAGCTGCTGCAGAGGAATGCCGCGGCCAATGAGAAGGCCGGCGAAGTCCTGAAGGAGCTAGAGATGGAGCGGGACCTCCGGCAGAAGGCCGAGAGTAGGGTCACAGCCCTCCAGCAGAAGGTGGACGAGGACGTCGAGGTGGTCCGCTCTCTCCGGGCGGAGCTTGATGATGCGGTGAAAGGAAAGTTGAGTGCCGAGAACGTCGCCACCAAGCTGGAGAAAGAGGCTGCCTATACGCGCAGGGCCCTTCAGGAGGAGAGCGATGAGCACGATCATCTACAAGCTGCGGTCGGGGTGGTCCTTAACGCCCTGAATGTGACGGAGCCGGTGGAGACCGGCCCGCTCGCAGCTCGTGTCGGAGGTATCACGGCTCGGGTGGGCCAACTTGAGGAGAGTGCCTTTCACGCCGGGATTACCCAGGCCTTCACCGTCGCCCATGCCCATTATGAGAAGGAAATAAACCTGAGGGTGATGAGTGAAGGCTTTCCGTCCACCTATGAGGATGAAGAGCTGGAGGAAATGGAGAAGATGGTCGCTCCCCTTGCGAAGAACCTGGCAGACAGTCTGAAAGAAATGGTTCTCCCTTCACAGGAGTAATTAATCGAACAATTTTGAGAACAGCTTATATGTAATATGTGGACAAGTGTCGGTACTTTTCGAGTCTGGACGCCTTTCGTGCTTTTGCGTCTTAATTTTGTTTTGTTTGATTTTTTGCGATTTGATTTTTTACGGTCTTACCAATATGTTCCCCTGAATTATGCCGCTGATTATAATGCGAGGAGATTGAGGAGGTAGCCGTACCTTAACAGCCCCCGAGTAAGGTCCGACCCCCGCACCTGCTGGGGTCGGGTGTTACTGGAGACCGGAATCGTGGTTTTGGTGACAATGGATGTCATCGCAATAATCCCCACCCTGTCTTCCAACAGAAATCCCAACTGGGGACTCTATGGGCTCGGCAAGGTGGGGCCTTTGAACCTGTGTCCCTGCATTTGTTTGGCCCGAGCCCCTGAGCCTTGTTAGGGTCTGATAGGGGTCGGCCATTATTTGCGTGTTACCCCGTCCTCGGTTTTCGCAATCGGAGGGGCTGAGTGAACGACACTTGCCTCGACGGCTTGAGTACCGCGCTCAACGAGCTCGCTAACGGGTACGTTCGTGTGGAATCCGGGTCCATCATTTGCTGATGGGGTCGGCAGAGCCCTCTGGTGGCACTCCACAACTTCTTAACCCGCCTCCCGGTAGATGCCTGAGTCGTTCGATAAGCTCAGGGGGCCCGATGGCCTCTCCTCGATGGAGATTCTGTGGGTTTGGCTCGAGGTTAGAATCGAACGAGAGAAGGTCGAGACGTCCCGGTTCGCTTTTGAGCGGGATCGGGCAGGGCTGCTGGGGCTCGTCTTGGTTATCTCTCCCTGACCCTGTTCGGCGTGAGGCGGCCTCGAGCCCTTCGTGGGCCGACCTTCGAACCTCAGCCTATGGTTGCCTATATCGAATGAGGCGACAGCCGTTTCGTGGTGCGACACGAATCGTTGGGATGCAATTTTTTGCATATGAAATGTTTTGAATGCAACATTTAATTGAAAATAAAGGCGGGGTCAGTAACGTTACCTTGGTGATATGAGTGGCGGAAAAGCTCCTACCAGATGGGTTCGGGCCCTGACGTTTGTGACGAGGTTGAAAAAACCTGCGTAAGAATTGATATTCTTTGTTTTCGTGTCTCGGTGACGATCCGAGCCGTTCGATTAACTTGGGCAGCCTGACAGCTTCTCCTTTGGGGGAGACTCTGTAGGCGGACCCCTCCGATCCCTTCTTTGAGAAGGCAGACATCGAAACTAGAGACGCGAGGGGCGTTGAGTAGGATTTTTCTGGTAAACAGAAACACCATAGCTATCGGGGCGTAGGGTTTGCTAGTTTGTCTAGTTTTACTCAAAGCTTTGTGCCTGTATGTCGCGCCCTTAGTTTCAGGCGTACGGAGGGGTCGGATGAAGAGGATGTCTAGACTGGTAGTCATCCTCGGTAGCCCCCGAGTGATGCTCGCGTCCCTGCTACTTGACGGGGTCGGAATCTTGCGAACGAATTTTAACGCATAAAGTGAGAAAGCTGAGAGGCTTATCTTTCTTTGGTCGTTCGTTCGTCGTGTCTTTTGGGCCGAACGGTCAACCCAGGAGATCTGAAAGGTCCCGTCGTCGGGTTGTCCGTGGTCCTGCATGGGGAGGCGAAAAGTTGTCTGCCTATGTGGGTGCCTTAATCGCCGCGTCCGGAGCGGGTCAGTGGCGGGCCATACCCAGGCAGTGTTTAGTTTGACCGAAGAGGGACGCCTCGCAAACCGGGGTTTGTCCCGTCACTTCTGGCGCGTCCCCTCATATATCAATCAGCATTGATTGCATATTAAAAAAGAGGGAAGGGAGAGGGTTTTTCGTCCGACCTTTCGCCTTTCCTTAGTTACAGCGCTTCCTCTTTAAATAGGGAGGGGGAGAGGAGCTCTCATCCCACCTCCCCTTCTGCCTCCAAGCCGCTATCTCTCCTTCTTCTTCCTTTCCGCCAAACGCGTCCGTGCGTCGCGGTGGTTCCTGAGTGAGGAAGAGTAATGCTAGAGGGAGATAGAGAACTTACAACCTTGCTCGTGAGTCTGGTGCGTGATGTCAAGCCGGAGGTTATCCAACATAGATGAGATGGTGCGCGCGGCCCTTGGTGAGGAGTCGCTGCTGCTGAAGGAGAAAAGACGTCGGTGGGCGTCGTACGTCGTTGACTGCGCCGTCGTTCGCTGCGCTCCTCCCTTGGCGGGAGGCGTTTCCTGCCCATACGCCGTTGTCAGGGTTATGGCTGGGGATGATGGCGTAGTCCCCACACGCCATGATAGTGGCGTTGCTGCCGGGGTTGCGGCTGACGACGATGGCGTAGTCCCCGGACGCTCCGGTGGAGGCGTCATAGATGGTGGCGCCTTCGAGGATCCAGCGAAGATGTCGCCGATGGAGAGCGTGGCACGGCATCCGCAGTAGACGAGCTGGCCCATGTACACGCCCCGGTCGTCACCGATGGAGCGCGTGGCACGGCGGCCGCAGTGGACGAACTGGCCCGTGTACACGCCCCCGATGTCGCCGATGGAGAGCATGGCGCGGCGACCGTAGTAGCACTTGTGGTAGAGCTGAGCCGAGACTGTAATGAAATAACGTTGTGGGGTAGCCCCCGAGTAAACAGTCTTCAGAGTATATTGTTCCTTTTTTGTAATGACATCGCTTTGTAAGTGGTGAATTCGTGCAAAAAATGAACAAAATTACATCCTTTGCTTATGGCAAGTCATTTTAGCGCTTTCCAACTCTTCTCATGGTCTAAGTCATAGGAAGCTAGGAACGTGGGCGAACTAATTCTGATTGAACTGGTGAGCAAAGAGGTTGCAGCCACTGGGGCGTGGGTGTCTCGTAGTCCTACCAGTTGTATTCAGAATTGGTTCCCAAGATCTTAGCCCTCGAGACTCATTTACGAGGCGAATGGAAAACTTATAGAATGTTTGTAAGTATAACACAGGGATTTTTTGCAAGCGCGATACTTGTATTACACATAACATATGTTACGATCACATGCCAGCCCCTGAGTGAGGTCTGACCCCTCACGATTTGTAGGGGTCGAAAATCACTAAGGATCGGGGTTCTGTTAAGACAAAAACTGATAAAGAAAAGTGTAAGCTTATTTTAAGGATAGAAACGACGTAGCTGCTCAATGTTCCAGGGGTTGGTGAAGACCTCGCCTTTGATGGTTTTCAACCGGTAGGCGCCTGGGCGAAGTATTTCCGTGACGATGTAGGGCCCTTCCTAGGGCGGGGAGAGTTTGTGACGATCCTTGTTGCTCTGTACAAGGCGGAGGACGAGGTCTCCGACATTGAAGGCTCGACCCCACACCCGTCGGCTGTGGTACTGCCGCAACGCTTGCTGGTACTTGGTTGAACGGAGGAGGGCGATGTCGCGGGCCTTGTCCAGCTGGTCCATGGCGTCTTGGTGAGATGCCTCGGCTCCCTTTGCGTCATATGCTCTGATTCTTGGTGCTCCATAGTCGAGGTCCATCGGGAGAACGGCCTCGGAGCCGTAGATCATGAAGAAGGGTGTGTAGCCGGTGGTCCGGCTAGGAGTCGTCCTTAGGCTCCAGAGCACAGCCGGGAGCTCAGCGAGCCAACACGCGCCGAACTTGTTCAACCGGTTGAAAATTCTGGGTTTGAGGCCTTGAAGAAGCATGCCGTTTGCGCGCTCAACCTGTCCGTTCGTCCGGGGGTGCGCGACGGCTGCCCAATCGATTCGGATGAGTTGGGAAGGTGTCGTCCTTCTCCTCCGTGTCGTTAGTGGTGGGAACAGGCTCCTTCCCCTGCTCCTCCTTGTTCAGACCCCCGGCCAAGTATTTGCGCATAAGGCCGCATTCCTTGTATAGGTGCTTGGCCGGAAAGGCGTGGTTTGGGCATGGCCCCTCGAGCATTTTTTCGAAGTGGTTCGGAGTGCCCTCCGCGGGCTTCCGGCCACCTTTGCGGTCGGCAGCGGCCATGAGCGAGGTGTCGCACCGTTGCTTCTTATTTTTTCCTTTGGCGGGATAGTTGGAGGCGCCTTCACTGGCGTCCTCGTCCCGCCTTGTCTTTCCGTCGGAGCGATCAAAGATGGCTCCGACCGCCTCCTCTCCAGAGGCATGACTGGTGGCGATGTCCAGAAGTTCCTTGGTAGTTCGCGGGCCCCTGCGTCCTAGCTTGTGGACCAGGGATTCACAGGTTGTTCCGGACAGAAAGGCTCCTATCACGTCGGCGTCGGCGACGTTCGGAAGCTCGTTGCACTGTCGGGAGAAGCGCCGGATGTACCCGCGGAGGGTTTCATCGGCCTTCTAACGGCAGTTCTTGAGGTCCCATGGGTTTCCAGGGCGTTTGTACGTGCCCTAGAAATTACCCACGAAGATCTCAGTTAGATCTGCCCAACTCTAAATAGCATTGGACGGTAGGTGCTCCAGCCATGCTCGTGCCGAGTCGGCCAAGAACAGCGGGAGATTGCGAATAATAAAATTATCATCACTCGCACCACCGGCCTGACATGCAAGCCGATAGTCTTCGAGCCAAAGCCCGGGATTTGTTTCGCCAGAATATTTAGGAATGTTCGTAGGTGGTCGATACCTTAGGGGGAACGCAGCGTTGAGGATGTGCCGGCCAAAGGCCTGAGGGCCTGGCAGAACGGGGCTCGGGCTTCGGTCCTCGTTGCTGTCGTAGCGCCCGCCACGTCGGGGATGATAGCCGTGGTGCGCTGCTTCTCCATCGTCGCCGTGGGCACGTCTCCGGGTGTCGATGATGCTACGTACGTCGCGGCCACGGCCGAGGCGTTGATGTACAGGGACAACGGAGGGCTGCCCGTCGGCTGGCGGTGTTTGGTGTACGGATGCATCTTTGGTGGGACACACTGAGGGCACGCGCTGGCTGGTGTCGGGTTCGCGTCATCGAGACAACAAACTTTCCGCCTGCTGCGCTGCTGCACGCTCGAGCAACGTGCGAATCTCCCGATGAGCGCGTCGATCCTCGGACGTCGTGGCCTCCGGGAGGCCATGCAGCAAGGCGGTTGCTGTGGCGATGTTCTGGCTGGCTCGAGCAAAGTGAGGAAAGGCCCCATCGTCGGTGAGGATCCTTTGATGTACGGTGCGGGCTGTGGCGCGCGCGCGCCCCCCGTCTTTGCGGCGTTCAATCTCGCGATTGATGTCCGCGTATTCCCGTGCGAGCCCTTGACCGGCCTCATTGATTTCCTGTTGACGAGCCTTTAGCTGCTCCATCCTCAAGTGAGATGGGGCTGTCCCCTCTTCCCCGGATCTGCTGTCAGGATTGTTTGTAGGGGTGGCCTCTTCCCTGGAGGCGCTTTCGACGTGACCCTCGGGGGTCTGCGTCATGTAGCATTCCCGGGAAGGGTGGTGACTCCCCCTACTGGAATCTGAGCTAGAGAGCGATACGGGCTCCTCGTTGAGGAGCTCGTAGAGGGTCTCCGTATCCCGCTCAATCGTCCCCACGAACTCGATGTCCGTGGGTGGTTGAACCACACGTAGCGCCAGAAGGCGGCCAGCGGTTGCCGCAACGTTGCGGAGACCGAACGGAAATGCTGTCGGGGCGCTCCATACGGACCCTTCCGGACACATGGTGGCGTTGTGAGAGGTCTCCTTGGGTGGCGGGACTCCCCAGGAGTTGCCCGGTGGGCCCTCAAGCCTGAGACGGCTGAGTTTGATCGAGGGGGGAGATGGGGCGGCTGAGTGAGTCAGCGCCAGTTCTCCTCCTAGTGTGATGATGAAATCCAGGTCGCCGAAACGCACGCATGTGCCCGGGGCCCAGGTGATTACGTGGGTGGCCATCCGAGACCTGATTTGGAACACGCAAAGCCCCTACCTGGCGCGCCAACTGTCGGTGTTTCGTACAAGCACCGGCAAGTAAATTTATAGTAATGCGCGTTAGGCTCGGATGGTGCACTAAAGGACACAGGATTTATACTGGTTCGGGCGGAACGTCCCTACGTCCAGTTTGTTGTTGCTTGTGTTATTAGCACCGTGAACGGTCTGTAGTAAGGGATACAAACTGCCAAGAGAGGGATTGGTCCTAAGTCTCTGATCGAAGGATTGAAAGGTGGTCGAGAGCTTCGTAGCTGCTCGTGTGTATGAGTGCGTTCTATTGTTTGGTCCTATTTTTTCCGTCCCTTTGATGGAGGATGCGCATCCCCTTTTATAGATGAAGGGGCTGGCTTTACAAGGGTGAGGACTCCAGGATGCGTATTCTACTTAGTCTTGTGGCTTACGTCTATCCGATCAGGTCCTTCATTCTGATGAGTGCGAAGGAAGATAAGTGCTTACAATATTGTCGATGTCTCTGTAGGATGTCAGGTTAGTCACAGAACGCTGCCCTGCACGGGGTATGGGCTGTAGTACGGTGGTTTTGACTTATGAGCCTCTCCCAGCCCCGCTCCATGCGCCTTCTGGTTCCCATGATTCCTTGTTGGGAGAGTTCGGGGTCGGGGTCCGGTGTGGCACCGTGGCCAAGGCCTTCCGACTGGGAGGACCTGAGGGGTCGGGAAGCGGGCGCCGCTCCCTCGGGTCCACAGCGTGGTGACGGAATACCCGTCGTCCGTGGAGATAGCAAATCCGTCCTTGGAGCGTAGCGGTTGTCGTATATCTTCGTTGGGTTCCATGTCCCAGAGCTGAAGGCGGCGCCTACAACTCTACAGGGTGAGGCGTACACACCTGTAATACCTTTTGGGCTCTGCGGCGCCCGAAAGGGTCTAAAGTATCAGTCTTGTCGTTCCCTGGCAGTCCTTTTCCTACCAGGGCGCAGGGTATGGTCGTTGGAGCCATGGTTGACCCGAATGTCTTGTCTCGTCCTGTACCCATCATTATGAGGGATAGATATCGATCAGGGCGAGGCTCGTTCTGGGCCGTCGGGTGAGGCGGAGATCAATCCCTATCTCTTGGGCGAGACTAACCCTATCCCTCTGGGATCGGGCGAGGCGGAATCCATCCCTTAGCCCTCGGGCGAGACCGAGCCCGCCCTATAAGCGTCGGGCGAGACGGAGTTTGGCTTTGAACCTTTGGGCGAGACAGGGTTATCCCACAAAGGCGTCGGGTGAGGCTGACCCTGTCCCTCCGGGATCGGGCGAGACGAAACTCATCCCTTAGCCCTCGGGCGAGACCGAGCCCGCCCTCAAGGCGTCGGGCGAGACGGAGTTTATCCCTCGGCCCTCGGGCGAGACCGAGCCCGTCCCAAAGGTGTCGGGCGAGGCGGAACCGAACTCCTGTTACTCGAACAAGGGATGACATGACGCCTTTATGCGTCCGGAAGTTTTTCACGTTTGGTGGTTATCGGTTCCGCCTTCTGGGGTACCCCGGTATTAGGTCCCCGACACCAAGCTTTGAGCACTTGATCATCACCATGGCCTCCACCATCGTCATGATCATCCTTCACTTGCTCCACCACTTGGATTGTACTAACCAATCTCATATTCACTTAGAGATAAAGGTTAGCACTTAGGGTTTTATTAATTCACCAAAACCAAACTAGAGCATTCAACCTTAAAGTGGCTTGTGACCAAGTGGCAATACTTTTGTATGAACTTTCAAGAATCTTGTACTAAATATTTTAGTCCCTAAACTATTTCAAATGAAAAGTTTTGAACTGAAAATTTTTAGATCTCATCCAACACTACATATTTGGTTTAGGGTGTTTCTCTCCATCCGAGGCCGTATGAAAAAAATTTAAATATAATTTTCAAAATCTAAGAACTTAAAACATATTTTTGGAACTTTAAATGATTTGAAATAAATTTTTTCAAGCTATATGTCTCTTTGACCTCTACAACTTTAATATAAAGTTTGTCTTCATCCAACTTGATTTGGAACAAAGTATGAATTTTTTTTGTGAGATGTACTTATTTTTAGAGGTGGGCCACATTGTTAGTCACCTCTAAGTTGATTTCGACATATGAGTGATATTTCTAGTTACCTCTAGAAATGCATCTATTTCTAGACGCGGTTGGAAACGCCAGCCACCTCGCCTATGAAAATAGAAGCCCCATTTCTAGAGGTAGATCCGTAGATAGAAACATCAGCCGGCTCTAAAATTCAATTTCTAGAGACAGATCATCTTACAAAACCATTTTTAGAGACCTAGAAAAGAAAACAGAGGCGTCTATAAAAATTGTTAGCAAATGTTACTATAATTAATAGCAGGGTCAACTTTGTAATACTCTATCCTGTGGCTAGTCCGGTTGAACAAAATGCGCTATCTCGATGACGTGAGGCCAGAAGCATCCTATTGCCGGCATTGGCGGGATGTGTAGGCCAACAATGGGCTTAGGAGTTGGGACATTGGTTTGGGGAATGGCGGGACATGGTAGATCAATATTGGGCTTGGTAGTTGTTTCTTGGATCATTTACAAGCGGTACGATATTCAAGCTCTTATTTTTGGAATGGTAGTCGCATAGGTGAATCCATGAAAGGTCGTCATCGTTGAATTAATTAGTTTTCAAAATAGTCTTCTTTTAGCTTAGCCCAATTTATATATATGATTTCGGATAATTCTCTTAGTTGGAAAACTAAATGATTCGAAGGTTGGAAAATTCTCTTAGTTGGAAAACTAATTTGAAGGCTTTAAGTAGACAATCTAGAGTTGTTGGAAAGAGAATAGACTATATATGGAAGATATAAAGTTTATACTAGATATGTGCCTGTGCGTTGCACGGAGTAGATGATGGTGTTACGGACACTCCAAAAAACTTGAGTTGAGCAACCAAACACACATCCAATCGCTATTCTTGCTTGGTAAAGTGCCACGATGCGTGGCAAAGGATCCATGGAGGTCCATCTCTTAACTTCCATAGTTTTTCATGGGTCCAACAACACTAATCTCTATTTATCAATCATATTTTAGGTACCTTTGGTATAGCTCTGCTAGCTCTGTGGATGCAGGGTGACAGGGTCTGTTTAGTTGCTTGCTACATTTTGCCATGCCTAAGGTTAAGAATTTGTCATATTGTGGCTTGCCACATTCTGTGGCAAAATCGATATGTTTGGTTCGTTACTAAACCGTGGCAAAATTGTGTGGCTGTTGTTTACATGGCTGCCACAAAAAATTGAACCCAAATTGCCACATATGGCTTAGATCAATTTATGTTAAAATCAATCACAAATTTGTACGATGTTTCTAATGAACAAAGAATAAACATGTAAATTAAGACTAATATAGATAATTAGTGGTCTAGAATACCCTTCTATTTTTTCTTTTCTTAAGTTTTCATTTATTTTATTTTTCCTTCTACTCTCTCTACCCCACCAGACTTCCTTTTATTTTTCTTTCTTTGATTCCTCCCCACGGACGTTATCTTCTTCATCCAGACTCCACCGCACGCGATGCGCCCACCCCAGGCGGCCTGACGGCAGCGCGCCCCCGCGGCCACGCACCGGCGCTCCCACGTCCCCGCGCCAGCGCTCGGGCGTCCCCGGAGGCCCGGCGGCTGCACGCAGGTGCTCGTGCTTCCCTTCGCCGCGACGGCCCGGCGTCCGGGTCTCGGCGCTCGCGCGTCCCGGCGCCCCGTCCACCTCGCGCGTCCCGACGCCCCGACGGCCTCGCGCGTGCGCTTCCCATCGCGGCCGTGCTCCCCGGTGGTCCGGACTCCTTCACCGCGAGTGCCGTGGCAAAGCAGTTCTGTGGCAGGAAAAAAACGGTGGCTCCTTCTCCGTTCCCGGCGGCCAGGCCCGATGCCAGCGCGTGGCAAAACACAGGTCGAGAACATCGCGAAGCTCCGCACGTCAACGCCCTGGCGGCCGCGCGGCCGCTAGGCCCGATGCCAGCGCCCCGACCCCAATGGCTGTAGCCGTGTGTCCTGTTCCGGCGGCTCCTTCTCCGTTCCCGGCGGTCGCGCTCGGCAGCTCCTTCGTCGTGCCCGGCGCCCGCGCCCGCGTCGACGGCTGCGCCGGGCGCGCGTACGGATCCTATTCGGGATCGGACGACGCGCACGCCCGCGCGCACACGAAGGCCTGTGTACGAAACCCGTCGAGGCTTTTTAGGTGGTAATAATAGATATGCATTCAGGTTGACGTAGTCAGTTTAGATCTATATCCTTAATGTCGTGAAATTGGGTAATTTGGTTACTGCTTTCGTTTTTATTTACAATTAGTGTTCAATCATGGATTAATTAGACTCAAAACGTTCGTCTCGTGATTTCCATCCAAACTGTGTAATTAGTTTTTTTCGTCTATATTTAATGCTCCATGCACGTATCGCAAAATTGTGATGGCTACCGTAGTACTTTTTGAAAAAGTTTTTGAAAACAAAACACAGCCTAAGACAATCATCTTTTGTGCGGGACATAGGATTGGGGATAGGTGTACAAACCCATGCATGGGTTTTGTGCTAGCACGTTCGCATGGGTTTGTGCTATTACGTTGAATGCATGGGCTTTGTGCTAGCACGTTCGCATGGGTTTGTGCTATTACGTTGAAGTCTAGGCCATGTTTAGTTCCCTCCAATTCCAAACTTTGATACTATAAAAAAAAAGATTCTCCGTCACATCAAACTTGCGGTACATACATGGAGTACTAAATGTTGACGAAATCAAAAACTAATTACACAGTTTGGTTGTACTTTGCAAGACGAACGTTTTGAGTCTAATTAGTCAACGATTAGACAATTGTTACCAAATAAAAACAAAACGATACTGTACCTACAGTGATTCGGCCGGCGCCAAATCGGCCGAACTAAACGTGGCCCCAGTGGTATGTTGAACCCCCCTCCCCCGATGAATCGGATACTCGTCGTGCCCATAGACCACGTCAGTGCAAACCCGATGACCTCATGGAAACAAAATTAGTAAACGAAATCGCAAAGCACATCCCACACAAGTTTATTAAACCGCAGATAATAATAGTGCATAAATTCTTTGTCGAGTGTTTTTTAGGCTTTGCGAGTGTCTGTGGCATACAGTAAAACTACTGTTGTTTCCGGTAGTGAGCATTGGACGAAGACTTATACTAATCTAATCTAAACTCTAACTTCCCCTGGCGAAACTATTCCAACCGACCGGCCGCTTTAATTTCTCTGCACTTCATCGTTCTACTTGTCACTGCAAATCAAAACGAAAGCAGATTAGTCTTGAATAACAAGATAACTCATACATATGGGAGACCGATCTACAGAAAAACAAGTGAAAAAAGAGGATCAGGATCAGGATCGGATGGTGGTTACCATATTATGCTGCCGGTGGTGCGGATGCTGACGCATCCATCGGCGGCACAGGCCCCCCTGTCAGTCCAATTCAGTCACAAAATTCACAGTGGATCGCATTAGCAATTAGTCAATATACACTCGAGAAGAATGTAGCATGCAGCTGGTTTACGTGTGTGTATGACTTACTGATGCACTTGCGAAGCGTGCCAAACGGCACAGCGACGCGGCACATGCGGGGGAGCGCCATCACGCGCAGGCGTAGCACGGGTGCCGACAGAACCTTGCCGAGGTCGCCGTTCATGGCGTGGCAGAGGCAGATGGGCGCGTCCTTCACCAGCGACTTGAGGCCGTCGCAGCACGTGGCCGCTGGGTGCGCCGAACCGCTGGTGGCGTTGGTGAGGAAGTTGGCGCACGGCGCCAGCCCCGACAGGGACGTGCGGCACTCTGTCGGCTGCGGCGGGTCGACCGGCGAAGGTGGCGCGCCGCCGCCGCCGCCTGACGACGACGATGAGTCGTTGTTGCAGGGCAGCAGCCACGGGAGCCGCGGCAGGCCCGGGATGCAAGGAAGCGGAGGGAGCGGCGGGTGCGGGACGATCGGTGCGCCGCCTGATGATGACGATGAGTCGTTGTTGCAGGGCGGCAGCCACGGCAGGCCTGGGATGCAAGGAAGCGGAGGGAGCGGCCGGGGACGCCACGCCGGCGGCCGTGGAGAAGAACCTGCTTCTTGGTCTGCGTCGAGGACTCTGGTCGCCGCCGACGGCTGCAGGGTGGCCGCCACCACGGCGAAGGTGATGGCGAATGCGAACCACATGCGCTTGGACGTCGCCATCTTCCAAGCTAGGTTTTGTTTCGCGTGTTGTTGGGTATGATGAACGACGCGCGGAGGGGTTTATTTATAGGGAGAATCTAAACGGTATAAGCAGCTGCAGCAGATCTAGAACTTAAAATTTTAGATTAGAGATCCCTCTGCGTACGAGCAATTTATCTCGAGTTTAAGCTGTATACTGTACGTATATCCTGTTTGTTGTATTTGTATAGGCGCGTATAGTATATATATATATCCGTATATCTCAGCATCTTTTTGACTCACAACAACAACAATGCCACACATAAGGATATACAAGTCCCATGGATATACATTATTAGTATATATTTATTGATTAAAATCGTGTTAGACGGTTTTGTAGCAGTCCCATGAACAACAATAACGTTACGTATGCCAATTTTCTCGTCTCTTGCACATAAAACGCGTGTTCCTAGACGAGTTGTGTCATTCTAGTATATGGCTTCTCCCCCCTCCGATCCGTTTATGTAACTCGACGTTGTTTCACTGCTACAGAAACACTATTATCGTTGAGATTTACAACTTTGTTAGTGCTAATTTTTCCATTGAGATTGTTTGCAAAATTTGAATTTAATAAAAAAGTAAGAACTTCAATTATAAACTTGGGACCATAAATGATTCCTAATAAAAAAGTTATCTACTACAAAGTTGTAGATCTCATCTACATCTACAACTTTGCTTCATTTTTTCGTCCGAGGTCGTTTGCAAAATTTGGATTTCAAAATGTTAGAACTTCAAACATAATTTTGGGACCCTAAATGATTTCTAATAAAAGAGTTGTCAATTGAAACTTTCACATCTCATCCATATCTACAACTTTGTTTCTGGTGATTTGAACATTTAAAAAAAAATGAATTTCAAACTATGAGAACTTCAAATAGATTTTTGGGACCATAAATTATTTCAAATGAAAAGTCATCAACTACAAAGTTATAGATCTCGTCAAGATATACAAATTTGATAAAACATTTGTTTTCATCAGACTTCTTTAGAAAAATTTCCTTGCATGCAAACCACATTTGTTCTCATCAATTACAATTTTTTTTTTTTGACTGTCAACGGGGGGAGAGGCTCCCCACCTGCTTGGATTTATTTCATTGATCTAGGCTCAATGAGCCCATCAGATTCAAGGATTACAACATCATCATTTACAAAACTGTTTACTGATTACATAGAGGCAACAAAAGTTGGCACCAAACATCTGCTACCTCCCTGTCTTTCTTGGGCAATCGTAACCTCCACAACTTTGCATCGTTGTGCATTAACAAGAAGACTTGACGGTGTGTGAGAGACTCTTGTCTGAATATTGCTGCATTCCGTCGTTTCCAGAGATGCCAGTAGTCATTAATTACAAATTTGCTTATTCCAATGTACCTAAATAATTTATGAAGTAGTGAAAATTCGATTGAGGTTGTGCAAGTGTAAGTATGTTGCCAATGTGTGGATGGCATACATACAGTAACGGGCTCTGATCAAGTTTGCCAACGTTGTTTTGATATTCCTGATGACACATCTCCTGCCATCCCTTTCGATTGCAGTGTTCTTTTCTGATTCTGATCATGGTACCCCATCGATGGATGACATTTCAGCCAAAAAGAAAGTGCTTTGTTGATGATCCTGATGAGGACTACAAGTTTGATTTTGATCTTCGGCAGATAGATGACTTGTCTCTTTTTTTTAACCTAGATAGATGACTTGCCTGATGAAGATGAGTTTTTTCGTGGGCATCATAGAGGAGACTGAGCCCGGTGGACAGAGGAGTTTGATGTCTTTGGCAATGGAGGGGGCGTGTAGGAACGGACCTCCTCGGTCCTCATGTGCCGCCTGTCGAGAACGACACCCCATCGAGGACGTGGATGGAGGGTCATCGCTGGCTGCCAGAACACGATAAAATAGGATCGGGGGAGGAGGGTGATGGAGGTCATCGCTGGCTGCCTGAATGAACACGATAAAATAGGATCGGGGGATGGTGATGCCGCCGTTCGCTTGGTCCGCCTGTTGCCACTCCTCCGGAATGCATGGTCGGCGCGGCGGCGCCGTCTCCTTCGACGAATCCACTAGTAGAAAGCGCAGCATGGGACAGGGATGGGAGACCTAATTTTAGCTTTGGGTTAGCCGGTTAGGGCTGGACTCAGCAGGGCGGGTTGGACAGCTAGCCATCCGTCTATGTAATAGAGCGTGCACGTTGGGCAGTAGTACCGTGGCATATTTTGCATGGATGACAGTTCCTAAATATTATTATTATAAGAATACTTCTAATAAACTTACTTATGATCGACATGCACGCTGTAAACAAGGTATGCAACTACTTACAGCTAACACACTGCTGCAGTGCTGCATGCATGCTACGTGAACACTAGGAACACTGGATGCCTATCAGCTAGAATCCTAAAAAGCATATCTAATTTGACTAGACTACTACTTGTGAAATACTGGCCGTAATTAAGATGATGGGGATGGAGTCGACGGCGACTCCGGTGGCGTAGCCACTGGCGTCGGCGGTGGATCGGACGGTGATTCTGGTGGCGTAGCTGTTGGCGTCGGCGGTGGATCAGATGGTGATTCCGGTGGCGTGGCTGCTGGCGTCGGCGGTGGGGTGGAGGGTGATTCTGGTGGTGATTCCGGTGGCGTAGCTTCTGGCGTCGGTGGTGGGGTGGAGGGTGATTCTGGTGGTGGAGTCGAGGGTGGGGAGTTAGGTGGCGCCACCGCTGGTGTGGGAGGTGGAGTCGATGGTGATTCTGGTGGAGGAACAGAGGGTGATTCCGGCGGTGATGCCGCTGGTGGAGTCGACGACGGTTCCGGTGGCGATGCTGCTGGTGATGGTTCCGGTGGTGATGCTGCTGGCGGAGTTGACGGTGATTCCGGTGGTGACGCTGCTGGTGGTTCCGGTGGTGATGATGCCGGCGGGGTCGATGGCGGTTCCGGTGGTGACGCTTCCGGCGGCGTCGATGGCGGTTCCGGTGGTGACGCTTCCGGCGGAGTCGACGGTGGTTCCGGTGGTGATGCTTCCGGCGGAGTCCATGGCGGCTCCGGTGGTGATGCTTCCGGTGGAGTTGATGGTGGTTCCGGTGGTGATGCTGCTGGCGGAGTCGGTGGCGATTCCGGTGGTGATGCTGCTGGCGGAGTCGGTGGTGATGGGGTTGGCTCAGGCGCCGGTGGTGGAGTCGATGGTGGAGGGTTCATCGGCGGCACAGGCCCCCCTGTTTAATTAAATTAAATCGACACGTGTATATTTGTTTCAATCAATCAATATAACAATGTAGCCATATATAAAACTCAAAAGGAAAATTGTTGCTTAATATATGATCAACTCACTGATGCACTGGCGAAGCGTGGCACGTGGGAAGGGGATGATGGCGCACAAGCGGGGGAGCTCCACCATGCGCCGCGGTATCATGGGCGCAGGCAGGAGCTTGCTGATGTCGCCGTTGACGACGTGGCATAGGCAGATGGGCGCGTCGGTGACGAGCGACCTAAGGCCGTTGCAGCAGGCGCTTGAGGGGGCCGGCGGCACCCCGGTGCTGGTGAGGAAGTCCGTGCACGGCATCAGCCCCGACAGCGATGTGTAGCACTCGGCTGGCTGCGGCGGCGGTGGGGAAGGCGGCGAGCAGGGTGGCAGCCACGGGGGCCGTGGCCGGCCCGGGATGCAGGGGATCGGCGGGAGCGTCTGCCGTGGAGCTTCTTCATAGGCGTTGGTGAAGGTGAAGGCAAGCAGGAGAGATAATAGAAAAACGCACAGGCACTTAAACTGCGCCATGGCTTGGATTGGATGGCGACCTGCTTGGGTTTGATGGTACGGTGCAATATATGTGGGGACTGGGATTATATAGATCGGGTGGGTTTGAGACAAAGGTGATTCTCCCTAGCATCTAGGCCTGAAAGACCGCATGCGCTAGGAACGAGTATGACGGGGGATCTAGTGCCTCCCGTAATTTCCTAGCCTCATACGCCGCTCCCGTCGGGTAGCGTTGGTTCCACCGCGAGTCACGTAGCTCTCGGCTGCCGAGTCGCATGGACTCATAGATGCCCAACGGGCCGGCCCGGTCCGGCACGGCACGGGCCTGATGGGGGTCGGGCCAGCATGGCACGCCAGGCCGCTCGGGCACCGTGCCTGACATACGGCCCAGGCACGGCCTGTTGGGCTGTTTTTCGGGCCGGCCCGGCCTGAGAAGCACGGCCAATCTAGCGTGTCAGGCTGGCCCGTGGCCCACGAGGAAGCGTGACCAGCCAGATAGAGGGGGAAGGGGAGGATCTGGCGTCGGGCAGAGCTCGGGGCCAACGAGCTCGCTCTTGGCACCGGATCTGGCGTCGGGCGGAGCTCGGGGCTAGCGAGCTCGCTCCTGCGGCGGCCTAGGCCGGTTCCGTAGCGGCATCGCTCGAGGAGAGGGAGAGGCAGAGGCCGTCGGCGCTGCGAGGAGAGGAGAGGTCACGCGAGGAGCCGAGGAGAGGGAGGAGGCGTCCCGGTCCTGACGGCCAACGCGAGGGAATGGGAGGGGGCGTCCGCGGCGCCGGTGCAAAGGTGAGGGACTGAGTGGAGGAGGAGCGAGTGCGAGCGTGCGACATTGTATCGTGGGGAGGTCGGGAGTGGGCTGCGTGAGGGGGCGGGGCCACGGGGGGAGGCTGGGAGGGGAAGAGAAAGGGAGCGAGACAGAGAGTTAGGGTTTGGGGATGAGGGCTTAGCAGGTCAGCTAGCCGGGCCGCTACCGGGTCGCGCTCTGTGGACCGGGCCGTGCCGTGCCAGCCCACGTGCCTGAGGAGCGGCCCAAGCACGACTTGCTCCACCGGACCGGGCCAGCCCGGGCTCACTGACCATCGGGCTGTGCCGTGCTTGGGCCAGACCAAAATAGCGTGCTTCGTGCCGGGCCGTCGTGCATCATGCTACGTAGACATTTATACATGGACTCTAACCGGTCACCGCCGCCGCCTGATCAATTAGCTATCTGGCCGGTGTATATTAATTTTTTTTGTTCGGTTCATACATGCAGGCGTCAGAGTACCCCAGGCAGATCAGACCTGGTCTAGTGGTGTTTGCATGTGGTCTTGGTAGAGACCTGTATAAGTATCGTGTGAGTGTACAACATTTTTTTTAAATAAAATACCCAGCCACAACTTTGGCGCTTTGGCTACTGTTTCACCAGATTTCGGCGCACAATCAGTTTTTAATTTCCAGTCATCAAAAAGTGGTGCCAACAGAGGATAAATTTGTTCCATTGCATTAATAAATGAGAACAGGCTGTCGAAACAGAAATTCTCATTTAATAAAGGAGTAAATAAAATGAGATGTCTTGATTAACAACACAGTTACATATTTTCATCAGAATTTAATAACTTTCTAGCAGATAAGGACATCGCAGCTTCTTGTTGAACTCCACGTAAGAGTTTGACATTGTTCATACACACAATTTGTAAAGTTTGACATTGTAGCATTAGCATCTCCGCCTCGGATGAATGGAGCAGCCATGGTTGAAGCATTTGCAAAATTAGGCATTGTGTAGCTACCAACATCAAGGTCCTGTGTCATATATATGAAATTGTTTGTAACAATTGTTTGTAAGTATATAAAATATGAAAAAAAAAATAATGAGCTCAAGTCATTTAGATCAAATGGTTTGGACCAGCGCTTTCATCTATATTCACTACTACTAAAATTATTTTCGGAGGCGGTCATTTTTTATTAACGAAGGCGGGCATTGCATCCTCCAACAAAATGCCTTCGTTAATCCCGCCACGCCTTAAAACGTTCACCTCTACGAACTCGCGCCGCGCCTTAAAACGTTCACCTCTACGAACTCGCGACCTAACTTTCAGCACAACTTGTCTCTATTACCATTGTATACTGCACACACATTTCTGTCTATATAATATGCTAGCTATCGTTTTATATCCACTTCTCATAATCTTATATTGGATATTTTTGCTACTAAATGAACTCAAATGAAAAAAAAACATTTAATTATAAAGTTTTAAATCTTGTTAAGTACTACAACTTTGGTATATGATGTATCTCCATCCGAGATTGGCTGCGTTCGGCTGGTATGGAAACCAGCCAGATTTCACTGTTCCCAGATCAAAACACTGTTTACGCTCTCATAAATTCCTTCAGATTCCTCTAAATTTCTCCAAGCGAACAGGCCCATTGTTTGAAAAATTCAAAAAAATGAATCTTAAAATATGTGAATTTACATATTTCATACTCTAAACGACTTTAAATAAAAAACTTACCAATAGCACACATGTAGCTCGGATCGGCCACTACAACTT
Organism: Miscanthus floridulus; assembly: GCF_019320115.1. Classification (NCBI taxonomy): domain Eukaryota; kingdom Viridiplantae; phylum Streptophyta; class Magnoliopsida; order Poales; family Poaceae; genus Miscanthus; species Miscanthus floridulus. Next base: position 122,800,584 of record NC_089582.1, on the reverse strand, counting down.
TTGTATTAACTATGTGAACATTCATGACCGTTTAGGGATTCTAAATTTTGAATTTCAAATTCTGTAAACTTAGAACACATATTTGGGACTTTAAACGACATCAAATACAAATTTTTTAACTATAAAGTTGTAGATTGTATTGAGAACTATAACTTTCGTATAGATCGTCATGTCAATATCCGAGATTGTTTGATAATTTTAAATTTCAAATTCTAAAATCTGTGAATTTACTATAATATTTTGGGACCCTGAACAGTTTCAATTCAAAAAAAGTTTAACTACAAAGTTGTAGATAATGTCGAGAGCTACAATTTTAATATAAAGTTTGTCTTCATCCATGTTCATACGAAAAAGTAATGAATTAATTTTTGACGCAACTATTTACGGAGGCGCCATCAACCAATTTTAGGATACGAACGCTCAAAACAACCACCTTTGAAAATCAGCGATTAATAAAGACGGTCGTCTTAAGATGACCGCCTTTGATAATCGATTACGGAGGCAGTCGTCCCCCGTTAATCGATAATTTTCTTAGGCGGTCGTTTTAGATGCCCGCCTCCGTAAATGATTTTCAGAGGCAGGCAATTTCCTGCAACCCCTTGACCATTTACGGAGGTGGTCGCTAGGTGTGCGCGCCTCCAAAATAATTTGACATTTTATCCTAAAATCAATTTTTTATTACTGATTTTCTACAGCATTATTTGGACCTCCTCCTGTACCAGATATAAATTAAAAATGTGTCTACATACCTATCGATTCATACTTCCGGCAAGAACATGTAATGACATATTCGGACTGTTGAAAACAGTTGTTGCTCCATGATTTGATAGCATATGCGTAACCATATATGACAAGATTGACCCATCAGTATGTAACAATTTACAAGAGAATGAAAAATGTTCTTTAAATTCTTCCTTAAACTCCAGATACATCTTTCTTGTATATGATTCAACTGCGGTTTTCAATAGAGGTAACTTTGGGATGTAAGTAACAGGGTCCTTTTGACGTGAATTAAAATATGCATCTAACTCATTTTCATGAAGACTGTTGGAAACCTTCTCACATTCCACCAGGAGTTCAATAAGTCTAAGTTTTCTACGAAATCTTTTCTTGAAGACAATATTCATACCATCACTCATTTGAGTTGAAGTTATATTAGTTGTAAAAGAGTCACGGTATACAGCCCCCCACTTTTTCCTCAAAGCATATAGGTTTGTCATCCATTTGTTGTTCTCAAGGTTATATTTAACAATTCCTGATTTGTCTTCATAATACACGCATCTCTTAAAATCATGTAAGAATGTGTAAGGATAATTCTTAATTATGTGCCCTAGATGTTTAGCACCATTAAGATAGATATGCACAAATAAAGACAATGGCTTGTATTTCTAAATACGTAGGCAATTGCTCCTACCATGGCCGCGTCTTGATCAGTGAAAAATTGTGCTGGGATGCTGCCCTAACATTGCTGTTAGAAAGGTCTCAAAGAGCCAAGCAAATGATTTAAAAGTCTCATTAAGTATTAGTGCAACCCCAAAAGATATTGTTTGCTTGTGGTGGTTTATTCCAAGGAGTAGAGCAAAAGGCTTTTCAAACTTAGTCTGAAATGTGGTGTCAAAGGATACAACATCACCAAAGCATGCATAGTCTATAATAGACTGACCATCTACCTAGAAGAAATTAGCTAACTAGTCATCTTCCTCATCTATTTGAGCAGCATAAAAAAATATAGGATCATCTTTCTGCTTATTCTTCAGGTAATCCAACAATGATCATGCATCATTAGATTCTAAGTACTTCTCACGCTCATGCCCGATCTCATTATTGCTATCCATCTCTGTGAATGAAACTTTGCCAGGTCCTCCATAAAACTCTTTCATGAACTCATACACCTGGGGTGGACTCATCCCGACTTCCCTTATCTGATCAATTAGGTGTCTGTCTGCTCTGTAACACGACGCTGGGACTTCAGGTTGTGCAACCTATTTGGACTAGCAAGATATTGATTGTGTCAATCACAACCTTTTGCACTTTTCAAATCCCCGGCCGCTTTGTTGACACTAAACTGAACACGAGTATAACTTGTTCTTGTAATATCCCTATGTGATGACTCATTATCTCGATGCTCTTGATTACTACAACCTATGACTCATTATCTCGATGCTCTTGATTACTACAACCTACATGTTTCTGATATATAGTTTTATCTACTCGTTGTTTTGCATTGCTCTTTCCAATACTGAATCCAACCTTACCAGCATAGGTATTGTACATCTCATAAGTTTTATCCTCTTAATTGAAAGTCATTTTTCAACCTCAGGAACAATCAAATTTTGCCCAACTTTATGAACCACCCGTTATACATTGAGATGGAAATTAAAATTATTTCACAACGGATCTGTTAGACTACTATTAGCAAGATCCCTGATTGTCGCTCCTTGATTAGTGCCACAGCCGTGCATGTGCTTGCGACTAGGTCCGATAGACTAGTATTAGCAAGATCCTGATTATCGCTGCTTGACTTGTGCCACAGCCATGCATGTGCATCCTACTATTTTAGGTGAGTTCACATATCCTAGCAACCTCCTCCTTGTTTTTTTTATCATACCTCCTCCTTGTTTTGATTGGATACTGTTTCCAAAAGCCACAATGAAAGCCCTTTGTCGTCCGATCGACGACGTGATTTGGGTCACGACTCACGACACAGGGGTGAAGGTGTCGCTGCATATCAGAGTCGAAACCATCCGCCATTGTAGCCACTGCCGACGAATCAACCCTTGGATCTGCTGGCCGCCGCCAAGGCTCGTGCAGACGAGCGGTGCCTCCGCTAGGGCAACTGGCGAGCACGGAGTTGGGCCTCCTCACATGATATTTTTTTCCACTAGTTTTTGTTAGAATAATAGGTAATTTCCATGTCATTTTAATTCCATAATTTAACAGCATCATGATGACATATAAAGAAATATTAATCATTGAAATCATGATATCGATTATATCCATGGTGAAAATACATGCTAGATCATGTATCATGTGAAACATATGAAAATAAAAAACATGTGAACTTGATTCGTAAAACATAACAGAGAGAAACTGGCATGATATACATCTCATATTTGCAACAAGCATAAGGCTACATATGAAGCAACATGACTGTAACAATAAAGCACAAATGCAGAGCATATATTTGGCAGAAACAGACATAAGACATCTTATAAAACGGCAAGACTGGACATATGGAACAAACTGAGAGAAGATAAAACGATCATACCCTCCCGTCCGCAATTCCGAAGTCGACATGCTGTAGGAGAAGAAAATGTTTCCTCGAGGAAGGAGACGCCGGTGATCGGGAAGAAGACGATGTACGAAGACGGAGACTCTTGGGCAGTCGCGTAGACGCTCCCCAAAAACCTAATTGCCGATCCCCGTGCAAGGTCCCGAACGACAAGGGCTTCGAAGGCACCTGCCCTCTCGCTCGTCCGTGCGCGCAGAGTTACGAGATGAGGAAAGCCATCGAGCAACTGAACAGTGTTTCTAGAATGTGTTCTCTCTTTTAACTGGAGTTGGAAGAATCGCAAGGGGAGCCGAGAAGCCTCGGAGGCATGCGCCGGGAAGACCGAGAGACTCAGGGAGATCAAGCGTCAGGTCGAGTTAGTGGGTGCTAAAAATTAACACACCACGCCCGCCTGCCCGCCTGCCTCGCCACGCCCCGGCCCGAGCCCGGCCCGGCCCGGCCGGCGGCGGCGGCGGCACGCGCGCGCGTGTGGCACGCCCTTGTCCGTTTCTCAACTTCTTAAATTAGACGGATCTATTCCAATCATTTAAGTTGAGTCAACGTCCTTTTAACTTTCAATCCGGTACAAATAATAATACCTACAATTACAACCCATAGAGTTATTGATTTATTAGATATATAAATGGGTCTAGCCCATAATAAATCTAACAATCCCCACTAAACTCTAGGGTTTGTAACTGTATAGTTACAGAATCACAATTCTTTGATATACCAGTGTTTCGATGGAGACTGTTAAGTTGAACATCCACCTAGAACAAGAGTTTCACTTAGTCACAACTGAACAATGGACTATGCCTTGAATTGACAGTTTTATATGAGGTGAGATTCACTCAAGTCCTTTGCTGGTACTAGGTTGCAACAAGCATCCCCGCTGTTTGAAGCATATAAGTCACACTTCTATGCCTTTCATGAGTGTTTAGGGATAACCTAGGTCCCATAGACTGTGACCAGCAGTCTGACTCATATAGGTATACTTCTCAAAAAATGTTCTGTAGAACAACATCTCATCTTTATAAGACTCTCGAAATACATTAAGGTAAACACCATCATGTCTTATAGAAAGAAAGATATGCATCAGAGATAGGTTACAGGGAACTTTCCTCTCAATCTACTTATAGCTTGTTTCACCACTCTACTTCACGGGATCTTCGATCACATAGAGCAGGTTACCACTACAGTAGACTTTCACGTGGGTCTCATACCCATCTCTCTCGATGCACTTTCTATCACATTTCGTGACAGCCCCTTAGTGAATTGATCTGCCATATTATTCGACGTGTGAACATAGTCCAACGTTATAACTCCGGAGGTTTTCAACTTTCTGACAGTCTTTAATCTTCTTTTAACATGCCTTGTGGACTTCATGTTATTCCTGGAACTGTTGACCTTTGTGATCACAGTCTGGTTGTCACAGTTCATTGAAATAGCCGGTATCGTTTTTTTCAACTACCGGTAAATCCAACAGGAAATCACGAAGCCACTCGGCCTCAGCTCCAGCAGTGTCCAATGCAGCGAGTTCTGCTTCCATTGTAGACTTTGTTAAGATAGTCTGCTTGCAAGACTTCCAGGAAACAGCGCCACCTGCAAGCAGAAACACATATCCGCTCGTGGCATACAGCTCATCAGCATCAGAAATCCAGTTGGCATCACAATAGCCTTCCAGCACTTTTGGATGTCCAGTATAATAAATACCATAAGTCATAGTACCTTTCAGATAACGCAACACTCTCTCAAGAGCACGCCAGTGATCATCTTCCGGGTTTGACACAAACTGGCTCAGCTTGCTCACAGCATATGAGATGTCAGGCCTTGTCGCACTCGCAAGGTACATGAGTGAGCCAATGATCTGGGAGTATGTCAGTTGATCCCTTGCTATTCTTCGATTTTTCCTCAATAGCACGCTAGGATCATAAGGCGTGGGAGCAGGATCACAGTCACTAAAATCAAAGCGACTTAATACCTTTTCCACATAGTGGGACTGTAACAGAGTTACCCCACCATCACCTTCTCTAATAAGCTTGATGTTTAAAATAACATTAGCTTCTCCCAAATCTTTCATTTCAAAATTGCTCGATAGAAGTTTCTTTACTTCCTTAATCACATTGAGATTTGATCCAAAGATCAGGATGTCATCAACATATAGGCACAGCATAACAGCTTCACCCCCACCATATCGATAATACACACACGTGTCAGCTTCATTCACAGAGAAACCGTTAGATGTTAAAGTATTATCAAACCTTTCATGCCATTGCTTAGGTGCTTGTTTTAGGCCATATAATGATTTTAACAACCTGCACACCTTGTTCTCTTGACCATCCGTAATGAACCCTTCTGGCTGATCCATATAGATCTCCTCTTCTAACTCTCTATTCAGGAAAGCTGTCTTAACATCCATCTGATGAATGATAAGGCCATAAGAGGCAGCCACGGCAATTAAGGTACGAATTGTAGTCAATCGAGCAACTGGTGAATAGGTGTCAAAGAAATCTTCACCCTCTTTTTGGGTATATCCTTTGGCCACAAGTCTTGCCTTGTACCTCTCAATTGTACCATCAGGCCTAAGCTTTTTCTTGAAAATCCATTTGCAACCTATAGGTTGACAACCATAAGGATGGTCAACGACCTCCTAAGTTCCATTAGACATAATAGAATCCATCTCACTCCTTACTGCTTCCTTCCACAAGTCAGCATTAGGAGAAGAATATGCCTCTCTAATGGTGGTTGGTATGTCTTCCACAAGGTACACTAAATAGTCATCACCAAAGGATTTTACAACCCTCTGTCTCTTGCTCTTTCGAGTGACTATAGTGTCATCCTCCTCAGGGATGTGCACATGAGAATCTTCAGCATGATCTGTTGGAATAGACAGTTCGTGTTCATGGGGAATTATAGTCTCATGACTTGTTTCACTAGGTGTATTCTTCATTGGAAATTCATTCTCAAAGAATATAGCGTCTCTAGATTCCATGATTATATCAACATACATATCAGGAACTTCAGATTTTATAATTAAGAACCTATAACCAACGCTGTGAAATGCATAACCAAGGAAAATACAATCAACAGTTTTAGGCTCAAGTTTATGCTTTTTGTTGATTGGCACGTTTACTTTAGCCAAGCAACCCCAAGTGTGCAAATATGAGAGATTTAATCTTCTCTTTTCCCATTCCTAAAATGGTGTGATCTCTTTGTTCTTTGTTGGAACTCTGTTCAGGACATGACATGCTGTCAAAATCGCCTCACCCCACCATTTCTTAGATAATCCCGCTGTACTCAACATGACATTCACTAACTCTGTTAGAGTGTGGTTTTTCCTTTCAGCAATCCCATTGGATTGTGGTGAGAATGGCGGTGTCCTCTCATGAACAATATCATGTTCCACACAAAACTCATCGAAGACATTAGAGAAATATTCTCCACCTCGATCGGACCTTAACCGCTTTATTTTCCTCTCAAGTTGGTTCTCAACTTTAGCTTTATAGGTCTTAAAATAATTAAACGCTTCATCTTTTGTTTTTAAGAGATACACATAGCAAAACCTGGTGAAGTCGTCTATAAATATGAGAAAGTATCTTTTATTGCCTTTAGTCAAAATTCCATTTATTTCGCACAAATCAGAATGGACAAGTTCTAGAGGTGCTAAATTCCTCGCCTCAGCAGCCTTGTGAGGCTTGCGGGGCTGTTTTGATTCAACACATACATGGCACTTAGACTTTTTGACCAAATTGAATTTAGGAATTAAATTTAGATTTACTAACCGCATAAGACAGCCAAAACTTGCATGACAGAAACGTGAATGCCATAAATCCGACTCATCAGAAATATTAACATAATTCACCATTTTATTACACATATCATGCAGTGATAAGCGAAACAAGCCTCTGCAATCATATCCTTTACCAACAAAAGAACCATGTTTCGACACAACACATTTATTCAACTCTAGAACAATTTTGTAGCCATCTCGACATAGCATAGACGCACTAACAAGATTCTTCTTGATGGAGGACACATGCTGCATGCTCTTCCATGGCATCGTCTTTCCCAAAGTAAACTTCAGAATGACCGTACCAACACCAAGAACATAAGCACGCGACCCATTTCCCATCAACAAGGCGTCAGACCTCTCGACCTGGTATGAAGAAAACAGAGAAACATCAGTACACACATGAATGTTTGCACCACTATCCATCCACCACTCAGGTGAATTACATACTGAAAGAACAAATGGTAAAGAATTACCATACCCAGTTGCTCCTTCTCTAGTATCAGTAGTGACAACATTTGCTGATTTCTTTTCCTGCTTGAACTTGCGCTCAGGACACTCACTTGCCCAGTGATGTTCACTGCCACAAACAAAGCAGCCTCCATCTCTCTTGTTGTTCTTCTTCTTTTTAAACTGTGCTGTTTGAACAGGCTTAGTTGTGTTCTCTTGCTTGTTCTGGTTTTTCTTCTTTTTATACTTGCGGAATCCAGAGTTTCTCTTCTGTACCACATTAGTAGTAGAGGTCTCAACATTCTTTCTATTGTCTTTTGCTCTCGCTCTCTCCTCAACATCAAGAGTACCAATGAGCTCTTCAACATTGAACTCCCGTCTCTTATGTTTGAGTGAGGTAGCAAAGTCCTTCTAAGAAGGTGGTAACTTGGCGATTATACCGCTAGCCACAAACTTGTCAGGTAAGACACATAGAAAGAGCTCAAGTTCCTTAGCTAGTGCCTAAATCTCATGAGCTTATTCCACTACAGATCGGTTCTCAACCATCTTGTAGTCATACAGCTGCTCCATGAGATACAGCTCGCTACCAGCATCGGTAACTCCAAACTTTCCCACAAGTGTATCCCACAGCTCTTTCCCTGTAGGAAGGATGATATAGCTTTTCTGGAATTTTGGATCAAGTGCGCTAATCACTGCACCTCAAAAGAGGTTGTCATCAGCCTTAAACTTAGCCTCATCCTCAGGAGGCAAGTTAGCAGGTTTGCCATCAGAGATATGATAACATGACATTGCAGCGAGCCACAATTCCATCTTAGCTTTCCAAACCAAGAAGTTTTTACCATCAAAAGGGTCAGGCTTTAACACAACAGCAAAACCTCTGATAGAAAAAATGCCTATAATTAGGTTTTTGGATTGTTAGAATAATATGCAATTTCCATGTCATTTTAATTTCATAATTTAACAGCATGATGATGACATATAAAGAAATATTAATCATTGAAATCATGATATCGATTATATCCATGGTGAAAATACATGCTAGATCATGTATCATGTGAAACATATGAAAATCAAAAACATGTGAACTTGATTCATAAAACATAACAGAGAGAAACTGGCATGATATACATCTCATATTTGCAACAAGCATAAGGCTACATATGAAGCAACATGACTGTAACAATAAAGCACAAATGCAGAGCATATATTTGGCAGAAACAGACATAAGACATCTTATAAAACGGCAAGACTGGACATATGGAACAAACTGAGAGAAGATGAAACGATCATACCCTCCCGTCCGCAATTCCGAAGTCGACATGCTGTAGGAGAAGAAAATGTTTCCTCGAGGAAGGAGACGTCGGTGATCGGGAAGAAGACGACGTACGGAGACGGAGACTCTTGGACAGTCGCGTAGACGCTCCCCAAAAACCTAATTGCCGATCCCCCGTGCAAGGTCCCAAACGACAAGGGCTTCGGAGGCACCTGCCCTCTCGCTCGTCCGTGCGCGCAGAGTTACGAGATGAGGAAAGCCATCGAGCAACTGAACAGTGTTTCTGGAATGTGTTCTCTCTTTTAACTGGAGTTGGAAGAATCGCAAGGGGAGCCGAGAAGCCTCGGAGGCATGCGCCGGGAAGACCGAGAGACTCAAGGAGATCAAGCGTCATATCGAGTTAGTGGGTGCTAAAAATTAACACACCACGCCGGCCTCGCCACGGGCCCGGCCGGCGGCGGCGGCGCGCGCGCGTGTGGCACGCCCTTGTCCGTTTCTCAACTTCTCAAATTAGACGGATCTATTCCAATCATTTAAGTTGAGTCAACGTCCTTTTAACTTCCAATCCGGTACAAATAATAATACCTACAATTACAAGCCATAGAGTTATTGATTTATTAGATATATAAATGGGCCTAGCCCATAATAAATCCAACAGTTTTCGCCTAATACAACAGTAAAATAAGTGGGCTCATCACTCATCCAAATAGTATTTTCTTGATCGAGTTGTACAAATTTATGGGCCTCTAATTTACAATGATTTTGGGTCCAAAACCGACTTACAAACAGGCACTTATATTGTTTACGGACGCGGAATTCGTTGGCCGAAGCGCCGTGGTCTGGTCTGGTAGGAACGCAACGCCCGGAGGTACTCGTACTCCCCAAAATCCGGCCACATGACGTCCGAGAAGAAGAGCTCCGAGAACGCGGACTGCCACAGCCGGAAGTTGCTTAGCCTCAGCTCGACGCTGGTCCTGATGACCCGGTCAGGGCAGGAGAGCTCGCCGCCAGCGGCGACGCTGGTCCCCAGCTTCCCGGCGATGAGCGCCTCGTCGATGTCCTCCGGCCTCAGCAGGTCGCTCTGCACCTCCGTGGCGAGCTCTTGGCACGCCCGCGCAGTATGTCCCGCCGCCCGCTGTAGCCGATCGCCAGCATCAGGACCATCTCCGAGTTGCTCCGCGTGGCCTGGTGGGCTTTCCCTCGCCGCGCGCAGCAGCGAGGCTGGCCGTCCCGGCGAGTCGCCGATGAGATGCAGCCGGATTCCCTCCCTCCAGAACTTCTCGACGTTGTCACGGATAAACCCCTCGTACAGCTGCATGAGGAAGTCTATCTCCGCCTGCGAAATTCCAAGAACCGCGCGCGTCAGGCTCCTATATATACGTTACAGAAAGTGAAGTGAGCTCCTGATGGATGGCGTAGGCGGCAGACAGCCAGCCATGCATGCCTTGGGGCGGGTCATGTTCTCGTGGGAGCAGGCGAAGACGGTGAGCGCGCGGATGCCCCACGCTCGCGACAGCCGCACCGTGCGCTCCACCGTGCGCCGCCCCGTCGCGTGGCCCTCCGACACCGACAGCCCCCGGGCGCGCGCCCATCGGGCGTGCCCGTCAATCACTAACCCTACGTGCCGAGGCAGCGACTCCACCCGCACCCCGCTGCGGAGGAGCTGGAGCGGCGGCGCCTCGCGATCGGGCGTGGCCGAGGCGGTGCGCGTGTCCGTGGTCGCCGCGGCCGACAGAGCGAATGGAGACGGCCGGATAATGCGACCGCGGCGCGAGATGGCGGGTGATGCAACCGGACGATGCCAAGCGACGGCGCCGGCAGATGGAGAGTGTTGCGCGAGCAGAATAGGCTCGTTCATCATCCTATTCCTATCTGTGGAGAATCCGGTTATAAGTCGTGACTAAAATCTTGCTCACTCTCGAAGTTGATCGCTTGTTCACTTGCCAACAAGATGCTATACGAAGTCCCAAAGCCTCAATCATGCATGGTGTGTGTGTGTGTGTGTGTGTGTGTGTGTGTGTGTGTGTGTGTGTCTCGTGGGTTAGAGAAACAAACAACATATGCCATAAGTACGGCGTGCCTCTCACACAGCTGAGTATTGCTATTGCAGCAATTTCGTTGGTCCTTAGTGTTCTCATTAAGTGTCATATACTGTCATATGCATGCATGTCGTCGCAAGGTGCCTTGTTGCTCATGTGGTCCGCGAGTGTATGTAAGTGTTTAGTGGCCTCAAACGGGAGAGAAAGGGACATTTTATCAGCAACTAAGCATGGGGCATGGGCATGATTGATCCTTTGCATCAGCATCCATGCATTGTGTGAGAAAATATCCAACTGGATAAAGTTTAGCCCGGGTCGCATCGGATGTTTAAATACTAATTAGGAGGGCTAAGCATGAGCTAATTATAAAACTAATTGCATAAGCCGTGACTAATTCGCGAGACGAATTTATTAAGTCTAATTAATCTATGATTAGTATATATTTACTGTAGCATCACATTCGCTAATTATGGACTAATTAGGCTTAATAAATTCGTCTCGTGAATTAGCTTTCATTTATGCAATTAGTTTTGTAATTAGTCTATATTTAATACTCCTAATTAGGATCCAAACACCCCCTAATCCTAGTAGCTAGTGGGGGCAAACGGAAATGCTGGGGTTAGGGCGTCCAATCGTCCGAACGCGCCCCCGTTGTCGTGGGCCATGATGGTACAAGCGGCCCAACTATCACGGATGCCTCCTCTGATCGGTTGTTTGGTAAAAAAACGTACGGTTGTCTTCTTCACTCACGAGTCTCCCGAAACATCATTCCCCAATCCCCACTCGCCATCGAATTCCAATTTCCGCGCTCCCGCGGTGCTCTCGACCGCGGCTAGCCGGCAGCTATCCTCCATATCCACCTCACCTGAGCGCCGCTGACCACCTTCCTCCCTCTCCACCATAGTTCACCCATCGCGCGGCTTCAGTTCGTCGTGCCTGTCCAACCGCTTCCATCCCTCTCCGACGGCACCTCAGGCAAGGAGGGACGACTAATCAGCCTCCGCCACTCTTCCTCTACATAGAGCTCGGTCAGCATCCTCCCTCGACGACGTCGCCCCACTCTGCTGGCGCTGGTGGTGCCGTCACGCGCCTCAGATCGGTCCCCACCGAGCCAACGAAGTGCGGCCCATGCTGGTGATGCTCGCGCGTTGCCGCTCGGCGCCGACTCCCACTCCGAGGCTAGAATCAACCGGCCCTGGCGTCTCCCTCCCCCTATGTTGCAAATATATGTTTTAATTGTTTCATATGTAATCAAAGGTATGTTGCAAGTGTTTCATATAGATGTTGCAAAAGTAGATCGGGATGTTGCATATGTTGCAAGTGTTTCAGAGGCATGTTGCAAGTGTTTCAGATGATGTTGCAAGCGTTTGTTCAAAATGTTTTATCTGTTTCACACATCTATTGCAAGCGTTTTTTATCTGGATGTTGCACATGTTTCACACATATGTTGCAAGAGTATGTTTGAAGTGTTTCAACTGTCTCTGTCATATGTTGTGTTTTCATGTTGCAAGTTGCAAGTGTTTTATCTGAATGTTGCATATATTCCATACACATGTTGCAAGTGTATGTTCCAGATGTTTCATTTGCTTTAGACGTATGTTGCATTCAAGTGTTTCATGTTGCAAGTGTTTCGTGTTTTAGAGGTATGTTTAGAGAGTCATGGGGGCATGGCCTGGGCGCCAGGGGAAGGGGTGCAACGAGCCGGGTGCTGGCGCATGGGGCACGTGGCGTGCCTGGGGTCCTACAGATGGGGCGTGCTTGTCCTCATCTCAGCTCCTGGGTCGCGCCCGCGTGTAGAGAGAGGAGGGGTTAGGTGGGAGGAGCGGCGGGCGCGGGGCGGGCAGGCGGACAAGGGCGGGGTACGCGTGTAGGACGGACGAGACTGATGGGGACGGACACACGCGTGCAGCAACGAACAGCTCAACGGTAGGAGCGGGCGGGCGGGCTGGCAACCTAGGAAGTCGGGGTCACGCGATGGAGTTTTTCTGATGGACCGTTCCGCTACGACATTTCGGTGGAAGTGTGCCCATGTTACCGTGTCCTATCCCATCAGATGTCCAGACGCTAGCAATTCCTAAAGAAAAAGAGAGAGGTGCGGCAGTACGGCACTTGGTGTCTGTCTAGCCACCAGCCGACATATATGATGAAAATTTGATGGTAATAATAAGTAAGTTTTTCGTTTGGCAATGTAGGAGTAGATGCGTCCCTGATCCTAGCAGGAGGGGTCATGAAGATGCTTTGAATAAAACCATCTTGTTCAGGACTCCCACAATTTAATCTTCAAGAATGTACCACCTCAGACACGCTGAATGCTCAGAATCACGCGGAATCAGAAAGTCTACCGATTTCAGAGAGCATGTGTCAGCTGCTTAGACGTCACGCACTTGTGGCTGCTTAGACGTCAGTACGTCACGCACTTGGTCGCATGCGTCCTGTTCGGGAGGCCGTATCGTATCGTGGATTATTTACTGCGAACAGGACGTATCGTATCGTGGATTATTTACTGCTGGCTGGTTTGGTGTGAGAGAAAAACACTATTCCTGACTGGAAATTTACGATCGTTTACGAGCAAGCGAACAGGCTGAAGAAACATGTGTGTCAGCTCTCTGTGGTCGCTTAACCACAATGGACAATTTTCTGTTAATTCGATGTGCAAGGCAAATCTAGATCGTGAGTTGTGATGGTCCATGGATAGTTGCTTTGATTGGAACTTGAAACTACATACCTCTAAACATTCAGGTATTTATGCTAAAAAAAAGTATCGTTCTCACAAAAGATGACTTAGTTCAGAGTACTGAAGGATTCGGCATAGAAGTTTTTTTTTTTAAAAAAAAACTCCTGTTAGTTTTACCAACATGTTCGAATCATGGCTAACAGAAATGGGGAAGAAGCTTAATTAAACATCCAAATTGGATTGGTGCAGGTGTGGTATGTTGGTCACTTTGGTTCAGGCCTTGTTTAGTTGGCGAAATTTTTTGGAAAATGGTACTGTAGCACTTTCGTTGTTATTTGGCAATTAGGATCCAATCATAGTCTAATTAGGCTTAAAAGATTCGTCTCGTGAATTTCGTCAAAACTGTGTAATTAGTTTTATTTTTTATTTATATTTAATGCTTCATGCATGCGTCCAAAGATTCGATGTGACGAGGAATCTTAAAAAATTTTACAAAATTTTGGAAACTAAACAGTACCTCAGTCGAAATGATGTGGTTTGGTACATGGCCAAAGTACACTGTGTGTCGCATGTTGGAGACGGCAACTACGAACAGATTTGCTAAGGCGAGAGAGGCTTAGCAATGATTGTGTGATTGATAGAGAACATTTCCTATTTGTTAAGCCTGTAGTTGTCAGAAGGTTGCGGTAATTGGAATATATATTATGGTAGACGAATTCTGCTATATCATTAGCATAAAAAAATCGTCCTCGGACTGCCATGAAAGATTGGTTGAAATAAAATGAAAGCTTAGAAAACAGAGAGCAGCCATGTAAATGGATTGTTATCATCACCTTTTGAGCACAAACTTTTAGAAGCCTTACGTGCGCCCTTGTATTTTTTTCTGATATCATTATCAGTAAAAACAGCTGCCATGCTCACTTGCCTTCAGATTCTCTCACGTGCTTATCAGTAACCTTCACATTTGCAATGTAGGATTACTGATTCGCAAACGCAGGCAGTAGCGCCCGGTCGTCCGGCGCACGCAGCACGTCAGGACGCAACTCCTAGTTTCAGCAAACCGAACCGTGACCCAGCTCCCGGTCACAAGCCCACCGCAGCCCGCCCACCGTTCGTCTTCACCCCGCCCCACGTGCGCACTCCATCCCCGTCTCTGCACCCGCCGGTCGCCCCTAACACCCTCCTCTCTCCGCGCCGGCGACACTTAGGAGCCGAGATGAGCAGCTGAGAACGAGCACGCCCCCAACATGCCCTGACCGTAGCACCCCGTCCATCGTCCCCCGGCCAACATAAAACACTTACAACATGAATGCAACATAAGACCTAAAACAGATGAAACATTTGGAAACATACTTTTGCAACATATATGTGAAACACATTAAACATCCAGAAAAAATAAAACACTTGCAACTTGCAACATTAAACCATTTGCTGCAATATAAGACTGAAACAACTGAAATATTATTTGGAAAACATATTGTTGCAACATATGAAACATTCAGATAAAAAAATAATTGCAACATACGTCTGGAAATAGATAAAACATTTTGAACAAACCCTTGCAACATGCCTCAGAAAACACTTGCAATATATGCAACATGTGCAACATCCCTCGATCTACGTTTACAACATCAAGATGAAAACAATTGCAACATACATCTGAAACGTCTGAAACACTTGAAACATACATATGCAACATAGGGGAGGGAAAGGTCATGCTAGTCGGTTTCGGCCGTCGGGGTCGGGGTCGGCGGCGAGCACCACCAGCACCACCCGCGCTCGTGTGTGCCCTTGGCTCGGCCGCAGAAGACCCAAGGCGCAATGACACATGCGCCCCAGAGGCCATGGTGAGGTCAACGGCGTGCGCGGCGATGAAGGGAGACGAACAGATGACGAGGGAGCGAGCGGCGCAGGTGTTTGGGACGGACGCGCGGCGCGGCCGGCGATGGGGCATGGCGCGGCAGCAGACGAGCGCGTGGTGGGAGAAAGGGCGTGGACAATGAACGGCCACGCTGCTTCGGGGCCCGCGGATAAGCACGAAGTATTTAGGGCACGGGCGGGCGGATAAGCATGAGAGGGCGAGGGATTTTGTTTTTTTGTTTGAGATCCGCTCCTGGGGAGCCACGTCCGGACAAGAGTCACGGACGGACGCCCCAGTTGAATCATTTTCGATTCGCAAAACATGCCCAAATATGAAGAGACTCGTGAACCAAATTCCCTGTACTCCCATCGAGTATGCTTCTTTGCAAGCTGCCAGAATACCGGGTGATCTTCATGAATGACATGAATCGTGGAGTGAGGGCAGCACTTGTAAATCCATAGGGGGGCAGCGAATATTCCATCACTTGACATGAATGGACAATGGTTAGAAATAGTGCACTTGACCTTTCATTTATGTATACAGCAAACGAAGGAAAACCACAGAAGTATTGCAAAAATACAGGATCGGTTGTGGACAATATTATGTGTCAGTGTTCCAGTAAGAAAATGGAACTGTAATTTGATGATATTGGCATCAAGTCCAGTTCCACATTTTGCAATTAGTATCTCCAGAAAGTTAAACAACTCGATCAATCCATCCCTTCCAACTTGATACAAGATGCAATTTTCAGGAAAAACATATTATGGTATCATCCTGATTATTAAACTAACCACCATGCAAAGTGGAGATGAAAACAACAACATCCTTCTCTTCCAACTCTGCATCAAGGCCACCACACAGCTCCCAATCACAGTCATTTATAAGGACAAGAATCCCAGGCCTCCTGCATGCATGAAGGAAGAAAAAACATGAAAACTAAACATCTGGTTGAGCCTGAACTCAGAAAAGAAGAAATTTTCTGAATCTCTATCTCGTTACATTTTGAAATATATCAAATGCTCTCCAAAATTACTGCACTGAAAGCATACACATGTCTGCACCACCAATAAAAAGTAACCTATATGTTTATACAACTTCATTGGCAAGAAAAAAAAGTTAAATAAAAAAGGCAAGAAGGTATTCATGGCAGTTCGCTTTTGCTAGCAATGGAAAACGAATTATGGGATGACACAGATGCAGTGTTCACTACGACTAGCATGATGTCTTCATAGGCTAGTCTGTGCCTCAGCGAGTTATAGAAAACAAGGTCAGGGGTTAAACATAGAACTAGATAGCTAGACCATCTAGATGGTTAAACTTGGTCACAAAAAGTCTAGACATTGCAGCTGGAAACTTACTGGGCTGCCCTTCTGTAAATGCCCATACAAGTGATGCGACTCCTAGTCCTCTGCCTGCAGCACTGTGCTGCAAATGGCCATCAAAATTCCTTTGTGCTGGCTTGTGCCTTTGTACCCACTCTGTTGCCCGCTACTATGCTAATGGCTACTGCTACCACTAGGCATGCTCTGAAGTCTGATGAACAGATGCTTATTGCTTGCTTGGGCTTGGGCCTGAGCTCCCAATTGAATAACTGGCTGTGAATTGTGATAGGCAGGTAGCTCTAATCACACCTTTGTGGGTTGTGGCTAGTGCCAACTTTTGGTACCATACCACTGCGACTGCAAGTTGTTTGATGCATTTGTACCTTTACAAGCTATGCATCAAATCTCACTTTTGAAAAATAAGTATGGATTTACCTGTTTGCACGTTTGCAGCTACAATTTAAAAAAAAAACATCTAGACCATCTGTAGTCATCATCTTGACTGCCTAGACACTAATTGTAGGGTGAATGTTTGTCTATCTCTACTATCAAGCATCTAGATGGCCGTAAAAGCTAGTTTTTAAATTAATTGAATAAGTTTGATCAGTGTTTCCTTCTTTTCCTTGAATACATGGGAGGACCATGCATATTTATTTTAGCGAAGGAACACATTGATTTGTTACATCACAAGACACATGAATGTACTATCTTAGGGGCGGAAAAAAATGCCACTCTTAGGGATAATGGTCTCGAAATAAGCAATAGGAAAGAAACAATAACAGCTAGTAAAGCCTACCTAGCTCAGGACTGAAAGGCTCCCAGATATTTTGCATCACCTGCAGCCCATAAGAAGAGCTCTTTTTTGGTTTTGTAAATGGTTTGTGCTTTCAAGCTCTAATTCCTGAGCCTAATACCCCTCTCTAGGAAATAGTAAAAACCACAGCACAATTAGTTGGTGTTGATTGTCAAATTAAACCACAGGGGAGTTAGAAATAATTTGGATTTATCAAATCTTGGAGTCAGTTGCAGTCTACAGGCCACAGTTAACTTGTACTAGGAACTAAGTATCAATCCGCACTAGTTACCCGTCAGGAAACTGCCATTCATCATAAGAGAGATGGCAGCAACCAAAGCATACCAAGAGCTTGGCGCACAATCACACTACCTACACAAGTCAATGAAGAGAGAGGGGAGCAAAACAACACATACACGGAATCGCCCTTGACGAACATCTCCGGCCGCTCCTTGATCAGATTGTCCTTGACCCAAGAGAGCAACAACTTCATCGGCACCTTGCCTTGGCCATCCTTGGGCGTGGTGACCTCCACCACCTTGTCTTGGCCGTCCTTGGGCGTGGTGACCTCCACCTTGTGCACCTTGGTGGAGTTCTCCAGAAGCAGCTCCAGCCCGCCCCTGCAACCCCAAACCAGCGGTTGCTTTTTAATCGTCAGGGACCGCGGGCGCGCAGCGCTACGCACAAAGGAGAGAGGAATCCGGGGGGAAAGTGACAGGTCCAGGGAGAAGGATTACCCGAATTCGAGAGTGAGATGCATCGCCAGAGGTCACCGAGGGCTGGGAACTCGTTCCTGGGTTTAGGGTTTCTTAGCCGTCGAGGCCGGGGACGGAGGGAGCGTGGCGGCCGGGGATCGAAGGAGACGGCGCTGGTTCGGGCGGCGCTGCGAGGCTGTGACCGGCTGACCGCCTGTTTGCTTGGTCCAATTTGGGCCGCTCCATGTGGCCTGGTTTGGGCCGTGATCTGTGTCGGCATACGCACCAACCCTGAAAGGCAAGCACTTTAGGAAGGGTGGTACGCAAGCTATGTCGTCGCGGAACAACGGCTCTGGAAGCCTGGAACCAGACTATGGTTCTGTCCATCCGTCAGCAGCACATAGAGCCTCAAAGGCCTATGGTCCAAGACCAATCCCCTGTGCAGCCCATCATCGGAACACGGCCGCCAGCGCCTCGCCGCCTCCGTCCGCTCCTCTCATGTGGTGAGTCTGGTGACAGAATGTGATGCCTTTTCTTCTTTATTACTACAAAATACATAACAGAAACGAGTTCAAAAAAAAAAGAAAAAGGACGTAACAGAACCTACCAAAAAAAAAGGACGTAACAGAACTGCGTGCGCGCGAGGGCCGTTGCGCCCATGGCGAGGCATCGCCGTGGCAGAGGGCGCCAAGCCAACCCGCGGCGGGGCTCCGGCGGCAGCGGGCGAGACGAGGCGAACGGCGTTGAAGCGGGAAACCGCAACGGGCACAGCTACGACGACCACTCGCGCGTCGCCCAGAGCCAGCCGGCCGATCAGAGCCAAGCCGCGCCACCCCTCGCGGAGGAGCCCGCCGCGCTGCTGCGGAAGGAGTTCGAGGCGATCGGCATCCACGTCCGCCGCGCCGAGCCCGTGTCCCCGCCGGGCCCAGGGTACGGCGCCGCGGGGACGCCCTGCGTCGGCAGGGCCAACCGCTTCCTCGGCCGCCTCATCGACGAGGGCCTGCACCAGTACAACGTAAGTGCCCTCATCCATTCTTCGTTGTTGGCTTTGACCTGATGATCTGACCTAGCGCCATTGCCGTGGGTTCCCGTGTTTGTGGTGGTTCGTTTCGTTGTAGGTGACCATTTCGCCGGAGCCGACGGCCAAGGGCGCGTACAGGGAGGTCATGACGAAGTTGGTGTCCGAGAACCAGCACACGGAGCTCGGCGGCCGCTTCCCCGCGTACACGGCCCCGACTTGCTTTTCACCCAGGGCGCACCGGAGGCCGAGCGCTGCGCTGCTGTTGCGGCGCAGCCAGGAAGGCTGCCGCGCGACGCTCGTACGCCCGAGCGTAGTACATGGCCGACTGAAGGTCGAGCGGGTGGCGCATCTCGACGTCGACCTTGATGTGCTCGGGAAGGCCACCCACGAACAGTTCCGCCTTCTGGCGAGGATTGAGGTCGTGAGCATGGCAGAGCACGGCATTATAGCGGTCCGAATACTCCTGGACCGATGACTGAAAGGGTAGCCGGGCGAGCTCGGCCAGCCGCGTGCCTTGCGTCGGGGGGCCGAAGCGGAGCTGGCACAGATCGCGGAAGCGTTCCAGGTCGGCATGCCTTCATCTTGTTCCAGCGCATAGTACCAAGTTTGAGCAGCGCCGCGAAGATGGTACGAAGCTAGCCATGTGCGATCCAAAGCCAATGTTCGCTGGCCGTGGAAAAATTGCTCGTAGTGGTTGAGCCAATTGAGCAGATCAGCGGCGCCGTCGAACGACGGGAACTCCAGCTTGTAAAATTTGGGAGGGGCATGGGCGCCGTTGGGAGAAGCGACAGACGAGTCCTCAACGGATAGGGCGCCGCCGGAGTACCCGCCTCCACCGTAGATGAGGATACCGTCCGTCCCTCCATAGAAGATGCCGCTGGTCGGGGGTGGCTGGTGTGCCCCGGAGGACGCCGCGACCGCGGCCGCCAACGGTGTAGGAGTCGTGGCCATTGTGTAGATGGGCGGAGTCGTCGAGCCCATTGCCCACGACGGGATGGGAGACAACGAGGCCGGCCACCGCAGCAAGTGGAGGGGCACCCCCGTCCCACTGGTCTGGGGCATGCCGTAGGGGAAGATCGCCTGCGGCTGCGACGGCTGTGGAGGTGGTGGTGGTGCCGGCTGTTGTGGAGGGGGAGGTGGTGGGATGAGGGCGGCCAGGGTCGCCTGCATGGCCGCCATGCCGTGGGCAATCGTAGCCACGTCGCGGCCAAAGATTCCAACGTCAGGGGCGCTCCCGAGGATGTGGACGACAACCCCGACGCGGCCGACGACGCTGGCGCTGATGGCATGGGCGAGGAGGCGAAGGTGGACGACGGCTGCGTGGATGTGGATGGAGGACCTGACAGCTCTGATACCAGGCTGTTAGGGCTTGATGCCCTAGCGTTAAAGGACGTGGTCTATACTCTCGACGCCGGCGAGGGGCCGTGGCGGCGAGAGCGCGGCGGCTGCTGTTGCAGCCCTAGAACTCTCATGGTGCTACAGTAGCAGCGGCGCTGTTCACGCGACCACAGCAGGAGGTGGCTAGGGTTAGGAAATCCCGGCTCCCTTCAGGAAGCCAGAAACAATTATGTTTCTGCTTAATTCTCCAAAGTAGTCTTATAAAGTATTTATATGTCCTACTAATAATAATAGAAATAACCCCCTAATAATTATAGTAATTCCGATAAAAAGTAAATGCTGATGACTTGGGTCTTCTGGCCTCCTCCTGCGCGAGCGTGGCCTAGCCACTGGAGGGGTTGCGCCTGGTGTACTGGAGGCCCGTCATACCAACAGCCTAGAACTGAAATACAAATCTCTCCCATGCATCGATGTTGGCAGCGTGCAGAAGCCAATTTATCTTCCTATAGAGGTTGGTCATTATGGACTTCTCAACTTTAACATGATGTTTTATGCATCTATATTCCTTACCCTCCCATATATTCTGCTGCTATTTCCGAATGTCAATTTGAATGTCAAATTGAATTTCAGGTTTGCAAGATAGTTCCCCGGCAGTGTTACCAGAAGAACTTGGAATGCAGTCAGGTGTCTACTCTAAGGAAGTCAGCCTCCATCCAGCCTGAACCGGAGCAGTCCAGTCATCAGGTTCATGATCTCGCTGTCAGCTGTAAACTGATAAAACTATCTTTAAGTTTTCTCTAACCTAACTTCCACTTGTCTTAGGTTGTTGACCGCAAACGCACTAAACGTGCAAATGAATTTGGCATAGAATTCGATGACAATCTTACAACAGTTGATGCTAGAGTTCTACTGCCTCCAAATGTACTCCTACTTCCATGAGTTGTTGTTGTTGTTGTTGTTGTTCCTTTTGTTGTTGTTGTTGTAGCTTAAATATCATGATTCTGGACCTCAGAAAACGTGGTTTCCAATGAATGGGCACTGGAATATGAAAGACAAGGTATGTCATGAGCTGCTAAACCAATCTTAAAGTTGGTTCAATGAAGGTCCATTTTAAGAACCTTTTCCTGTACTGTCATACTGTCATTTACTTTCTCTTATGTTCTTTAGCGAAGTAATGAATCAATAAAATTTTTTCTTTAATTTTCCATGAATTTTGATTGTACATATATTTCTTCTTAATCTATAACCATTGTTTGCATATTTTATTTGGATTGTTTGCAGAAAGTAATAAATGGTGCCAAAATCAGCAACTGGGCATGTGTTAATTTTTGTGAGGATTTATCCAAGCATTGAGGAGTTTTGCTTTAAGCTGGCTGAAATGTCTCGCATTATTTGAGCGGTAATATGCCTTTTCACCATCCTTTCAACGTCTCTAGGTCCAAACTGTATTGTCTACCATTTTTCACTTTAATTTCAGGACTTTGCTAATTTGAAGCTCCCAATATTCACTGCACGTTCAGATGAAGTTGAACATGATATTTGTATATATGGCTACCCAATTGTTACTGAACTATTGACTGAAATCTGTGCAGGGTATATATGGCTACCCAACTGAAATCCAGGCTCTCTTTTTCATGGCTATGAGATGTGCCTTAAGTTGGCTTGACTTCGGAACAATTAATGATATATACGGCTACAAGACTGAAGAGTACTCACAGACAGCTTTGAGCAAGTTCAATGTGATACCCGAATCAGTATCTGATTGCATATTTGACTTCATGCCCATCCACGGTGGATACCTCATTGGCAATGTTGGCCCTGCCATGGATTTCCGCTGGTTTTGCTTAGGCATTTTTATTGCAACTCTGTCATCATTAGCCACCGGAGAGCAAGGCAATGCTGGATATTGTGGAGGAGTGCTGGCAACGACTCATTGGGGAGATGCCACTCAAGATCTGTTACCCTGCAATGGAAAACCAGAAAATCACTGGATGTGGCCCAAAGAACACCAGGTGGAGCTACGACAATGAAGGATCATGGCCAGGTGAGAATAATTTGGAAACTTGATATGGAGCATTGCATTATGTTATTAAACACCTTGACAATTATCTGCTGTTTGTTTTGTATTTTGTGGTTTAGCGAGTAAGTAGTTACATTTTCAAATCGAGTAATAAACAGATGAGATTGACCATTCATTGACCTGAACTTTATCTGTGTTTGAGAAATTGGTAACACTACGAACATGGTTTGTCAGTATGAAACTCTTTGGGTATATAAAATCTTTAAAAACCCAGTAGAAGAATCAATGTGTTCGCTGCATGCGATTGCAGATGTCGCTCGGGAAGCGCTCAAGAGGTCAATTGTTTACTTGAGAGGTCAGCCAATTGAGACTGTTGCTGCAATCGATAAATCTCAGGGGCAGAACTCAGTGATGCTCAGGTGAACTTTTGTTTGTTTCGAGTTAAAGCATTGGTACTGCTGTCAGTTTTAAAGATTTCTTGCCACTTTTATATCATCGTTCGCCTTGTTATTTTTATATGACTGCTTATTTTGCATCCATTGTTATCAGAAGTGTTGTCCTAATCCTAATGGAGAGTATTCTTTCGTTATTATGATTGACAACATATCATAATCTTGTGCGAAAAGTTTCTGATGCTCATTAGTTAATAAATGGCTTTTATTGCGGATAGTACCCCACGGTTTTTCTCCAAAACAACTTATGGATATTGTTCGAAAGATGAGTGTTAGCAATAAAGTCACTGTCTGCTTGGATAAATCTGAGGATGGATCTAATGATATGTGCTTAAAAAGTTTAGGATTGGAGCTACTCGATTATCGTGTTTGAAATATGGCATGCACTATGATTTTTCGCATATTTATGGAGCCACGGTCTTTTATTTTACAACTCCACCAGGGGCGACCTTCTATATAAGATTGAAATTTGAGGGAAGATCTATCACACCCTACTATTGGCCAGAAGGGATCTGTACATAAAAGGCTAAAGGGATGAGTCGCATGGATCCTTTGAAATAAGAATGGAGCATTGTGCAGCATACATGCTTGGAAAGGTGAAAGTGATGAATAACAAGAAGAATTATCCATTCTTGTCCACGAGTGGCAAAGTAGGTGGAACAAGGATAGGTCTTCATAGGCATTTAATATTCTGTTTAAGTATAAAGGTGAGAGGTCCCCAGAGGTCAGACGAGCAATTGATGTGTTTGCCATCAACTTTCCAGAGGCTATTAGAATTCAAAAGGTATATAAGACTGTGGACTCTGATCAACAAGTATTTTATTCCATTCCCATAGCACCTGATGAACCGACACCGGATCCCAAAGATACGAACATGCTATGGATTGAGAACTATGGTCACTATAGTCGTCAGGCAATATTGGATGAAAATGCCCGTGACTCTGGAACAGATCCACAAGGAATTGGCAATCGAGATGGTGCCAATGTAGAATCAGCTACTGAGATATTTAGAGAGATCTGGGTAGCCTTACGTGATGCTTGTGCACAAGCTAAAAATGAGACAAAACCTCATAAAATTGAAGATCCTGACAACAAAATAAATAACAAAATAAATGAATCTTTTATTCCTAAGCCCATGCCTAGAACCCGAAAGAAAAGAAGAAGAAAGGGAAAAGTTCCCGACTTAGAGGGAGGAGATGGAGAATCAGTAAGTGCTGAATCAGTTGCTCTGTTCCTCTTAGAAGAGGAGCTTTCAGAAGAAGATGAGATTGACGATGATGAGAATAGAAAGCAAAAAGGTTCAGACTTAGAGGGAAGAGGAAAATCAGAAGACGATAAGATTGCCGATGATGAGATTAGAACTGGAAAGAAAAAGAGAAACAAAAAAGGTTCGAACTCAGACGGAGGAGATAGAGAGTCGAAAGAAGAGATTGCCGATGATAAGCAAGAGAGCAAAGCTAAAGAAGTTGAATGGGTTAACTTTTCTGTTGGGAAGTTTTTGCTGAGAATGATGGAAAAAAAAGATTCGGACTATGAGGATAAGTGAGTGGTTGTCGAACAAGCTGCAAAAGACAGAAAACTTTCATCAAATCAGTCAGTTCAATGCTGAGAAGGCTACAGTAAGGAAGTTTATCCCCCCAAAGCCACATAGCATGTTGCAGTGGAATACAGTAAGTTTGGGGCAGGACAACCACTCATTTATCCTCATAGTCCGAATCTTTTCTTTCATCCTTCTCATCAAAAACTTCCCAACGGAAAAGTTAACCCATTCAACTTCTTTAGCTTTCCTCTCTTGCTTATCATCGACAATCTTTTCTTCCGACTCTCTATCTCCTCCGTCTGAGTTCGAACCTTTTTCGTTTCTCTTTTTCTTTACACTTTCAATCTCATCATCGGCAATCTCATCGTCTTCTGATTCTCCATCTCCTCCCTCTAAGTCTGAACCTTTTTGCTTTCTATTCTCATCATCGTCAATCTTATCTTCTTCTGAAAGCCAGTCTTTCAAGAGGAACAGATCAACTAATTCAGCACTTACCGATTCTCCATCTCCTCCCTCTAAGTCGAGAGCTTTTCCCTTTCTTCTTTTTTTCTTTCTGGTTCTAGGCATGAGCTTAGGAATAAAAGATTCATTTATTTTGTCATCAGGATCTTCAATTTTCTGAGGTTTTATCTCATTTTCAGCTCGTGGACAAGCATCACGTAAGCCTACCCGGATCTCTCTGAATATCTCAGTAGCTAATTCTACATTGGCACCATCTCGATTGCCAATTCCTTTTGAATATGTTCTAGAGTCACGGGCATTTTCATACAACATTGCCTGACGACTATAGTGACCATAGTTCTCAATCCATAGCGTGTTCGTATCTTCGGGATCCGGTGTCGGTTCATCAGGTGCTATGAGAAGGGGATAAAATACTTGTTGATCAGAGTCCACAATCTTATATACCTTTTGAATTCTAATAGCCTCTGGAAAGTTGACGGCAAACAAATCAATTGCTCGTCTGACCTCTGGGGACCTCTCAGCTTTATACTTAAACAGAATATTAAATGTCTATCAAGACCTATCCTTGTTCCACCTACTTTGTCACTCGTGGACAAGAATGAATAATTCTTCTCGATATTCATCACTTTCACCTTTCCAAGCATGTATGTTGCACAATGCTCCATTCTTATTTCAAAGGATCTATGCGACTCATCCCTCCAGCCTTGTACAGATCCCTTTCGGCCAATAGTAGGGTGATAGATCTTCCCTCAAATTTCAATGTTATATAGAAGGTCCCTCCTGGTGGAGTTGTAAAAGAAAAGACGGTGGCTTCATAAATATGCGAAAAATTATAGTGCAAGCCATATTTCAAATACGATAATCGAGTAGCTCCAATCCCAACTTGAAAACTTTTTAAGCACATATCATTAAATCCATCCTCAGATTTATCCAAGTAGATAGTGACTTTATTGCTAACACTCATCTTTCAAACAATATCCATAAATTATTTTGGAGAAAAACCGTGGGGTACTGTCCGCAACAAAAGTTATTTATTAACTAATGAGCACCAGAAACTTTTTGCACAAGATTATGATATGTTGTCAATCATAATAATGAAATAATACTCTTCATTAGGATTAGGACAACACTTCTGATAACAATGGATGCAAAATAGGCAGTCATATAAAAATAACAAGGCGAAGCATGATATAAAAGGGGCAAGAAATCTTTAAAACTGACAGCAGTACCAATGCTTTAACACGAAACAAACAAAAGGTCACCTGAGCGTCACTAAGTTCTGCCCCCTGAGATTTGTCGATTGCAGCAACAGTCCCAATTGGCTGGCCTCTCAAGTAAACAATTGACCTCTTGAGCGCTTTTCGAGCAGCATTCGCAATCGCATGCAACTATGGCGAATGGGCGGTGATCATGAAGGTCAAGCTCAGAGCCCGACGGCTCTGGAATGCCATTGACAAGGGCACTGACAACGAAGAAGACGACATGTCAGCATTAGAAGCTATCCTCGCTGCTGTGCCAGCGGAGTACAGGGAGTCGTTGGGGGCGAAGAGCTCTGCTAAGGAGGCGTGGGAGGCCATTGCGGCGATGCGCGTCGATTCCGACCGCACAAAGAAGACGACGGCCCAGCTGCGAAGCAGGAGTACGCCAACCTCAAGTTCAAAGATGGTGAATCGGTGGACTTCTGCCTCCGCCTGCAGATGCTCATCAGCAAACTGAGGAGCCACGGTGTCACCATCAATCAAGAAGAGGCGGTCTCCAAGTACCTCCACTCCGTGCTGACGAAGTACATCCAGATTGCTCTCTCCATAGAGACGATACTGGACTTATCCACCCTCACCATTGAGGATGTGACAGGTCGTCTACGGGCGGTGGACGAGCGCATGGGGCAAGCCACAACAACGACGGACAGCGGCAAGCTGCTGCTGACAGAGGAGTGGGCTGCCCGGATGAAGAAGAAGAAGTCTGGGGAAGCCTCCTCCAGCCACGGTGGCGATGGCAAGCGCCACAGCAAGGCTTCTTCGGAGAAGAGGAAGAAGAAGGTAGACCCCAACGCCTGCCGACGCTATGGGAAGACGGGCCATTGGGCAAAGGAGTGCCCAAATCGCAAACAGGAGAAGAAGGCTGAGGCTCATCTGGCGCAGGCTGATGATGATGATGAGGCCACTCTCATGATGGCGACGTTCTGTGCACTGCACGACGTTAAGGCCAAGGAGAAGGGAAAGGTGATGGCGGTGGAAGGGCATGGGAAGGCTCTGAAAGCTGTCAACCTCGATGAACCGCGCGCCCAAGTCCACCTCGGACGTGTGGACGACGAGCGGTGGTACCTGGACTCCGGCGCCAGCAACCACATGACGGGCTCCAAGGCAGCCTTCTCCGAGCTCGACGATGACGTGACCGACACGGTGAAGTTCGGTGACGGCTCAAGGGTGGCGATCCGAGGGTGCGGCCCATCATCTTCAGGTGCCAGAACGGCGAGCACCGCGCGCTAACGGATGCATATTACATCCTGCAGCTGCGTTTAAGCATCATCAGCATTGGCCAGCTGGATGAGCACGACAGCGAGGTACTGATCAAGGACGGCGTCCTCAGGATCAAGGACCAGGAGCAGCGGCTTCTTGCCAAGGTGAAAAGATCTGAAAACCGACTGTACCTGCTCGACCTCAAGATGGAGCAGCCCATCTGCTTGGCTGCACGGCGCACGGAGGAGCCATGGCTGTGGCATGCCCGGTATGGACATCTCAGTTTCGACGCTCTTGGTCGGCTGGAGAAGATGGTGACTGGGCTACCTCACATCGAGCACGCAGGCGAGCTGTGTGGCAGCTGTCTAGCCTGGAAGCAAAGAAGGTTGTCGTTCCCGAAGACGACGAAGTACCGCTCGGCAAAGACCCTCGAGCTGGTCCATGGTGACCTCTGCGGGCCAATCACGCCAGCGACGCCCGGCGGGCGCAAGTACTTCATCTTGTTGGTGGATGACTGCAGCCGATACATGTGACTGCAGCTTCTGACCAGCAAGACCAAGGCGGCGAAAGCAGTCAAGAAGTTCAAGGCGCACGCGGAGGCGGAGAGCGGCAAGAAGCTGCGCGTGCTGCGGACTGATCGTGGTGGCGAATTCACTTCGGTGGAATTCACTGCTGCGCGGATCAGGGCATGATACGACACCACACCGCACCGTACTCGTCACAACAGAATGGCGTGGTGGAGCAGCGGAACCAGACGATGGTCGGCATGGCTCGATCCATGATGAAGGCAAAGAAGATGCCGACGGAGTTCTGGGGAGAGGCGGTGACCACGACGGTGTTTATCCTCAACCGCGCACCCACCAAGGCCCTGAAGGGCAAGACGTCGTTCGAGGCTTGGCATGGACGCAAGCTGAATGTGTCCTTCCTCAAGACATTTGGCTGCGTCGGCTATGTGAAGAACAGCAAGCCTCACCTCAGCAAGCTGGAAGACAGGAGCACGTCGATGGTGCTCCTGCGCTACGAGGAGGGCAGCAAGGCCTATCGGCTTTATGATCCCAAGAGAGGCAAGGTAGTGATCTCTAGGGATGTGGTGTTTGATGAGAAGGCGACCTGGGACTAAGACAGTACAGGCACGAGGGAAGCTGGCGGCTTCACCAGCACCTTCGTCGTCAAGCGAATGGTCATTCATGGTGGTGGAGACGCTGGAGAGGAGGTGCCGACCACTCTATCAACAGAGCCGAGCACTCCTGGGGCAGTGCCGAGCACTCCGGGAGGAGTGCCGAGCACTGCAGAGGGGCTGCCAAGCACTGCAGCAGCAGTGCAGAGCGCTCCAGCAGTAGAGTCGACCACTCCAGGAGTGGTGCCGACCGCTCTAGCAGTGGATTCAACCACTCCGGCAATGGTGCGGAGCAGTCCAGCAGCGATGCCGACTACTCTAGAAGTGGTGCCGAGCGGTCCAGCAGCGATGCCGACCACTCCGATAGAACAGGGAAGCCAGGGACCACCGATCAAGTTCATCTCCCCTCCAAGCGACATCAGCGAGTTCGTGGATGCCTTCCACGACGGCGAGGAGGTCTGGTTCCGCAGGCTGGACAACATCGTTGGCAATGCAGGGGCCACAGGCCTGGCGAGTCGGCTGCTCGACGATCCAGAGCTGCTCCTTGTTAGTGCCAAGGAGCCACCGACGTTTGCAGTGGCTGAACGCGATGCCAATTGACGACGGACGATGTTGGAAGAGATGAAGGCCATCGAGGATAATGGCACATGGGAGCTGGTAGATCCACCGATAGGCTGCAAGCCGATCAGCTTGAAGTGGGTCTACAAGGTGAAGCGGGACAAGCGCGGCGCCATTGTCAAGTACAAGGCTCGGCTCGTCGCCCACGGCTTCGTGCAATGTGAGGGCATCGACTTCGAGGAAGTCTTTGCTCCGGTGGCGCGAATGGAGTCCGTTCGCTTGCTGTTGGCCATGGCAGCAGCGAAGGATTGGCGTGTCTACCACCTCGACGTCAAGTCTACATTCCTCATCGACGAGCTCGCGAAGACGGTCTTCGTCAAGCAAGCTCCGGGCTTCACCGTCAAGGGCGCTGAGCACATGGTGCTCAAGCTGTGCAACGCGCTCTACGGGCTGCGGCAGGCCCCTCGGGCGTGGAACGCCAAGCTCGACGCCACCTTGGGCGTGCTTGGGTTCACTCGTTGCGCTACAGAGCACGCGCTCTACACACGACGACGGAGGAAGGAGGAGCTCGTCGTCGACATGTACGTGGATGACTTAATCATCACCGGAGCGCGAGCAGAGGACGTCTACGGTTTCAAGCGTAAGATGGCGGCTCGTTTCAAGATGAGCGATCTCAGCGCACTCTTCTACTACCTCGGCATCGAGGTGAGGCAGGAGAAGCAGAGCATCTCCCTAGGTCAGCGCGCCTACACGGAGAAGCTGCTGGAGCGCGGCGGCATGGCAGAGTGCAAGCCGTGCGCGACTCTAATGGAGGAGCAGCTGAAGCTGAGCAAGCACAGCACTGCTGCAAAGGTGGACGCGACGCGCTACCGAAGTATCGTCGGCGGGCTGCGCTCCTCCTCATACCCGACCGGACATTGCGTTTGCGGTTGGGTACATCAGCCGTTTCATAGAGGACCCGCGGGAAGATAACTGGTCGGCAGTGAAAAGGTTGTTGCGCTACATCAAGGGGATGCTCGATCAAGCGATCATCTTCCTCAAGAGTGGCGGCAAGGGAGGGTTGCGGCTCACGGTGTTCAGTGAGGCACCCCCAAGGCAAAGGAAGGTGAGCCGGAGCTCACTGTTTTCAGCGATGCGGACATGGCGGGCAACATTGATGGGCGACGAAGCACCTCCGGCGTGCTCATCTTCTTTGGAGCGGACCCCATTACTTGGCAGTCGCTGAAGCAAAAGATCGTGGCGCTGTCGACGTGTGAGGCGGAGTACGTCGCAGCGGCC
Organism: Miscanthus floridulus; assembly: GCF_019320115.1. NCBI lineage: Eukaryota > Viridiplantae > Streptophyta > Magnoliopsida > Poales > Poaceae > Miscanthus > Miscanthus floridulus. Next base: position 122,770,171 of record NC_089582.1, on the reverse strand, counting down.
GCGGCGGCGTGCCAGGCTGTCTGGCTACGCCGGCTGCTGGGCAAGCTGACCGACGAGGAAGCTCACCCGCCAGCTCTGATGGTGGTCAACCAGCCCGCCATCGCCCTCTCCAAGAACCCTGTCCTCCACGACCGGAGCAAGCACATCGACCCTAGTAATTTAAAATAATTGCAGATAATTATTGATGTGCACCTGCTCCACAATGATGGGATCATCCCTACTAAAACTCATGACATAATTATGCAATGGATCCAAAGCATCCCTCACTGCTATATATCCATACAACTCTACCAAGCCACCATCCACATGAATTTTAGCCAACTTTATTGAGAAAATTTGCAACATCGTACGAGGTCCACGGAGTATGGAACGTGCACATGCAGGATCTGATAAACTCATTGGCTTCAACCAAGCTTCATCATAAAAAAATATGAGTTATAACCAGAAAAGGTAAACATACAGCTTGACGATTCCATGGCACCATTGGATGTTTTCCTTTCCATCAAAGCAGAAACTTTATGTGTTCTTTTTACTAGGGTTTCATTCGAAAAGTTCTTTTAGCAAAACACAAGAGAATAACCAGGCTAACCCAGCTGGACTCTAGTAGACCTCCAACCCAAACCCTAACCCCTAACTTGGAGATAAAAAATGAAATCACAAAAGTAAAACCATACCCCTAAATTGGAGAAACAAAAAAAGTCAAAGAGAGGAGATAAAAAAAGGATGTAGGGGAATAGAGAAATACCCAATTATCAAATAGCTCTCCCATATCTAATCATCTCAAAAAGATAACTTCATCTTTACTCACCCCTAAACCCCTAAACTATTGTTGGATTCACTTTACCCCAAGAACTACTGAAACCGTTAATTGAATTTGTCCTTTTGTTTCTCCTTGTACAAATCTTTTTATAAGTTTATTTCATCTAGCAAATAACAACTTACCCTATGTTACAATTTTCATACTTATTTGCATAGGTTGGGAGGCCCCGAAGTTGTTTAACACTAATAGGAGTAACAAGCTGCCATGATGCCATCCATAACCTCAGAAAATTTCAACGCAGAACATAACTTTATCAAAATTGGGAGGAAGCAAGTGATTTGTAAATGTGAACCAAGAGATAGTTTCAGGTGTCAACTTGTCAACTAAAAAACTTTAGGGGAGATATAAAACCTAATGAATCACAACCTCAAGCATGTTGTCTGCCAGCGAGGTGGGACTAGGGCCTACAGGCAAGAAACATCTTAAACGGTGAGCCGAAGCCAAAGGCAACAACCATTAAACGGGGAGCCGAAGCCAAAGGCAACAAGCAATGGTGCAAGCTACAATATGGTTAGGGCGTGACAGATGTCTCCTACTTTTGCAAACATGTACCAATGCAACCCCTAAGTAACATTTGACAAGTTTCGTTTTATCGGTGGCAAAAAATGAGCATTCAATTAGTAAAAGTAAACAAAATAAAGAAAAACTAGACTCAAGATTTTAATAGAGAATATACGAGTTAACACTGTCTGGGAAATGTACTACAAACAAATAAATATAGGAAAAGAGATATTTATTACTTACTCTCACGAGGGTCTGCAAAATGGAATCTTTCTTTCCATCTCTCTGTGGCCCTGTATATGGAACCATCTCGGTGCCTACTCCTTGGAAGTCCCCTTAGAGGGTATACAGGGTGACGAGGTATCTGTGCTGCCCAGCCCTCTTGTAATGGTTTATCCAACTTGTCGCCTTTTACTCTAGTGCTGATGGGCATGTTCTGATATCCATGTGGACATCTAATACAAAAGCGTGTAGAAAACCAATCTCAGCATCAGACACAAATAATATGGTATCAAGCGTCAGCATTAAAATCGCTATGTAAGATATCTATAAGCCTGAAATCGATTTCTTGAGTTCTTTTTGCCTTTTTCTCTATTTTAGGATTTATAATAATATGGGATCAACAAAAAGATTTCCCCCCTGATAATTAACATATAAGAACAGTATACACAAAAAACCCAAACTTATTTGGTCACAATCTAAATTCAAGGCGCTAACTTAAACATCAGAAAGAAAACGAACCGGGGAAGACGACGGACAGGTGGATTGGGAGCCGCCATGGGTGGGGAAACTCGTCGCGCAAGCGCTGGAGGAGCAGAGGCCATGAAGGAGATGAGAGCCCGCGAGTGATGGGAGAGGTGGTGCAGGGCGGTGGAGACATCAGGGCGTCCGGAGAGGCGAAAAAACTGCATCTGGTGTACCTCGCACCTCGCTCTGGTTTGTGGGTTCTTCCGAGCTGAGCACCTCGCTCTGGTTTGTGGGTTCTTCCGAGCTGTTTGATTATGATTACTTGTTAAAGAGGATTTCAGATACTTTAACAAGTAATCATAATCAAACAGAACTGCAGTCGGAGGAATAAAAAATTGTAATTTTGAAAAGTCAACAATACATATAAGAATCAACTTGGTGATCTCAAATCTGCTTTAGCCCCAACAATTCACATCTTCATCATAGCACATATAATTGACATCCAACATATCCAACAAGAGAGGAATACAGAAACGAAAAAAAAAAGTCTCCAGATCGAAAATACACATATATACAAGGTGGATCCTCTTCGCCGAGCAATCAGACAGTCATAAAAAGCAGATCCGCCGATCGACGATGCTTACCTAGGGTTACTAGTGGGAGCGTTAGCAGGGGCGACGGCGGACGAAGAAGAATTTAATTGCTTCATCTCTCTGTATCCGATCCCTTTTGCTCCCCCTAGGAGTCCCCTACCGACCCCACTTTATCCCCGGGCGATGGCCAGAGGTGGGGGTTCTCGACGGAGCTTCTTCTTCTGCTGCTGCTTCCCTCGCCGGCGATATTGGATTGGTTAGAGGTGGGAGCAGCACACATCGACCGACGACGGCGGCGGCGCAGGGCGAAGGTGGGAGGAAGACAGGAGGTATGCGGCGGTAGAAATTATGGGGAAATTCTACGTGTGACGTTAGAAAAGATCCCAATGTTCAGATTGTTCGCTCGTTGGTTTCAGCCAGCCCAAACCAGCCAACTAATAATATTTTTTTCTCATAATAAATTAGCATCAGCTAGCTCAAATCAGTTCAGAAACTAACCAGCGAACAGGCCGGTTATGTTTTATGTGCCATAGAAAAGTTGAACGTTACTGCTTTAATTTTTTTTTCCCTCGATATCACCGCTGTTAGCGTGTAAAAAGTCAAAAATACCCTTAAATCTAAAACTATTATTAATGTTTTTAACGTCTTAACGACTTCAAATGAAAAAACTCAAAACTAGAAAGTTGTAGATCTCATCGAGATCTATAATTTTCGTATAAAAATTATCTTCATTTAATTCCAAAAAAAAAATATGATTTGATAAGATTAATATATTTTAGAAAAATCATATTTTTTGTGAAATTAAATGAAGATAATTTTTATATAAAAATTATAGATCTCGACGAGATCTACAACTTTCTAGTTTTGAGTTTTTTCATTTGAAGTCGTTAAGATGCTCAAAAAAATTAATATCATATTTAGACTTAAGGATATTTTCGATTTTTCACACCTGCGGTTTAACGGCGTTAGAGCCTAGACTAACGATAGTGGCATGGAGGGTAAAAAAAATTAAAACAGTGACACTGAAAATCGCTAAACTTTTCTAGAGACACATAAAACATTATGATTTTTTTAATGACACACCAAGAATTCCTTCCGAAATTATTGGACTCGGAGCGGAAGAGACGAGGGCGAGGTCCACGCACGCGCCACGGCTTTGGCGTGACCCCACTTGGGTTATTATTAGTACGGTCTATCCCCACCCACCGCCCTATGTCCTTAATCGCTCACTGACACATGGGCCCGGACCCCACCTGGGCGCGGGTACGCGTGGCGCTAAACTTAGATGTCAAGCTGCCATCCCCATTCCTTGCGCCGTAAGCAAAATGGAACCAGATCCCCTGAAGTGAAGCGACTTGTCTCCACAGTGCATCTAGCCGTTCACTTCTATCCGACGATAGAGCCAGAAACATGCGCCGCTGCACTTGGCTTCCTGGGCCAGCCCAACATCACGACGCACGTCGACTCTGCCGCCACCGCCGATGCCCTGGTCGGCGTTCCTCTCCCCAGCCGTCTGCCACCGCCGATGCCCTGGTCGGCGTTCCTCTCCCCAGAGCTTCCTACCTCGCCGGCGCTCCCCTCCCCTCTCCTCTCTGATCCGGCGGCGTGGCACGTCAGCAGGCTCCTACCTCGCCAGCGCTAGCCTTCCCCGCCCCCACCATAGCGGTCAAGATGACGCCGTCGCCGTAGACGCTGCCAGCCCGTCGCTGGTTATGGCGACAGCGTTCCTCGCCTAGCCGTCGCTCACATCTGTACCACCGCGACGCTCCGGCTTCATGGCTGCAGGCCTTGTCGCCCTATGGTCGTCGGTGGCGGACATCCGCTCGTCGGAGGCCGGCACATCGAAGGTCGTGTCGTCTCCGCGCGCGGCCTCGCACGACAGCGCGGCCACGGCGATCAGAGCCGCGAGCGCGACGGCGATGGGCGCAGAAGCAGCGGCCTTGTCGCGGGAGCCCAGCGGCAGCGCAGCGGCGAGGTCGAGCGAGTCCGTGACGCAGGCAGCTGTGGTGGCGGTGACGAGCGCGGAGGCAGAGTCGGACGTGATGAGAACAAGCATGTTCAGCAGCACCGCGGCGGCGGGCATCTTGAGCGAAGCATCTTGTGCGGCGGCGACGCTGGTGATTGGCTCGACGGAGCTCGAGCGAAGCGAAAGGGCGAAAAGCAGGCCGACGAGCATCTTGAGCTCGGCCATAGCTCCTCCAGGCAACGTCGTTGTTGGGCCGAGGCCCAGTGCGTGAAGGGTGTAGTGCCTGGGAGAAACTGTGTACCATCCGATTCTACTAAACGGTTCAGATCACTGACTGCAGAGAAAAGTCGTCCTCATCGACTGTAGAGGATCTGGTTCCACGAGGTTTACCTCTGTCTAATAAAAAGAAGAAAAAGAAAGGAAACCGGGGACCTCCCTCTCCCTCGAGCCTGTTAGCGGCCGAGCGCGCTGTAGGTGGCCAGAGCCCACCGGTTTGCGAGCCTGACTGCGTGGCGGGGGTCGGTTTGGGCCGTGTGATGTGTCTCATCTATCTGGGCTCCGGTCATAGGATGCAAGCGGAGCGGGGCTACGGACAGGGAATAACCCGTGCGCCGACCCTCTGGCCCAACTTGTGTTTTGCATGCTTTGTGGGTGGGTGTCCCGTGTCCGCTGCGGGCTCATCTCATTTGACAGGCTTTCTTTCCTACTCAGGTTAAGTCCTCCCATTGACATGGAAGCATCCGTGGTGATATATCGGTTTAGTTTTGATGCGTCTACGGTGACTTCGTAAATATCAGGATCAGCCGATTTAATCTTTTAAATGTGCTCATAAGGATAAGGTTTATGTACGTGAGTTCATAGGTGCGAGTGTGTGCGTATTGTGAGCGTCGTACCGTGAAATTAAAAAAAATGACAGGCTTGCCGCAAACCTCTGTTTGGGCCTAGGCGTGGGTGGAGTAAAGTTGCAACACAGCCAGGGCGGACACAGCGGTGGGACGAGGGGCTCAAGCCCCCCATCCAGATCGGAGCAGTGGAACCCTGTGGAGCCCTCATGAAATTTTAGGCAAAGTTCTATAGTGTAGGAGTTGAGACTTAAGATCGAACAACAGTGTTATTCAGCTCCCTGAAATATTTCTTGGGTCCGCCGCTGAACACAGCTGAGAGCCTAAAACCAGTTATTCATGGAAGGGCAACTATAAAGTGGAACACCAAGCTACATCCATAAATAGCGTGAGGTATCATTATTGAAATTCAGAGACCGAGGAGCTTAGGACCGAGAACATAGCATGGAAATTCGAAAGAACGAGAGAGGAAACCGTATTGCGTTATGTATCTCTACTGGAGGAGTAATACTCAGCCTGTTCGGGAGACCGTATCGTATCGTGAATTATTTACTGCTGGCTAGTTTGGTGTGAGAGAAAAACACTGTTCCTAGCTGAAAATTTACGACCGTTTACGAGCAAGCGAACAGGCTAAGTAATCCTGCGACTGCAATGATGCGAACAAGTGCACGGCCACTGCAGGAGCCAGGAGCAGCACTTGCAGTGTATTACCAGTACCACCAGGCACCAACCGTATAAAATATGGCAGTGTCACAGCGTCCTTGCCGTTCCTCGTACAATAATTTCGTTCGGCTAGCTGGTTCTATCACTCACAAAATCACTATTCATATTCTGTTAGAACAGTATTTTTTCTCAAAACAATTAGTCGAAACAGTATTTTTTAGTCCTGCCAAACAGGCCCCCAAATCCAGCGCTGAAAATTTACGATCATTTACGATTAAGCGAACAGACTGACTATCCTCGGACTGCAATGATGCGAACAAGTGCACGGCCACTGCAGGAGCCAGGAGCAGCACTTGCAGTGTATTACCAGTACCACCAGGCACCAACCGTATAAAATATGGCAGTGTCACAGCGTCCTTGCCGTTCCTCGTACAATAATTCCGTTGGGCTAGCTGGTTCTGTCACTCACGAAATTACTATTTATATTCTGCTAGAACAGTATTTTTTCTCAAAACAATTAGTTAAAACAGTATTTTTCAGTCCTACCAAACACGCCCCCAGATCCGGCTTATCCACGCCTTGTTTTTTCTGACCGTGTCACATTGAATATCACTTAGAGAGATGTCAATACTAATAAAAAAATAAATTACAGAATCCATCAGTAAACTACGAGACGAATTTATTAAGCCTAATTAATCTATCATTAGCATATGTGTTACTGTAACACTTTATTATCAAATCATGGACTAATCAGGCTTAAAAGATTCGTCTTGTAAATTAGTCGTAATCTGTGTAATTAATTATTTTTTAGTCTATATTTAATACTCATGTATGTGTGGTATAAAGTTTTGAGGTGAAACTAAACAAGCTCAATTTGTTTGTTTATGTATACAAATCCGCTGGCTTCTGTAAGGACTGGGTTTTTATTTTTGCCGTCGTACCGTACCTATAGCAGTAGGAGGAGGTACGACGTACGAATAATAACTGCACTCAGAAGACAATAAACAATATGACGTACTTGAGATCAAGTGCACACAAAGTCTCAAGTGCTCACATAACCTACTGTACTTAGGTTAAAAATTAAATCAAGATACATACTGTTATCTGTAAGAGAAGCTTCACTAGCTAATCTTAGACAATGAAGATGCACGTAGATATCTACGCTCCACGGGACTCAAGTGTGCCACAATCAAACTTGCCATCCACGCGTTTCATTTCATCTCTTTGAATTATTACTTATTAGGGCATGTTTGGTTGGTGGGGTCTGGCCAGCTTGTCTGGCTAGGCAACACCATCCAACCTCGGGTCATAAAAAATGGACGTCTGAGATAGTTGTCTAGACCCGACAGTTTTTCTAGAGTCCAATTTAAACTAGCCATAAATCTTTTTTTCAGTATATGTATATTATACCAAGGTGTTATATCCAACATTACCATGTCAATAGAATAGTGGTAAGAAAAAGATATACAAACAACTCCTATAGTGTGTTGTATTGTATGTTATTTTCTATGTCACTCAATAGAGTGAATCCAAAAATCTGAGCATGATTTTCTACTATTGGAATATCAAAGGACAAATATATCAGAGTCCTACATGGCAACCCATTAGGCCTCGTTCAGCGGGTATGGAGGAAGTACTGTTCATGGCTGAATTTCACTGTTCGCGAATGATTTCATCTCTCAAATTTCTCCAGATTCTTCCAAATTCCTCTAAGCGAACGGGGCCTTAGTGTCTAAGATACTATACACTAGAATTAGCCTAATCATAGTGGCACCCAACCACACCCTAGTTGGCTGAGCTCATTGACAGAGTGCAAAGGAAGATTTTCTTTTTATCAATGGGGAACACCGATTTTTTTCTAGGTAAATTTTTTCTATAGTGCAAAGGATGGCCGAGCTCATTGACAGAGTGCAAAGGAAAATTTTCTTTTTATCAATGGGGAACACCAATTTTTTTTATCAATGGGGCTCTACCACTACCTAATCCTGTGCTTGTCCCTCTGGCACCCTATGCTACTAGTAGCAAATAACATTACCCTTCATGGTTGAAATGGTAATTAACTTCAACACCATGAGGAAGTCTTAGGGTCTGTTTGGTTCAGCTCTAAGCTATAAAAAAATGTTATGAGTTGTGAGATATAGAAAAGTTGTTGTTAGCCGTGTTGTGAAAAGTTGAAAGTCATTTGGTTGAAACCTACCACCTCTCTTTATCTCTCTTGAAACAATTGTGAAACACTCTATTTCCACATGTTTGGAAAAGTATAAACCGAAAGCTGAAAGCAAGGTTTAAGGTACTGCGAAAATAGTGGTTTCTGGAAAAAACAGCTTCAGACTCGCCTATTTGGTTAGTGTTTTGCCTTTTGGCAACCGAAACACTTTCTATAAGCTGAACCAAACACAGGTTCAATACTCTTCCTCCCATTCTCTTCTTATGGAAAAGAGTAAGGGGTTGTTTGATTGCGTCTGCCAAGCATCGCCTCGCCTGGCCCAAGTAGTGTTCCCAGACATCTAATTTCATAAGCCTGGGGTTGCGATCGTGGATGGATACCTGATCGACAGTGCCCAAGCCAGATACGCAACCTAACAACCAAACACACCCTAAGAGCATCTCCAAGAGATATGCTATCCTTGTTCTGTATGGTATATTTAGATTTTTACAGGAAAAATTGAACTCCAACAAATATCCTATTTGGTTTTGTATAATAGCAAGTATGCTATCCCTGAAATCTCGTTGGGCATAGATAGCAAGCGAACCTGGCTCGCCATCTTCCGAAATAGCTAGCCACGGTGGATGCCCCGCACGCGCGATCCTTCCCGCACGCCAGAAACTAGCTTCCCGCCCGTGCACTGAACTCTCCCATCGTGGGGATCCAGGCACAACTCGCTCCATTCAACGATTCCCAACTCCCAAGCTCGTCCATCGCCTCCTCCCCTTTGCCGTCCCTGCCACCGCCGCACCACGGAAGCTGCTACTCGCTGGCCCTCTGAATCGCCCTTTCCTTATTCGCCGTGATGTCGCATCGTCCTCATGGACAGGCTCCGCCATCTGAGATGGGAGATCCCAACTACGCTGCCCTTTTATTCCAACAATAGGCGGATGGGAGTACCAGGTGGATTGGAGCAGCATCAAGCGGATGGGAGCAACAGTTTGGATGGGAGCAGCAGACGGATGGGAGATCCCAACTTGCAGCAGGACTCCCCGGTGCTGCCGTGGTTGGAGAATACGACGCAAGGAGGCCAGCGACGACGAGTCCTTCCACCCAACAGTGCTGCTGCTACTACATCGAATCCATTCCTCGACGTGTGCTCTGGTGAGTCTAATTTTCAGTGGGCCTCTCTCACCGTTGTTCAGTACATCCATTATTGTTTCCCCAATTTTCTATTGCTATTGTGGAACCGTAGTGCCAATTTTCTATCTACACATTGTTCTGTTCAATTGTATTCAGTGAATTCAGTGGGCACACATGACACTTGAAGTTTTTGTTGGGTGAGAATGTGAGGTGATATCAAAGTGGTAGTAGTGACTGGTGGCTGATGATGGAGGATGATAATTACGTGCCTCTATTAGTGTCTTATAGTTGGCAGGGAGTTCATCAGCAGCTTCATATGATTGGTGATATGCAGTTGTCCTGGACTCCTGATGTACTGCATAATAGTGCTTTATCGCCTAAATATTCCTTTGTGGCCTACCTTTGAAAATTGCAGTGAGCTGACTTCATAATGTTCAGTCATGGGCACTCGATTTTCTTCACTTCATTGTAATAGATCTTGCAAATGGATGTAGAAAAGGCACTATCTGGAAGACACTATCTGAATGCCTAAAACACTAACTGAATGGAAACTGAAAATACCTAGCCTACTGTACATATCCGGCAACAGACTAAATTATTCTGTAGCTTTGGTTTGCATCCCAAGAAATTTATGTTCATCTGATTGCTAGGTTCATGTTGAAGATATATTGTCTTTTTTTTGTCAAATATCAATTTTATTCAAGCATTTCTTGCAAACTGCAAATTAGGACAATCCATTATGGTAATCTAACAGATTGTCTGAAACTAAGTTGCTAGAGTTTCAGAATGTCTAAAACTCTATCTGCTAATTAAAAGTACTCATTGAATGTTTGAAACGTTAAATGAATGGAAACTAAAAATAGAAAGCCTACTGTACATATCCGGCAACAGGCTAAATTGCTAACATTCTGTAGCTAAGTTTTGTTGCTATTTGTTTTTACAGCCGAAATGGATTCAAGCAGATCTTTGACCGACATGATTATGGAAGGTTTCCCTCCAGGTGGAGTGTCTGACAATATCTCACCTCATAATGAAATACAAGCACGCGATGAGGTCCCTACTGCGGTCAAAGGAAATAAAAGAAGGTCCAAAAATTTCACTCTTAAAGAGGACGAGATGTTGGTGTCAGCGTGGCTAAATGTGAGTTTAGATCCTGTGAGAGGAGCCAATCAATCAAAAGATACCTATTGGAAAAGAATACATGATTACTTTCATTCAAAAAAAGGATTTTGAATCTCATCGCACACAAAGTTCTCTAATGAGTCGGTGGTCTAGTATACTACATGACTACAACATATTTGCTGGTTGTGTTTCGAAGGTAGAGGCCCAAAATCAGAGTGGTGCATCTGTTGATGACAAGGTTAGATGACCTACCTTCACATGCTAATTTCCTATATGTTTTAGCTGAATCTCATGTGTCATCTTTGTTTCCCATTGTAGCAAGCAAATGCATTAACTATGTATAAGAATGACGACCCATTACACAGGACTTTCCAGTACATACATTGCTAGAAAATACTGAAAGACCATTTGAAGTGGATGAATAGGCGCTAGCCAACTGGACCTTAGAAACCATTAAGCAAAAAGCAAAAGACCACCGCTAATTCAACTCCTGCTATTGATGCACCAGACCCTGTCATTGGTACTGTAGCTGAGACTGAAACCACAATAACCACAGTACCGAGGCCTACAGGGACTAAGAAGGAAAATCTGAAATTAAAGCAGCGTTCAAGCATTGAAGCTTTGGATTATTTATTGGCAAAGAAGAAAGAGGTGGATGCTGAGAAGGAGTTGAAGAAAGAGGAGAGGGAGTTGAAGAAACAAGAGATGTGCCAAAAAGTCGTTGCCTTGCAGGAAGAAAGGATAAAACTTGACAAAGAAAAATTTGATTTTGAGCGGGATCGAGAAGAAGAAAGAATTATAAATATTGATATGAGCACCATGTCAACCAGACAGCAACAGTTCTACGATGATCAACAGAAGAAAATACTTGCAAGACGGCTTGGAAATTAGTAGAACCATGATTTCGATTTTTTTTAGATTTGAACATAGTGTGAGACATGTTTAATTTTCTGAAACATTTTAGTTCACAGCATATCGGATTGATTAATGTTCTTGCATGAACCTTGTTATCTATATTATTCTGTAAAGGAGCTTCTTTTGACGTTTGCACCATCACAAATATATTTGGGCTTGTGACACTGCATTTGCTCTCTGGAACCTACTGTAGCATGTTCGACAATACATAGAAGTGCAGGTTGGACACTGCCCTCAGGTCCTCTTCATAGCAGATTAATTTAGTCAGCTACTGTATTATGTATTGCAACCTGCCTAGTGTTTTGTACCTTTGCATCTGGGGTTTTATGTTTTTAACAAATATACAGTTATGTTTTTAACAAATGAGTCATGTCAGGCTATGATGAGTGCTTCCACTGCTAAACTGTCAACAAAAGACATGTTGGTCTGAAACTGACAGCAAACTATTTTTGGAGGACTAAGTTTGCCCTTCTGCTCTGCAGTACAAGTACTTGCATCTGAGAGCCATTGTACATGCAACAGGGAAAAGAACCATTCCTTGCACCAAAGCAATGTTTGCAACTAGTGTTGCAGGCTTTCAAGCAAAACATTCAGGCTTTCAATATAAATGAAAGGCAAGCTTCTCACAAAAAATATGCCTTGAACTATTACAATATGTAGTAAATCAAACAAAGAACATAGGTCTAGAAACTAATACATAATGCCTTGATGTTGTGATAGTAAATGAAATTATTCAACAATAATATTTGTATATAAATCTAGAAAATTATGCCACAAGTGCTCGATAAGGTCGGCTTGAAGCTGTGTGTGTGTCTCCTTGTCCTTGATCTTCTTGTAATTCTGCATAAATGCATCAAACTCAGGTGTAGCATCGTGTGAAACAGTCACCTTTTCTCCCACATCATCATATCTAAAATCTTTTTCGTCAACTCCCTCGTCTTCAACAATCATATTGTGCATAATGATACAAGCCGTCATGACAAGTTGAATTGTATCCTCATCCCACACACATGTCGACGCTCGAACAATGGCAAAGCGAGCTTGTAGAACCCCAAATGCTTGTTCGACATCCTTCCTACAAGCTTTTTGTGCTTTTGCAAAATATTTGTTCTTATTACCCTGTGGCTCAGGTATGGTCTTCACGAATGTGGCCCAAGATGGATATATACCATCTGCTAGATAGTAACCCATAGTATAATCATTCCCATTGATGCTATAATTTACTTGTGGCCCTTGACCTTCAGCAAGCCTTGCAAATATAGGAGATCTATGAAGAACATTTATATCATTGTGCGAACCTGGCATCCCAAAGAAAACATGCCAAATCCAAAGATCTTTAGAAGCAACAGCTTCAAGAATAATTGTAGGCTCCTTTTTATGTCCCCTATACATACCTTGCCATGCATAAGGACAATTCTTCCAGCTCCCGTGCATACAATCAATGGAACCAAGCATGCCAGGAAAACCTCTACTCTCACCAATCGCAAGTAATCTAGCAGTATCATCCTCATTGGGCAACCTCAAGTATTATGTCCAAATACATGAACAACAGCTCTGACAAACTTTCTAAGACTTTCTAGAGCAGTACTCTCCCCAATACAGATATAGTCATCCATAGCATCAGCTAACATTCGGAATGCCGCCACCACCTTCTGCAAACAAGATAGTCCTAGGGTTCCGGCTGCATTCCTCTTCTGCACGAAATAGTCATCATACTTCTCAACGGCATTCATTATGCGGACAAACACGTGACACCGCATTCGAAACCTATGACGTCAGATTAAAAAATTATTCATACCTCAATGCATACACTAAACATAAGTCAATAAAATTTGAGAGAATTAACCTGCGCCTGAAATAACTCTCTACGGATCCACGATGGCATGCTGGATTGACAATGTCTGATAGTACTATATGCTCTGCTGCAGTATATACCTCATCATCATCATCCGACGATGACGACGACGACGACGGAGAATCCATCAGCTCATTAACTACATCTTCAAATTCCATTATGAACCTTTGATTAGGAGGGTCCTAGGAATCTACTTGAACACCTAACCAGGATTAAAGAAAGAAGATGTGTGCCGATCTACTGATTTGATAACGTGACCTAAAGAAAAATCATATCAAGGATACACGATGACCTACCTGAACACGTACAGGGTAGCAGCAGCCCGTCGCCACTAGGATCAGCGTCTTGTGCTGGTGACGCACGCGCGATGTCGCCGCCAAGAGCCCAAAACGCGACGATCTTCTATTGACGCGAAGGAGCATAGCCGCCGCCAGGACGTTGCTGCGGATGACTCCAAAGGAATAGATCGTAGAAAATTTCAATCGGGCAGGTGGAATAGGTCCATGGTAGTTGGTGACATGGCAATTTTTTAATATACAAGATGAGAAATAGCAAGTCTATTGGAAAACTCTTCTTTTTTGAGGACTTCTATATTTTACAAAAGAGCTAAACTATGTAATTTGACTATTTATTTTACCACATCTGTTGGAGATGCTCTAAATGTTCTTTAGTGAAACACCATTAACTGCCGTAACAAAATGCCCGGAAAATCTATCTACATGTAGTACAATTGTACTACTGGTACTTCTAGCAGATACAGACATTAAGTTATATTGATGTCCCTAGATGGCTAGATCTCAAAAATCATAAAGCAACCATCAAGAGCTTGTATCAATGAATAATAACTTCGCTGCCAACAGAACCACAATATACCTGAAGGACCACGGCAAATCATAAGCTCATGACTTCATTGTTCATCACAGATAATTCCCGATGTCCATACATCTCACTACATGTATCACCTGTCACTAACGCTTCCCACAATCATGAAGCCTAGTCTTGTTAACATGAGCAGCTTACTTTATTCTGATTGAAGGATCGATGCGTCGTGTAGTTTATCATGACATACAGATAGTGTTCAGCTCGACGCTCAACATGACACTAGGGCAAAACTCAAAGGAAACCTCATCTACTTCTTAACGAGCAGGGGACCCACATTATCACCGGTTGCTTTGTTGTGCTTCACATGGGCTCCATCGCACAGTGGGAATGTTCCTGATCTCCAACACCTTATCATAAAGCAATCAAGGTCAGAACAGTTTGAAATGGTGAATAAATGCAATGCTGAAAATTAATTATGAAATTTGTACTCTAATTGGCTAAAACCATTCAGAACTCTGAACATGCATACATCTGCACTCTGCAGTATAAATTCAATCAATCTGTGTAAAAGTATCTGTGATGAACTGGGTTCTAATTACGCAGATTTGTACCAGATGCATGCACATGTACAGATAGGTCATATAGGTGGGATCAAAATAAGCCCATGCTTGATATTGAAAATGGTAATATCGTGAGCATTCTTAGTTCACTAAGACAAATAAAGTGTCTGTGGGATGTGTAAATTTCCTATGTCCGACCCTACTGCTAGCACAGGAATTTTGTTTGGATTGTTTTACACTGGCAAATATTCTAATTGGCTGACATTTCGAATTGCATATGATGTCACTGCAAGTTCATCTGCTGTTAGGTCATAATTCGATACAGTATATAACTCAATAAATCATTCATATGGCTACAATTGCGCTTGTTTGCAGAGATGTTTAACTCCAGCCAAATGCTCCATATTCTTTTTATTACCTGATACAATTTACTGTGCTCTGTGGCACAGCATCTCTGATATTTGCACAACAAATTCCAGAGAGTTCCGAGGACCACGAAGCAGAGCATAAAAAGAGATTACTCGGTCACAGGGAAACTACTACCTTTAGCTTAGTTCTTCCTCGCCTCCTCGGCACCTTGCATAGTTGCATCGACAGTTTAATATAACAAATCAGAAGTACTATGGGTAGAAGTTTCTATATACTTATTCTGAAAGGTGGTTTTCTTTAAGCTCTTCAAAGCTAGTTTTCTTTAAGCTCCTTCAAGGCTATAGAGAAGGAAATGTATAAGCTGCTATTAGGATCAGTAGCACACTTTTATTTATATTCAAGAGAGTCAAAGTATTAACAAGAAGACCTGCCCTTGAGTTTTGGGCTTTTGGCTATTGACCTCTTGTTAGAATTATCATGGGAACACATTGTTTGAGGTTCAGTTGAACACGTTGCCTCGATATGAAGGTTAGCATGCACAAATGTTTAGGTGCATTTTAAAGAACAGGAGTGCGAGATTGCAAGTGGTGCATCCCCAGCAAAAGCAGAAATTCCACCGTGCAATCAGAACGCGGTCAAATTACTAATCTAAATCACAACATAGCATCCTCTGCTCGTATCCCTCCCAAACTCCCCCAGCCCCTCCCTCGATCGGCGTCAAGCAAGCATACTGGCATGCAGGAGAGAGGAAATTAACCCGGTGAGAAAGCCGTACCGGCAATAGGCGTTGAGCGGCTTGGCGAGCTCGCTGGTGAGGACGGTGTCGACCACTTTGTCCTCCTCCTTCCGGATGGCCGGGTTTATCCCGCCGCCCGCCTCCGCGCGCACCGCCACCAGGCCGCGCCGGGGCCTGGGCGGCCGCGCGGCGGCAGGGGACGGGGCGGGGACGGCGAGGCGGCAGCGGCGCAGGACGGGGACGCCATGGCTCTCTTGGTTGGTGGCTGGTGGCTGGATTGGTTTGGTGGGACTGGGAGGGGACTACCGGACGAGCGAGCGACGGAAAAGTCGTGGCTGCCTCTCGCTGGCTCGGTACATCAAGTCGCCACGTCGGGGGTAGGCGCGTGGTGAAGATTCGGGGGTAGGCGCATGGTGAGCACATGCCCCGCCGGCGCGCTCGTCACGGATGGATGGACGATGAGGATACCACCAGCTACATCCTTTGTCGTTTGTCACCTGTTGCACGGCTGATATGGTCTTCTTTCCTTATTTAAAAATGTGTTAACGTTTTTATTAGAAAATTCAAAATTTCTATTAACATGTTTAAGAAAACAAGCTCCTGAAGATGCGGGAGAAGCTATGCCAAACTAGATCTTAGAGATAAGAGTCCCGATTGTTTTATCGTCTCATCTCTAGCCCATGCTCGTACGAGCTTAATAGCATGTGTACGGCCACGGCACATAGTCTGATTCTAAGATGTATTATTGTAACAAATGATACAAGTACATTCTATCACAACGTACATGTATATTTGTTAGTCTTAGGTAACCTTTTTCTTACCGGAAACTGTGGAGCTTTGCTCTCAGGGCTTTTATATTAATAAAGAAAAACCAGACAGAGGTAACTTGACTTAGCCTACAACTAGAATTACATTCTGTTTTTGGACGGAAGTGGTACGAAGGATATTCAAACATATATCTTGACATGTAAAGTTCTCTAGAGAAACCACTATATTTTTAGATTGGGTAGTTGACTCAGGTTGCTCTTCTCCAAGATATTTGGGATACACTGAATACTTTTGTCTCGTACAGTACATATGATTCCTTTACGTATATGACATTTCAAGCACTGGTGATATACCTTGTCGCATGTACGGCTCGTAGTAATTTTGGGTGGATTCAACACGTTGACAATGCGTGGTTGATGGTCCTATGTATGAGTGGTTTAATTTATCCTCCAAGTTGAACTATAGGCGCTTTCATCTCGTGGTTCTATCTCGTAGCATTTCAATTGATATAAATAAACAAAAAACATAAAGTGTATAGATCAATTAATATACAGCAATAATGTAGTCCAGGTGTTTGGACGGACAGACGCCGCCTCCAAAAAAAAAATCTCCCACTCCACCTCTCACGCTCGCCGCAAGCTCCGCTCCCCGTCGGCCACCACCAGCGGCGACCACCTCCGCTTCCTCCGTCCCAGGGCTCTTGCCTCCCTCCGCGATACCAGGCTCCGCCGCTGGAGTCGTGCCTGCTGCCCACCCGCGCCGGCATCCTCCTCATCACCTCCTCCTGTGGCTCGAGACAGCAAGGGTGTCGCGGGCCGTGCCGTACTTCGTGCCCGCCTCGAGGCTCCTCGCGCCCCGTTGCCCCTAGTGGAAGAAGCTTGCAGCAGCCAAATCCGTGGTGTTTTTCGCTCCACCGCCTCCAAGCCCCGATCTACCCATCGAGGCGGTTATCGAGTTCCTCAACGCGCCTGACATGGTGGTCGCCACCCACTAGTGTCGCACCTGACATGTTGCAAGCGTAAGTTTCAAGTATTTTAGGTGTTTTAGGGATATGTTGCAAGTGTTTCATATGGATGTTGCAAAACTAGATCGAGATGTTGCATATGTTGCAATGACTATACGCGTATTTTGCAAAGGTCTGTTTCAAATGTATAATATGTTTTTCAGACGTAAGTTGCAAGTGTGTTTATCAGGATGTTGCATATGTTTCACGCACATATTTCAAGTATTTTATCTGGACATTGCATATGCTTACAATGGCTTTCAAGTGTTTTTCAGGTGTTTTGTAAGTGTTTCATATGTATGTTGCAAGTGTTTTATCTGTTTTCAGATGTATATTGCAAGTGTTTCATCTAGGTGTTGCAAAAGTAGATCAAGTATTGCACATGTTACAATGCGTGTGAGAAGCGAAAGGGGCACAAGCGGTCGCCGCGCGCGGTTTGGCGGCGTGGGCGGGGGCGTGCTGGCGTGGGCGGGGACGTGAAGTGCAGGCACGGACGTCCGTCCGAACGCTAGCGCTACTGATTTATACTTTTTCAAAATTAAGGTTTCATTCTACTATCAACATGTACATGTACCCACCATCCAAAGTGTAACACCCTGGGTGTTAGTCACAAGTTAAACAGCAAAATTGGACTTAAGTAGGATATGTCAAGCAATGATTATGATCTCTAGTTCATAATCTGGAAGTAATGATGAAGGTATTGAGGTCAAACCTATGAAAATGAGCCTCAACTTGGACTCGGACAATACACTTTGCTTACATACGTACCCTTGTTAAGATTATGCAAGAGTAATGTTAAACATGCTTATTTCATGTACATTACATCAGCATGCATCCATCTTGACCAGTGAAAAAGTTTCATGAAGTTTGGAATCAAGAAGTCACATAGAATGATGAATTATATCCTTGCTTGAATCGCTTTATTAAGTGAACTATAACATGGGATGTCAACCAAACCTTGCAACCTGGCTCAAACAACTCTACTTAAACTCATGAACCAAAGTTATGAAGGGTTCATATTGAGCAAATATCAAGAAAATGCTTCAATGGATCAAAAAGGACAATTTCAGCTTTATTGTGATGCTGCTTTGACCAAGGTGAAACAATGCTTTCGGGACTAGATATGAAGTTTGGCGTTAAACAAAAGTTGAAGTTTAAGTGGAGTGCTACACACTTTATTTTTGGACCAAGACCTGATTCAACTTCTAAGTGTCTCATATAGTGGTCTCAAGTTTGAATGCAGTGTTGTTTTGGCCCCTCTGAAATATTTCTAACTCCCTGATTGACAGCTGTGAGTTGATATGTTTGTGATATTTTATCTTCCAAATTAATATGGAATCTCAATTTAATTCCTTAATGCGAGTTGAAGTACACTTTATGTTGAAAACAACAAAACAAGTCTCATCACTTTTGGAGCATGTTTGTACATTCAAAGGTAGTTTCAAAAGCAGCAAATGCTAACTGTTTTTAGGAGTTAACTGGGCCTCGGTTTTAGTTTCATGTACCACACTTTGGAGCCTTATATCTTGCAAACAAAGCTGATCCAAACCTTGATCCTTTAATCAAAGTTGTAGTTTAGTTTGTCTGCAACAAACTTTGTTTTTGGAGCATACTCAGAATCAGCTTGAAAACAAGTGAAACAGAGGCTTGAAGACTGAATTGGCTGCTGTTTTCAGCTCAAGAATATTCTATCTAGAAATTCAGTAGCAATGATGATTGGCGTGTCGTGTTCTCGTGTTTTTGTTTAACAACAATGTTTGGTCCCAAAATAAAAGTTGGATTCTACATCTTGGAGAAGGACATACAAAAAGTTGGAATCAGTTTGACCACATTTGACCAAGTAATTGGAGCTCAAACCTAGCAAAGTTTAATTTGGATTAAGTCGCTGATAGTGTCATCTTTGGACCTAATTATCTCCTAATTCGTGGCTCTAATGGCAATGCACCCTTAATCAAAGTTGGGGAGTATTTAGAGATGGTCAAACTTCATTTAAGGCCCATTCACCAATTTGGCCCGTAGGAGGCCCATAACTGGTGCCCACCTCACCTGCACCGTCGCCTACTAGGTGTTCGATGTTTTGCCGACGTGTCACCCATGCACCGGTCGTGCCCCCACCATGGCCGACGTGTGCGCCTACCTCCTTGCCACACCTCTGTGTCCTCTTAGAGTGAGCACCAAGCCCTAGCTCACTCGCCCTCACTCCCTCTGCCCTCCCTTCTCTCTCCCTTGCACTCTGCCTCTCTCTCCCTCCCTCGAGCACTCGCCATCACTATGGCAGAGCCAAAGCTCGAGCTGTCGCTGCTGCTACAGGCATTGCTCCCTCTCCTCCGCTATAGTGCCTAGCCACGCCATGCACGTGTCGCCAAAACCCTAGCCGCGCTAGCCCTCTCCTTTCCCTTCCCTATAGTGCCGCCCTTTTGGCCATGTGAAAGGTCCTAATGGCTAGAGGGGGATGAATAGCCTATTAAAAATTTCTATAACAACACTTAGCAAACCGGTTAGATAATTATGAGACGAAGCAAGTGTTGCGCTAGCCTACTAAAATTGCAAGCCACCTACCATAATTCTAATTTCTATAGTCTCTATCCATACAATAGCTATGTCACTACACTAGGTTAGTGTGCTCTCAAAGGCTAACTAAAGAGCCACACTAACCAAACTAACAAGCTCTCACAACTAGCTATACTAAAGAGCTTGACAACTAGTTTGCGGTAATGTAAAGAGAGAGAGAGAGAGCAATATGGTTATACCACCATGTCGAGGAATGAACCAATCAATCACAAAAATGAATACCAATGAAGACCAATCACCTCGAAATCAAATATTGACACAATGATTTTTTACCATGGTTCACTTGCTTGCCGGCAAGCTAGTCCTCGTTGTGGCGATTCACTCACTTAGAGGTTCATACGTTAATTGGCATCACACACCAAACCCTTAATACGGTTCCGCACAACCAACACAAGATGAGGATCACACAAGCCATGAACAATTTACTAGAGTACCTTTTGGCTCTCCGTCGGAGAAAGGTCAAGAACCCTTTATAATCACCATGATCAGAACCAGAGATAATCACCAACCTCCGCTCAATGATCCTCGCTGCTCCAAGCCGTCTAGGTGGCGGTAACCACTAAGAGTAACAAGTGAATCCCACAGCGAAATACGAACACCAAGTGCCTCTAGATGCAAACACTCAAGCAATGCACTTGGATTCACTCCCAATCTCATAAAGATGATGAATTAATGATGGAGATGAGTGGGAGGGCTTTGGCTAAGCTCACAAGGTTGTTATGTCAATGCAAAATGGCCAAAAGAGTGAGCTTGAACCGGCCATAGGGCTTAAATAGAAGCCCCTATAAAATAGAACCGTTGTACCCCTTCACTGGGCACTGCTCGGGGTGATCGGATGCTCCGATCAGATCGACTGGACGCACCCTACCAGTGTCCGGTCAATGGATGGCTACCATGTCGTCCCTCTCTTCAAATACTGAGTGCCCAATCCCAATGGTCAAGTGATGATCGGGCATAGCAAAGTGCCACGACCAAACATAGGACCCCAGTGTCCGTTCACTTCCAGTAAGGTTCCAGCTGCGACTGGACATGTTAGTTGGATCACGACCGGACGTAGGACCCCAGCGTTCGGTCACTTCTAGTAAGCCTCCACTCATGACTGGACGTGTCTGGTCATGCCCGATCGGACTCACCCAGCGTTCGGTCACTCACTGTCTCCTCTGTGCGCTGCCACATCAGCAGGACCAGACGCACCCCACCAATGTTCAGTCACAAAGTGACCCAGCGTCCGATCAAAGACCAACGCCAGTGTCTTCACTACTTCCATTGACCAGACGCTTCGGTCTAGTTGAGACCAGTGTCTGGTGCACTCTATGAAATCCTATCTTTTCTATATAGAGCGCCGATGGCACCGTAGGACTGTTCGCACTCTATGGGTGGACACTCCACCAGTGAAGTTTCTAACCTTTGCTCAATTGTGCCAACCACAAAGTGTATCACCTTGTGCACATGTGTTAGTATATTTTCACAAATGTTTTCAAGAGTATTAGCACCCCACTAGATCATAAATGCATATGCAATAAGTTAGAGTATCTAGTGGCACTTTGATAACCGCATTTCGATACGAGTTTTACCCCTCTTAATAGTACGGCTATCGAACCTAAATATGATCACACTCGCTAAGTGTCTTGATCACCAAAACAAAAAAGCTTCTACCATTTATACCTTTGCCTTGAGCCTTTTGCATTTCTTTTACTTCTTTTCCAAGTCCAAGCACTTGATCATCACCATGTTAATACCATCATCATGTCATGATCTTTATTTGCTTCACCACTTGGAGTAATGCTACCTATCTCATGATCACTTTGATAAACTAGGTTAGTACTTAGGGTTTCATCAATTCATCAAAACCAAACTAGAGCTTTCACCATGGCCACTGGTGCCCTGCTCCCTTGGCCGTCGCCTACTCCCCACTGTTGTGCTCTCTCTCTGTCCCAACCGAGCGTGGCATCGCCTTCTCTAGCTCGCGCCGCACATCCTGCACCCCTTCGCCGGTTGCATCCGCCGCCACCGCGCCTCGCCACCATCGACCACGCCCCGAGCCGAGCCATGGGCTCCTATGCTCGTGGCCAGGACGCCATGGCCTGCCTCACAGCCATCCTTGGCCACCCACCGGTGAGCATGGGTCCCTTGAGGCTTCTCTGCCACTCCACCGCCGCCTACGAGCCTCCTCCGACCGGCATTAGCAAGCTCCCGCGCCTCCTCTGCTCTGATTCATGGCAAGGACCTCACGCTCAAATAAGGAGAAAGGGAAGGGCCTATCTACGAAACATGTGACTCATGTGAATAGTGCCTAGAAGGCCCTTTTTGCTGGAATATGTTTAGAGGAAAGCTCAGGGGCATCAGTGCAAAGGTGTTTTTTCTTTATGACTGAAACTTTGGAAAATTATAATAAATCATAGAAAAATCGTAAAATAGCAAATGAAGATGTTTTGGAATCCTTGTGAGTAGATGTACGCAGTAGAGTCATAATATGATATGTGTTAGTAGAAAGTTTCTACTGTTTTATTTATTCTTATAAAGTGCTTTTAGAAATCCTTTTAAGTTTGTCAGATGCATATATCGTGGTAGGAATGTCCTAAAAATGTGATTCTAGTTTTGGGAGTCTTGTTTTGGAATGTGAGGGCTAAGAAAAATATTAAACATGTTGTTTGATCACTATTTTAATGATGTTTTGATTTAATCATGATTAATGGTTAATTCTAGCTTGTTTTGCTTGCTATCATCATATCTATTGTTGTACTGCTCCAAATGACCTAAAAATGTTATGCTAGTATACTTATGGTATGTGTGAGCTCTGGTTAAAATTCCATAATTTTTGGTGCATTTATGGCTAAGTTATGAATTTAACTTGATAAATGCTTGTAATAGCTTAACTTAAGTTAACGGGTATGTCATGCTCGATATGCTTGCCATATCCACCTGTTGTGCTTGAATAGTGTTTAGTTAAATAACTCTAGATGCCTATGTCTTGCATAAACTTGTGCTTATCTTGAACGCTTTTATGTGATGCATTCGTATTACCATTCTTCGCATTCATGCACTTGTATTTTGCATCTCATCTAGGTACACTAGATGCACCACGTGAAGGACGTGATGTTGGTGGACCTATCCCAAAGATGGAAGAACTAAACAAGTGCTAGGACCAGAGATATCACCAAGACGGTGCAAGCTAACTAAACTAATTTTGTGTCGGATCCCAGGCAAGCCCCAGAGCATTCTAAGTCTCCTACCCTCTCTTTTATAAATGCACATGAGTATAACTTTTATATGATGCATTAGGTGATAGGAGTTGGATGAAACTGTTGATGCATATTCCCTACCTTGTCCAATATATATCAATGCATGTACTCTTACTAGATGAATAGGCCAATCTATGCTTAGCCATGCTTAGACCGATAGAAGTCGGGTGATTTCCTATCGCCTATGAGATATAGGTGGGTACTTGAGCACGGTTGGCTATATTTGCTATCGTGAAAAATAACCATGTGATGATGAATAAATGGAGGTGGCGTGATGACTTATAGTGATTCTGTCTGTGTTGGTTAAGGGCCGGATCGTTGAAGGCCCTATCGTTATGTTGAACGTATGCCTCTCACTTAGCTGGCCGGATAAGTCGTTCCGACTGTGAAGCCGAGTAGCTCAACTTAGGTCGGGACCTGTTAAGTGAAAGTGTGCACTTTGGAGGTAGTAAGGATGTATGGGGAGCTAGTGTGAGGCCAAGGACAGGTTAGAGTCCTGATCGACCTAGCATCTGGTAGTGTCCCTGAGGGTGCGATGCTGATTGGACCCGCGAAATGTGTACCTGAGTTGTACCAAATGTGATCTAAGACTATTTTGGCATAGGTATGTCTAGGTTTGTATTAGGAATAAATTCTCAGCTGGTTGAAATCGATTCGAATCGTCGTCTCTTCTGGATAGTGAGAACTTGACAGAGCTTCTTTTCTCGTAGTAATGGATGGAACATGATGGTTATGATGATGATACGATAAACCGGATATGGTTACTATTGTGATGCTTATTAATTAAGTGATTGCTCTATAACAGGTGCAAAGTTAGTCATGATAAGCTTTGCTGAACTTGATGCTAAAACTTAATAAAAGATTGAAAGTAAGGACTCATGATAATAATGCTCTTTTTGTAAAGTTATACTATCCAACTAGCTCCACTTAATAAGCCTTGCATATTCTTGAGAGTCTTTTTATTTCTCTCCTATCGGGTAAGTCTAGCTGAGTACATTCGAGTACTCAGGGTTTATCTCACCCTGTTGCAGGTGAAGTTCTCGACCTACGGAAGAGGGTGGCTAATCGTCGGTGGGCTCGATGACTCTATATTTATTTCTCATCTATATGCTTTTATCAGAGGATGTGACTTATGCTAGTAATGTATTTGGAACTTATATTAATGTAATCATTTGAAAGCTATGTTGTTTTTCTTAACCGGTTTTAAAATACAAACTTGTACTATTATTTGTGAACCCATTTGTAATACTATTTTCGCTGCAACTCCGTGTATGTGATGTGTATTTGCTTAATCATGCGATCTTGGTTGTGATGTTGATTTACCGAGGTCCTTCGTGACACTCGGCGGACTACCGGATTTATATAAGTGAAAGTATGCATATGTCAACGTGTTAAACGAGGACAGTCGTACTTAATCTTGTATAAATTAGACGGTTCTATCCCACAAAGGTCCTTCCACTCATTTCAGATGTGTTAACCACTTAACCTCCCACTCAACCTTCAGTTCCTTTGGGATGTATCTGGTCAGATGTACGTGATGATCGATCACCGGCCTTCAATTTTTCTAAGCTTGGGGTGGCTACGTCGAGCGGACAGCCGGACGATGAGCCCTATCACTATCGTCTATCGATGTAGGCATCTAAGAACAAGCGACCAGCCGAACACATCGTCCTTGTGCCCAAATTGATAAGAATGATTATGGGCCAGTTTGGCACCGCTCTTGCGTGCTCCGGCACTGTTCGTGCACTGTAGCCGGAGCCGCAGGAGCTTAAAAACGAGCTACGCCGGCTTCGTGAACAGTGCCCAGTGAACAGTGAGATGAAAAAGTAGGATAGAGAAAAACAGCTTCAATGAACAGTATTGCTACAGCATAGGAGAGAGAGAAACGGCTTCATGAACAGTACCGGTGTCGATGGAAGCCGGAGCCGTCGAAGCCGAAACAAACGAGTCCTATATATCCACTTCCTGTGATGCTCCAGTAATGACACTCCAAGGCCCAAGCGACGCGGTGGACGGTTTTTGCGCTCTCTTCAGCCCGCTCGTGTACCGACGTACGGGGTTGGGCATAAAAAGGTCGGCCCGGCCCTGCCCGGCCGGTGAGGCACGAACGGGGTGCTCTTGCGGGTGGAGGTCGGCCGGCCGGCCCGTTCCTTCCACCTTCCTTGATGGGCATCACGTAGGACGCTGTACGCGGGCCCGCCCACCCGTCCGTCATGTCCAACTCCAAAGCCGCCAACGATGGGGACCAGCCGCGCAACAAAGGCGGGAAGCGTGACCAGAGAGACGACGGTGGTGTGGTCGTGGGCACCACCGGCGGCGAGTGGGTGTGGTCACGAGTGCCCCCCGGCTCGGCTCCCGCTCGGCCGCTCTGCTAGTCTGCTGCTGAGTGCTGCCTGCGCTCGCTCACGCTGTCACGCTGTGCCCGGCTGACACTGACTCCTTGGGTGCGCCTGGCAGCGACACAGGCACACAGCCTGTCTCGGCGGTAGTAGGCATCTCCTCCTCGGCAGTCCTCACTCCAATCACCAATCATAAATTAATGCGATAATAAGATTAATTTGTGGTTAAAGTCTGCACCCTCACTCTATGGCTCCAAGAAGGAAAAATATAACTATAGAATTTGTATAAGTCAGCTTAATTTTAATCGAGCTTATATAAATAGTATTAATATTTATATTTCTCTAACTAGATTTACTATGAAAATATATTTGATAATTTATTTAATGGTACTTATCTTATATTATAAATGTTAGTACCTTTTGTATAACTTTGGTCAAACTTTAAATCTTTTCACTGCTCAAAAAGTGAGAATTATATTCTTTAATAAATGGAGGGGATATTAGTTAGCTACTTAACTCATAATTAGTTTATATTTAGCCAATTATCAAACGATCGACTAAGTTTTAGTCTTGGAATCCAAACACGTCCTTAGTAGTAGCCTATGGTTACGAATACAATTCTAGAAGCTCCTTGTTACTGATACAATTCTAGGAGCTTCTCCAATAATTTCTTAAAAAGAAAATAAAAAAACATTTTAAAAATTTAATAAATATTGCACGAGACAAAAAAAGTATGGAGCTTTTTACGTATCACCAACAATTTTCAATAATTTACTCCTAAAAGTATGGACTATTTTTTAATTATAGATCCCAAACTAATCCTTACTAGCCATGTATGCTTACGGATATAGTTCTACGAGCTTCTCCAGTGGTTTTAATGAGTATTCCAAGTGATAAAAAAATATAGAGCTCATTTGTTACATATCTCACATAGTTTACAATGATGTGCTCCTAAAAATAAAAATACCGATATAGTTCTAGGAGCTTCTCCAATGGCTTCTATTGGCAAATCAATGAGTATTCCAAGTGATCAAAAAAGTATAGAGCTTATTTGTTACATATCTCACATAGTTTATAATGATGTGCTCCTATAAAAATAAAAAGAATCGGCCATCAACGCATGCCACCCCCACATGCGGCTAGCGCCGACCGATAGCCACCACCTGGTACCTCCTTCCAGGGCAGTGTTGGCCATTGCCGGTTATAGCTAGGCCGAACACAGCTGTGCCATACAGTGTCGCCAAAGGGCAGTACACTGGCGGGAAATGTCAGCTAGACAAGCAAACGATAGCCATGTGAGATCAACATTTAAAAATAAGGCTCTAGTTACCACTTGAAACAAGCTAAGCTTTAGATATTAATAGAAAACAACTAAATTCATCATCCATGCTTATGTCTAGCAATCATCACACATAAGCATATAAGTATTTAAACTATGCAATGTAAGCAATCATATGTTATGCACAACACAAATGCATAAAATGATCATATTCGTGAGCTTGCTCCCCCTACTTGTGTGTTTCTTTTGTTAAAAAATTTGATCACCATGTGTTTTTCAATCTTGCATTTTCTCCCCTTTATCATCTTCATCTTGGTCACTTTCTCTCCCTTTGTCCAAGCTCTCAATATCTTTGTCCACTCATGCATCACTGTTGCTTCACAAAAAAATTTCATATCTTCACATATCTTTGTGCAATCTCTCTCCCTTTGTCATCAATTTCCACAAAGGATGCGTCACTTTGATTGATGAAACTTATCGGAAGGTGGTTTGAGGTGAGATGGACACCATGAGTTAGCACTTGTTGTAAGTCACAATGAATACCACTTGGAGGGATGACCTTGACTATTACTTGAGATCAATGAGTGACACAACTTAAACTTGGGGCACCACTTAAAGTTGAGGATCACTTGTGTGGATACCACCTTGAGATGATCTAGATGCCACGTATGAAAGCACAGAAGTCTAGATACCAATTAAAATGTGTGGATACCACTTGAAAAAATGAATTATTGTCTTATTCTTGAACTAGATTGTTTTCATGAGCTTTCTTCACAATGACTTGCTCTAATTAAATTGCATAAGCTTCAAGTCATGGTTTGAACCCTCTCTAAGCTTCTCCACACACCATAAACAGTTATCTTATTAAGGTTCTACTTATCATTTGTATTGCCATCCAACTTGATCAAGTACTTAGGTTCACTGGCTCATGAACAATTCTAAACACTGCCACTAGAACTTAAAATAATTCATTTGTAATGCATGTCCTTAACACAAAATGTGCGCTATATGCACTAACTACATA
Source organism: Miscanthus floridulus (assembly GCF_019320115.1). Classification (NCBI taxonomy): domain Eukaryota; kingdom Viridiplantae; phylum Streptophyta; class Magnoliopsida; order Poales; family Poaceae; genus Miscanthus; species Miscanthus floridulus. The sequence goes on along the minus strand of NC_089582.1, from coordinate 122,742,205 downwards.
CTAGTTAGGGATGTATGAACATGCACATTACAATGATATCTTTGTTATCTTAGAGAAGAGTAGCCAATGAAACCCAATACATTTCTCCAAAAGCCAATAGTGAAGTCGATTGCACATGCTTCATGAAGATGATAGCTAATCTATATCTATATCTATATCTATATCTATATCTATATTTATATCTATATCTATATCTATATCTATATTTATATCTATATCTATATCTATATCTATATCTACATCTACATCTTATAATCCTAAACCCCAGTAGACATTATATCTCAACATGCAAGCAGTCTACCTCAGTAGTCCACTATCACATGCATTTAATTGTCATCATTAGTATGCCACATCATCCACTACCATTAAATTATAATAGTTTAATCCTTTATATAAATAATGTAATCTAGTTTCATTCGAATTCATCCATAATTCCCGTATCAACGCGTGGGGACTTCTAGTTCACCAAAGAATCCCAATTACTTCACCAATATGACATTCAATTTACTTAAGATGAAGTGCCAATTTCTTGTTGTGGCTGGCTTGCTACTAAAGTACACTTGTATCTAACCGGTTTATTTCTTGGGGTTGCTCTTCCACTTCATATACCACTTGTATACTATATGTGTAGCTTAGCATGAAGGTCTTTCGGTTTTCCAATTGATTCCAATTTCTTCCAACTGCCTATACTTAATTTCAATTGGTTGCAACTGATTTCAACTAGTTCAAACCGGTTGCAACTCCTTTCAACTCCTTGTAGCTAATTTCTAAGTTGTCTGCAACTAATTTCATCCGCTTTCAATTGATTCACGCTACTTGCATCCACTCTTCTTTGCTCAAACGTGTCCTTAATATGATGTGCTCATTAATCTTGAACATTTTTAGATGAATGACACTTGTAATAACACCATGAACTTGCAATAGCTTGATTCTTGACTTAAAGTTGAAGGTGGAGCAATAGTAAAAAGATCACAATGCCTAGAGGTGAGGTGAATAGAAACTTAAAACTTTTGCAGCGAATCAAATCCTAGGTACAGGAAATTCCAGTCCTGATCGGAAATTCTGGTCTTGTCCAAAATTTCTAGTAAGGAACGAATTTCTAGGCCCTGATGAAAGGAGAGCTAACTAGGGTTATGAAATTCAACTTAACCAAATTTAAATTTGTTTTTACCACACACGTAGATGGGTGATATGTAGTGAGTCCAAAGCTACGCTTGCTCCATTGCCTACACACAAAGTAGATCGGTCCGCCGCAACAAATAATACAAGAAATATAACCTCAAGAACACAAGCACACGGGGGACACAAGATTTATCTGAGGTTCGTCCACACAAATCATAGCCTAGGCCATAGACACAAACAAATCATTTTTTGTAGCAATGTTTTATTGAGCAAGTAAGATTTAGTTCATTTTTAGAGAGCAATTTTTTTTGAGGATGTGCAATTTTTTTACTTCATTTTTTAGGGAGCAAATTTTAGTGCTATGTGTTTGTCTTGTCCAGTCGGATTTCAGGGGACCTGACGAGTTCGGGTTTAGGTGGGGGTTTACACCCGAAAGGTAGTTTGGGGTCGGGTCGGGTTTGAGTTTCAGGTTTCGAGTTTGGGTGTGCGGGCGCTCCACCCGGCCCTGTCCCGCCCTGTTGCCATTCCTAGACTAAAAAGACTCCAGTGGTTGTGGCCTGCGAGGTTTCCGACCTCTCTTCTTAATCTGATCAACAAGAATCTTCATTAGTCTGTTGGGTTCATGCCTCATCTCCTTGTTGAAACTCTTCTTGGTGACCACCTCAATCATCTTCATGATATAAGGAGCATGGGTGCAGGAGTTCCTGGGATCCAAAGAGGTGGTCTTGATCTCCCTATACAAAAAGTCAAAAGCACTGAAGGACCGCTCATCATCATCATCCTTGAGAGCCAACAACAAAAGACAGATCGAGGATAGAATAGAAGAGGCGTCACTAATCTTGGGTGTCAGAGTAGCACGAACCAAGAGATTGACATATCTGTAATACTTCTGCATGTTGGTGGTAGTGCAAATATCTGAAGCTGAGGCAGCACGAGTGTATGCAAAAGAAAGATCAGTGACCCCTGTCTCATACCCACCATGCAAACCGGGCTTGTCCAAATCATCAAAATTAAAACCAAGAATATAGCTAAGCGAGCATAAGACACATAGGCCTTGTTCGGCTTACCCTATATTTGGCTTGTTCGGCTTCTTTTTTCAGCTGGAACAGTGTTTTTCTCTCACAACAATTCAGCCGGAACAGTGTTTTCAGTCAGTTTCAGCCAAATTTCAGACCAGCGAACGGGGCCATAATAGGGATGTCCCTTAATCTGAAAATGCATGATCTCATACTTCTCATCTGTGGGGTGCTCATACCAAACAGTGGCATAGAACTGTGCAATAACTTCATTATTCCAATCATATGACATCGTCACCAAGGATTTGAAGTTGTACCTTTCCAAAGTGTCAAGAGCACAATCAAACTCCGGATCCTCCACATTCACACAATGTGTCCAGTGAAATCAACTCATCTGCTGCAGCACTGGAGTGGACTTCTTGAAGATGACAAAGTTACAGTAGTCAAGCTGAAACACACTCGTAAAAAAAGAAGCACGAGCAATTCAACAATGCCTATGGCTCTTACTATACTTTTGGTTCAAAATAAAAAATGCATTAAATAAATTCAAATATTCTTTGTTGCTAATCTAATATAAAACAAATAACCTTAGAAGCATTGGTTTGCATGCTGCCACAAAATGCTGGAGATACGCTAGGTCATTTTCTCGTGTCATATTTTAGAATAATCATGTTTATAGCCATCAATAAAAAAAATCAAGTATGATCGTATAAAATAAACAAATACTATCATATATGAGTATGGAACCGATGAAAAACACGTAACAAAAATTGCCCAATAAACATTACATTTGTCATGACTAGTGTCCCCCAACTTTCTTTTAGCTACCCGTAATAAGGCCCTGTTTGGATTGAAGCTGCTAAATTTTAGTTACTCCTGTTTGGTTTGATGGACTAAAAGAAACTAAAAGAGGCTTTTTAGTCCTTTTTAGTCAGAGTGTTTGGTTACAAAGTGACTAAAAGGCGAGACAACCTGACTTTTAGTACCATTTAGCAACCCCTTGGTGACTAATTGGCTAACAGCCTGTTCGGTTGGCTGGTTCGTATCGTTGCTGGTTCGTAAAGAAGTACTGCTGGCTGGTTTGTGTGAGAGAAAAATACTGTTCCGGCTAGAAATTTACGATCGTTTATGACAAAGCCACAGTCAAACGAACAGGCTGTAAATGCTCATTTAGTCCTATTTGGTTATAGTGTTTGGATAAAAAATAATTAAATAGGACTAAAATTAGCCGGCTAAACTTTAACAGCCCAAACCAAACACCCCCTAAGAATCATCCACAGTTGTTGAAAAGAAGTCATGATTGTTTCAGTCCGAAAAAACAAAAAATAGAGGCGGATGAAACCCATACAGCCTCCATCCTCACCATTGGTGCTCAAACAAACAAACAAATAAATAAATCTAATCTAATGCAATGTGACTGGTTGCACTAGCAAAAGAAACTGAAGCTTAGCCCTTGTTTAGTTCGCGAAAAGTTAAAAATTTGGCTAGTGTAGCACTTTCGTTTTTATTTGGCAATTAATGTTCAATCATGGACTAATTAGGCTCAAAACATTCGTCTCGCAATTTCCAACTAAACTGTGCAATTACTTTTGTTTTTCGTCTACATTTAATGCTCCATGCATGTATCGCAAGATTCGATGTGATGGGTACTATAACACTTTTTGAGAAAACTTTTCGCGAACTAAACAAGGACTTACATTCACACACACCACCTCCAGAAATAGAAAGCCTGTCTTTTTAAAACCATACCATTCCCATGCCAGTGCTGCAACGCACCCACCGTTTAATGCACAAAATCCAGCAGCCACATGCGTATTTGTTTCTTTAGTCGCTCCTAAAACTTATGTTAAATCGAATATTTGATACTAATAAAGAGCATTAAATATAGATTAATTACAAAATCAATTACATAGATGGAGGCTAATTATGAGATGATTTTTTAAGTCTAATTAATATGTCATTAGCACATGTTTACTGTAGCACCACATTGTCAAATTATGGACTAATTAGGTTTAAAAGATTTAAATTAGTCGTAAGTTGTGTAATTAGTTTCATAATTAATCTATATTTAATACTTATACATCTAAATATTCGATGTGACATGAATTTTAGGAGCGTCTATATAAACTAAACAGGGCCATACTCTGACCCACCACCCTCCGGCGTGCCCCTAGCAATTTGGGTTCGGGCGTTTCCCGTGCCCCGAACGCCGCACCTGATAAAACCACCAGTGCCCCTGGCCCCCAAACCTTTTTCCCCCCCTCTGCACGCCCCTCTCCTCTCCTTCTCCCTACTCCCTCCCCCACCCCTAGCCCCCCGCCCGTCAAAGCGAGAGCGCCGTATCACCGGTCTTTCCCTTCACCGCCGCCTCGATCCGCGCCCAAAGATACCTTTCCGCCTTCCTCGCGCCGCCGCCAGCCGTTTTGCTGCGACCATGGCGGCGGAGGGGGAGGGCAAGAACCCGGCGGGCGGCGGCGGAGGGGATAACCCCCAGCACCAGCAGGCAGTGCAGGCTGCGCCGGCGCCTGCGCCGCCGGCGGCACAGGGGGAAGCGGCGCAGGAGGCTGGAGGGCAGGGGACGGGACTAGAGCCGGAGGGGGAGAAGGCGGATCGAGGCGGGGAGGGCGGCGGCGCGGGGGAGAAGGACGCCGCCGCGTGCAGAGATCTGGTCCTCGTCGAGGATCCGGAGGTGGTCGCCGCCGAGGATCCGGAGGAAGGTACGGCGCCCGTTCTCGCAGACTCTCCCAGTCTCTCTCTCCGGCCATGGCTCTAGTAGTACTAGTTGCCCCTGTTGGTGCTAGTGTCTCAGCTGTCAGATGCATGGATACAGTAGTGCTACTTCGTCGACGTCTTTTGCCTTCTGAACAGAACAGGTGCCCAGAAACAGAATAAAAAAATTGTCCCTAAATGTTCGTCGTTTTCACGAGAAACAACTTTGACTAAATATATATTAAAAACATTAATATTTATGATACATAATTAGTATCATTGATAGATATTTGAATTAGTTTTTTAATAAATTTATTTAGAGATAGAAATGTTGCACGTATTTTCTATAAATCGAGTTAAAGTTATCGGCACGCAAATCGTGGCGAGTAACATTTAGGGATGGAGGGAGTATTTGTTTTGGGTGTTGGTTGGTAACTTTACTTGCCAGTTAATTGTACTTGGGCAGCGGTTTTATTTCTGCCTGTAAAGTAGATTTTGTTTGTTCACTGTATCCATTGTTCTTTTTAAACATTGAGGAGCACCTTTTTGAGGGTTTTTTTTTCGTTTGCTCGATTCGTGTTCTAGTAATAACTTTGTTCTGTTGCATGAGAATACATGCAAAGGATCAGAGATTGAGTTCAGTTATTGCTTTTGTACTGATCTGTTAACTCTTATAGTTACTCAAAGAGTTGAAGGCTTCAGAAAAGTATGGTTTGTTTTATTCTATAAGTCCTTTATCACGATCGTTTGACTTGTAGTCATGCAATAAACAGAAGGCCTTCCTTCCTTTCACCTCTTTGTTGTTATGCTACTTTTCCTGATACAGTGAACATGAAATTGAAGCTTATTTGAAGTTATATGTATGCAGCCTTTTTGTTCTGCCTGATTTTTGTGCTCTCTGTGTTGAATTAAGTACTCGTGCATGCATCTATGAATTGAGGTTTTTTATATTTAGTTGGCCTGTGGCTGAGCGCCTCTGAGATTTTTTTTCTGGTTACAGCTGCAGCAACCGCAGCACTTCAGGAAGAAATGAAAGCACTTGTGGCATCGATCCCTGATGGTGCTGGGGCAGCATTCACAGCCATGCAGCTTCAGGAGCTAGAGCAGCAGTCCCGGGTGTATCAGTACATGGCTGCCCGAGTACCTGTGCCTACTCACCTCGTCTTCCCCGTATGGAAGAGTGTAACTGGTGCATCCTCTGAAGGCGCCCAGAAGTACCCTACTCGTATGTTTCAAACATGTCTCATCATCTGTGTGCTCTTATGAAATTCTGTTAATTTTTGGTAGACTTTGCCAAGTTGTTCACTAGATATTCATGATAGCGATTTGTAGGACGGTACGATAAATAAATTTATTAATCTCATCTGAAATTGTTCTTTTTATATAGGTTAAGTTTGTCATATTTTTAGCAAAGCAATGTTAAGATGAAGTGCAATTTGATGCACATGTTACCAAGGGTGATGAAGGAACCTTGTTGAGCTAGGCTTGGAGCATCAGCATCTTATTAAATGCATAAAGTTGAGATACTTTATATATGGGCTATTGGAGGCATTCTAACCGTTCTTGATAACTTGATTGTACAGTGATGGGCTTAGCAACACTGTGTTTGGACTTTGGGAAGAACCCAGAACCAGAACCAGGGAGGTGTCGGCGAACAGATGGTAAAAAATGGCGATGTTGGAGAAGCACTATCCCAAATGAGAAATACTGTGAACGTCATATGCATCGTGGTCGCAAGCGTCCTGTACAGGTTGTCGTTGAGGACGATGAGCCTGATTCTGCTTCAGGGTCAAAATCCGCTCCTGGCAAGGCTACCGAAGGTGCCAAGAAGGCTGATGACAAGAGCCCAAGTAGCAAGAAGCTTGCAGTGGCAGCACCAGCTGCTGTGCAGTCTACATAATTAATGCAGCATTAGTAGTCGCAGAAAGAGCATAACAGCGCTGGCAATTAGCGCCTTCTTATTGCATGTAATCCCCAAAATACTGTAGTGTGGTCTTAGCTATAACCTCATTAAGCACTCCCAGTGTCTGGGGGAGGAAGCCGCAAGAACTTCCCCTTAGCTGTCAACTGAAAATTTCACTCTTAGGTGTATAGTTTGATTTAGCTTTGTCGTGCCTCCGGCCTTCAGGTAGGCGATGCGGCATGATCTTATAAATCCTCCCTGAACTGACAATATCGCATTGTGACCCAAGAAGCCGGTGTAAGAACTTGTGAAACTGCATTGATATGCTTTTTGATGTCCACCTTTATTGGCACGTGCGCAATTGCGTGATTCATCAGTTGTATAACAAAGTTGAAGATCCATAATTTTATGCCTTGTGGAGATTCAGTTAATCAGCTACCTCCTGAATGCGCAGTGATTATGTCATTCTTCTGATGGTAGTAGGCCAAAAATGCGTGGCGGATTGGATGTCAAGAGTCAAGATCAACCCAGAACAGTTCGGGTTTCAGTTTTGCTTGTTTATTTAGACGGGGATTTGCAGCGAGATTCTGTCGTGGCGTAGCTCATTTTCGTGTCGGCAACGGGTTAAATGTGCCTAATGTGGGAAGTCGTACAATATTAATTAATGTATTGATGGAGAGTTGTTTCTGTACCTGGTACTTCGCCCTTTATTGAGATGGGGACGCCTGATTCCAAAATCATTTTTTTTGAAGAATCGATTCCAAAATCATTGAATTTAATAGGAGTTCAACTCTCATCAAATGGCTCATGCGAGATGTATGGTTTTTACCTGAATTTCGTAGGAGTTCAACTCTCAGCAAATTTTCTCAGCTCATGTTCTGGGTAGCCCCAGCTATGTCTCCCAGCATAACGAATACGTTCTAGCATAGCCCCCAGAGGATTTTGTCATATATACAACTTATACCAGCATAAGATGCATCATTATAGAACACGCAAGCCATGCCTGCAGTGTATGTAATGGATATCAACGCTGCCAGCATCCGACAATGCGTATCTTGTTATATACTTCTCAAGACAAGGAAACAACTTTTGACTTGGGAATTTACATCGCGCAATGCAATACACTGATGAAGTTGATAGTTCTCTCTACAGAAAACAAAACAAGAACGGAAAACGTAAGTGTTTTCTGGGTCTATTTTCTTTACAATTGCTGCAGCAGCCTCCCCCCTCAGATGGTTGTAGTAGTCAGGTAGTTGACACAGGAAACCAAATTAGTAGCAACTGTTCATATATAATACACCTGAAAGGAAACTAGTGTTATGGGTTTGATCCTGGGCTTGGACCTCATGCGCGGGTTTGATCCTGGGCTTGGACCTCATGCGCTCAAAATATCTCGTCCTCTGCTTGGAGCTTTTGAAGTGCTTTCTTTGCATAAATAGTGATCGCAGCAGTGGAAGCTGCAGCAATTGTAAAGCCGATTCCATTGTAGATAATCTGATCCAACGACAAGAAGGACCCATGGCTAGTTGCTACAGCCAAGCTTTGTAGAAGTTTCCCACTGTTTGCAAAAATTGGCATTAGTTTCTCCTGACCGATGCAAGATAAAGTGAATATAATCTTACAGCAGCTCAGACATAATGTTTGAATTATAGAGTTTATGCTCAACTGCTCACATGAAAATAGTACGTATAGGATGCACATCATCACTCAAGTTTCATGCATGTAAGTTTCAAATTAAGAAAGATATATAAGGGCAGCAACTCAACAAAACCAATGTATCCTGACTCGTCAAACTGCATTAATGAATATAGGTGACTAGAAAAACCAGCTATCACAAAGAGTAAATCAGATATAACACGCTAAAGGTTTCATCCAAAGTGTTGTATATTTATTTAATAACACAAATTCACCACAATGAGTATCAGGCATGATCAGGGAGCAGAAAAAAAAAGATCAAAAGAACAGAAGACATGAGGTAAGTACAAACCTGTATATTGCAAGAAAAGTTTCATGTATGGTTCCAGCCATAGAACCCGCTATGTATGGGCAATATTTGACATTCGTAGCCACAGAAGCATAGTTAAAAACTATATATGGAAATGGAGAAATCCTTAGTAATGCAACAGCCTTAAATTGATGATGCCAATCTCCTTCGCCAGCAAGCCTTACAAAAGCTGCTTTCTTTGGCCACTTCTCCAACCATCTCTGCAGAACAAATAACAACCATATTTTCAAAACTAAGTAATTTGCTAATCTGTTTCCTACTCTATTTGGATAAAACATAAGAAAAACGACAGTAATTGACTCACATGTATCCTACAGTGGAATGCAGAGCCCATAAAATACGGCAACGACATGCCTATGCTCATCCCCGCTGTGATTATCAAAAAGCCATAAAGATATCCAAAAGTCATCCCCGCAAGCCACATGAAGGGCGAAGAAGGTAACAAAACACTTGGGAATAAGGCGATTGCGCCAAAACATATTAGAGCCATAGCTGGTCTGCTGAAAGTTGTTGATTCCCAGTAAAGAATAGGTGCAACAACCTGCAATGACAACATGGAAATCAAGGTCAGCAAGAAACTAAGAACGCAATCCAGGGATATCTGGGGCATCAAAAGTAATTAAAGAAAGCCAACACGTCTATTCAAGTGGACTATAAGGTGGTCACACTAAATTGGTGCCGATAAATAGATGATGCAGCCAGCTTATTCGCTCAATTCAACAGAATGGAACTGTAAGCTCTCTGATCAGCTGAAATGAAGATGTCAGCATAACACGAACGATCATCAACTTCCCGGGAGAACTCTCTCATATAATTTACTTTGATGTGACGCAAACAAGTAGCGTCCACAGGCACATGACCTCTAATTACAGCTGCTCCTAGCACGTGCTATTGACTTTATTGTACATAAGTGTCTGATCTGACTTAATATTGTAAACCTTTGGAAGGGATAATAAAGTTTAGTTAGTAATTGTAGGTTGAGCTGTAAACATTAATTTGAAAACAATTTCAATCTTTTTTATAACCAGAAATATCACAACTAATAGCATTACCAGTCCATTCCAGTCAATTTACGTTGCAGTGCAAGCACAGATGGAGCATCAGTTCATATCTTAGATATAAAGGCCAATCACAGGCAATGATTAGAATTAACAGAATGTTATGGCTCATTGGGGCAAGATTTTTTGTTTTCCAAGAGTCATAGCACACTATGACAATTTCAAGTCTACTCTACAAATTCACATGACACCCTCATCCAATGTAGACACCCAAAAAAAAATTGACTTCCAATGAGATCAATTAATATTCTGTGTCATAATATATTAAAATCCTTGAACACTACAATAAAATAAGCTAGCAAAGTGTAATTTATCACCAACTACATCAACATCCAACGAAAACATATTGCCAAAAAAGACTTGTGGAGTATTCCTCCTGAAGTTAACTATGATAACAGGAGAATGGACAGAAAATGGAAAACTATTTCTACCAACTCTGGGGAATAGCTTTCACAACAGAGTTTGCTTCCAAGGAAGACCACTCAAGTGGGTCCAGAGTCAGAACGGTAGCACAAGCTGTACTTGTTCCAGGTATCACTTCGATGTGAAGTTGCTTGTTGCGAATACGATTTTCTCAACCAAAGTGGGTTTGTTTAATTAAGAAGGCCACCAAAAAAATTGTAGCCATGATGCCCGTCACAATAAGGTTCACTGGAAATCTGTACCGCATCTTATAACATCCAAAAAATCAAGAACCAGTTGGTTTGTGAGACTATTCCTACCTATCCACCTTTTGGTGAAAGCACATACACTACTGGAGGTCCAGAGCACCATGCCTGCAGACCCCACATATTGGGCCACTAAATACCAGTGAGAGGCATTGGCTGATGTCAAAACTTCAAGAATTGGCAAAGCATTTCTCCTTCTCCTGTATTGCAGTTGCGAATAATGCTAAATGTGTTCTTTGAACAACGACATCCTATACGGTCCCAGTAATCTTTAAAACTGATATCTCAACCAAATCTATTGGTATTCTATTCTAAGCTCTGCTTCAGATTGAGATCCTAAAACTCTTGACAACCTCATCCTTTTGCTGGTAATATTGGCAAAATGAAAATTAGTCATGTCACCTATTCTCACGAGCTAGCCACACAAAAAAAAAAAAACATATAACAACACAAACCAAGAAAGGAAAAATGTTTCTACCACAAACAAACAAAAATATAAACAAATATCCAAGTATTCCTGCAAATCGAAACCGCATCGCAACCGACGATTCGACGGACACAGCAGGAGCAGAACTTAGAAGTGATAGGAAAGATCTCCCGTTCGCGAGCAATTTCCGCACGATCCGTGATGCAAGCAATCCCCTTCAAAGGAGGCGGCGGCGGAGGGGAGGGAGGAGGGACGGGGCGAGAACACGCACCTTCTTAATAAGGAGCGGGCCGAGGAAGACGACCGCAGCAGCTCCGGCCCCAGCAAGGACGATCCCGAGCACGGCGACCTTGGCCCACCACCGGATCGCGCGGCACCGCAGCACCCTCGGGCACTCCGCCGCCGCGGCCGCCTTGACGGCCGCCGCGGCATCCCCCTCCCCCTTGGACGCCACCTCCACCTCCTCCGGGATCCTCACGTACTCGCCGCGTCTGCCATTGGCGGACCCGGGCGAACCCATCGACCGTGGGGACCCGATCAGGCTAGCATCCGCGGGGGGGCGCTGCCCCGGATCGTGCTGGTGAGGAGCCGCCGGATCGGCCGGGACCCGAGCGGAATTGGGCTCGGGTTGGGCGGGTTCCGGCGAGCTCGGCGTGATTGAGGGCTAGGGTTTGTGCCCGGGAGGCCGGAGGCGTTTATGAGAAGCGGCAGGTGGAGGAGAGAGGCAACGGCATTGGAGCGGACTCGGAGAGAGAGAAAGAGGAGAGGGGGAGGAGAGGAGGGAGTGCGTACTAATTTCTCCGAGTATATTTTTTTGGGTGGAAAAAATTGCGGAAATGGGTGAGGATAATGTGAATGACGTTTTTGCCCTCCAGTAGCTGTATACACACCGTATTTGTATGCTGTGCAGAATTTTGTTCTCCAATGATCAGGTGTAGTCGTGTAGGAGCAGAATGTATGCCTGATTCATATCATTATTAGTGTCATAATGTATAAGTTTTTTTATTTGCGAAAAACTCTTTGTAGTAGCAAATACTCCATTCATTTTAAATTCTAAGTCATTTTTGTTTTCTGTGTACACAGTAAAAATTACGTCTAGGTGCACATAGAAAAAAAAAGTTATGTATATATAAGAGCCAAAATGACTTATAATTTAAAATAGATGTGCACAATATAATGTTTTGCGAAAATACTCATGTTTTAAGTACTTATTAGACATGCCTTTGTAAAAAGAAGTATTCTGTTACGTATTATCTTTGTGTTTTAAAATTGCAATTTAGATTTGTTTATATTCTTTGTGTCCTACAGTGGGTTAGGATTAACCAGATTGGAAACTGTCGACATAATATCGTCGGCAGTCCTCCGAGAGGTATCCCATAAAGGTAGATTTATCGGCAGAGTTGCGTGTAATCGAGAAAAGAAGACAATAGAGACACAAGAGTTAGACAGGTTTGGGCCGTCAGCGCGACGTAATACCCTACTCCTGTGGTCTGTTGGGTTGTATTGGCTATGATATGATATTGCGTGTGTTTTGAGGGGGTCCTTGCCCACCTTATATAGTCTGGGGGGCAGGGTTACAAGTCGGTTAGATCTAGAAGATAACCGAAAAGTAATAACAGATTACATGAATCATGGGATCGAATATATCCTAATAGATCTCGTAGTATCTTTAGGATATCGCCCTTGATGTCTTGTGGTGCACGTCGAGCAGTGCCATGCACCGTAGGTCTTCGTCTTGTGGGCTGGACCGATCCTGGGAGCGCAGCCATGTAGTCTGTTGTGGGTATCTGGGGTCGTACCCCCCACAGCTAGTCCCTGAGCGCCTTGTATCCGCTGTGCAACGCCGTCTTGAGCTTGTCCGAGCAGGTGTAAACAAAGCCGAGCAGTCAGACTCATGGTCCGACCACCGTAATGAGTCGCCGAGCAGTTGTGGACCGTAGCCGACCAGCTTAACTGTCCGGCTGAGCACGAGCTTACCCAAGTGAGGCTTGCCAGAAGGATGTAAGGAGCTAAAGTTTAAAATAAAAAATTTTCTCGCAGTAGACCAAGTGTGCCCACTTAAAGTCCGACCATGAGAAAGAGAGATAATCGTCTTCAACTTTAGGAGGCACGGAGTCTTCCAGATTAAAGCAAACACACTCACCGCAAGGTGAAGTGTGTCCACTTAGTCCCCGAGCCTAACAGTAAGTGACATGGTCACGTGATGCCAGGGTCCAAAAAATAGAAATAATGTAGAAGATCAGCCAAGCGGGAAACCAGTCCATGGGCAAAGCCCTAAAATAAAAAGCGCACATTCACCGCAAGGTGAAGTGTGCCCACTTAGTCCTCTAGCCTAACAGTTGGTGACGTGGTCATGTAGTGTCAGGGTCAGAAACAACAGTAACCAAAAGAAAGTCCCTAGTGTGGTGAAAAAATAAGCCATGATGACGTAGTCCCCGAGCCACAAGTGGAAACCTCGGATAAATCAAATCGTGGAGAAAAAGCCAGAGTAATGGCTGTACAGTAGAAATTACTGAGCCTTGATGGTATTACGGAGAGGTCGACGAATATTCGATGTGCAGTTCTAAGTTGCGGCGAAAAATGGAAGATATGGGCTGCAGTTGCGTGGAAGCCCAGATAACGGCCCACCACACCGCTTCGGGAAATTTGGAAAGGCTCAAATCGTGGTGCGGTTTTCCAAAAACCCTTGAATGCGAAAAGTGGGTACGGTTTCTTTATAATTGCGCCACCGCACTCCACGCTCCCACCTTTGCCACTTCGCTACTTCGTCTTCCTCCTTAGCCTCGTGCTCCCCCATTCACATTGACACGTGCTTCTGCCGTCGGTCCCAATCTAGATATGAGGAATGGCGTCGAAGAGAGGAAGTGGCAACACAAAAAAGGCGGCCGCTGGGGCGAGCCATGATAAGGAATGGGTGCCGTCGCTCATGGGGGAGACGGAGCTTAATGGGATGGTGGAGGCGGGCATTCTTCCTGATCGTGTCACCGCTGGATGGCATCCGACCGACGATGAGCCCTATCCGATGCCATACATCGACGCAGTCATAGTACTTGAAGATTATTTTTTGCACGGATTAGGACTTCCGGTGCATCTTTTCTTGCGGGATCTGTTGGAGTATTAGGGAGTGAGCCTGTGCAATCTATATCCGAACATGATCTTGCACATTGATTGCTGTCTCTATCCACTTCTGCGAGACGTATCTTGGCATTCTGCCCCACTTCAACCTCTTCTAACACCTATTCTAGCTAAAGAAGAAGGGCGGGTAATGTAGACTAGGCCCGATCTTCCAAAAGGTATGATAGCGTCGATTGGTGAAGACTCGACGTTCATGATCTAGGCTTCGAACCAAGACTGATTCGGACCCCCGCAACCATTACACCACTGCTCCATTGGTTATCAACCACACGAACGCGATTGACCTTGCCGAGAAGGCTTTCCTACAAGCGAATCGAGAACACAAGCAAGAATGAGATAAACGCAATCTGAAATTGCAAATAAATATGAGGCTTATGATAATGAGAAAGAGTTTAAGTATTTATTCGAAAGGACTAATCGACATAGGCGAACAAGATCAAGAACTGGGGCCCTGGTTCACAGCAAGCGGCCTTGGCGGCGACAGTTGCAGCAAAACAACATCTGTTTCACGAGGAAATCAAGAACTAAACAAAACCCAAACCCTAAGGAGAGCAACGGCTGCTATTTATAGAGTCTTGGGCGTCATCCCCCCTAGACGCGACCCCTAATGGGCCCAAACACGATACACGGTCCAACAGACCAAAAGACGATGTTGCAGCACCTTAGCATATTCTGGACACTAACTTGTTTCGACGATTCTTGTTGATTCTGAAGGTCTTTTGACATGAAACTAATTGGGTTGGTTTCCTTATCTAATTAGCTTTCCATCTATATGTGGATCATCGAAAACGGAGTCCAGATGCGTCCTGGTGACCAGTTTAAGGCAGACTGGTCCTAGAATCCGAGACAGACTCGAACTTGAATTGCTTTGGGCCTCCACCTCAGGGACTCAAACTGAATTAGCCTCGGACCTCCTTCTTGACTTGGACACCCTTGCTGGCCTCCTACCCCTCCATACTATGTGCCAAACATGGTTATATGCGTGGGTGTCATGTCCTCATCATCCTCCCCTTCTTGACAAAAAGTCATACTCAGCGTCAATTATGCTTGAAACTGATCCTGCACAACATAAAGGAGAACGGAGTTGCGAAAACAAAGAGAACTAAAATAATTATGAGAAGGAATGTGACCATATTTCCAAGTTTGTAGCATGTCATCTCGCATAAAAATTTTAGCAAGCATGTAGACTCCATGATCCGAATGCACACGATGTATGTGAAGGGTCGAGATGGCGACTAGAGAGGGGTGAATAGTCTTTTCTAAAACTTAATCGCATCGGCTAACCGATACAAATGTGAAATTAAAACTATCGGTCTAGCCAAGACTATATCCTACTATATATGTTCACTAGCACCTTGCAAAGATAACAATTATGCAACAAAGGTGCCGGGCTCGTTAGAGCTCACCTAACCAATTCTAGGAGCAAGGTTACACAAACCTATGCCACTAGTATATTAAGCAACAAGGGAGCCCCTACACATGCTAGTAAGCAAAAGCACAAAGCTAACGATGCTCACTAGCAATGCTCAATAACAAGGCAACCAATGCCTAATTAGAGAGCGCAAATACTTAGCTACACAAACTAAGCAATGTGACTAACAAGGTTACTAAAACCAAATTAGCCACGCAAGGGAGCTACTTCTATGCTACACAAGCAAAAAGGTAATTAGCAAGCTACACAAGCTATCTAATTACAAGAGCAACTACACAAGCTTAATATATATAAAAGTAATTGCAAGCTTGTGTAATGGGGATGCAAACCAACGGGAAGAACAAGGTTGACACGATGATTTTTCTTCCGAGGTTCACGTGTTTGCCAACACACTAGTCCCCGTTGTGTCGACCGCTCACTTGGTGGTTCGGCGGCTAATTAGCATCACCCGCTAAGCCCGCACGTCGGGCGTCGCAATAACCTACCCTGGAAGTGAGGGTAGTTCAATGACACGCTTTACTAGAGTTGCTCTTCACGGCTCCCGCGGGGCGAGCACAATGCCCCTCATAAGCACTTCTCCAGAGCGCCGCACAAGCTTCTTGCACGCTTTGACGGAGACCACCACCAAGCCGTCTAGGAGGTGGCAACCTCTAAGAGTAACAAGCATCACCGGCTTACAACTCGATCACCTAGTGCCACTCGATGCAACCTCACGATGCAATCGCACTAGAATCGCTCACTCACACAATCGGATGATCGCTATCAAGTATGTGTGAGATGGAGGGCTCCTAAGCACTCTCAAGCATAGACACAAAGTCCTCCAAAGTGCTCAGCACCAGCCATGGCCGAAGGCCACTTCTATTTATAGCCCTAAGGGCTAAACTAGCCGTTACCCCTTCACTGGGCAAAAATCAGGCCGATCGGACGCTCCGGTCATGTTGACCGGATACTGGACCTCAGCGTCCGGTCGTCCACAGATGGCCACGCATCCTGATCCCAACGGTCACTTAACCTGACCGAACGCAGTAGCTTCAACTGACTGGACGCTGAACCCCCAGTGTCCGGTCGTTTCTAGTAAGGTACCGACCTTGACCGGACGCGTCCGGTCACACTTGATCGGACACAGCCTAGCGTCCGATCACACTCCAGCTTTTGCGTCACTGTATGTCAACCTAACCGGACGCAGCCTGCCAGCGTCCGGTGCTTTTAGACCCAGCGTCCGGTTAGTTGACCAACGCTAGCGTCTTCACGATCAACTCGTTTTCACTTCTAACTTCTTCACCCTTGCTCCAATGTGCCAACCACAAGAACTTGCATCCGGCGCAATAGAAAATAGGCATTCCATTTTCCCAAAAGTACGACCCAAACCCATCTCAACCCTACAAACACCACCTCCTTTGTAGATGTGCCAACACCATCAAGTGTACACCACCATGTGTATGTATGTTAGCTTTTCACAATCATTTCCCAAAGGATGTTAGCCACTCAACTTGCCACGCCACTCGATCCTAGCGACGCTGTAAAGTTAGATCACTCGAGTGGCACTAGATGATCGATATGCAAACAAGTTTGCCCCTCTTGATAGTACGGCCATCTATCCTAAACCTGGTCATAAACTTCTCTACACACCTATGACCGGTGAAATGAAATACCCTAGGTTATACCTTTGCCTTGCGCATTCCATTCCATCTCCTCCAATGTCGATGCAACACATGCACCAACATGATCAACAATGATATGATCCACTTCATATCATCACGTGATCATATTGGTTCATCGATCTTGACTTTACTTGCTCTTCACTGTTGCCATCGTCCATCGACGCCAAGTCTTGCTCAAGCTTTACCGCCACGCGATCCATCACTCCAAAGCCTTCGACTTGCCCTTCACGCTTGCAACCGGTCCATCAAGCCAAGTCTTGTCTTGATCTTCTCCACCTTAATCACATAACTTAATGTTATGTCTCATGTGTAATAAGCTCCTTCATCATCACATGTGTGAGCTTTGCAACATCTCTAAGCCATTTTCACCTCCATGGCATGTGTTGCTCACACACATGTACCTGTGGACTAATCACCTGTGTATCTCACATAAATACAATTAGTCTACCTAAGTTGTCACTTAATTACCAAAATCAAACAAGGACCTTTCAAGGGCTTGGCAGGTTTTAGGCCTACCATGTAAGCATGCACTGGCCTACATCACTAGCATAAGAGGAGAGAAAATTGAAGACCATGTGGACAACTACTACTCAGTGCAGAAGTTTAGGTCAGCTTATGAGGGTATCATCCCTGCCATTCCTGATAAGTCCATGTGGCCCAAATCTGATCATGGCTTCTTCATACATCCACCTCTTCTCAAATCAACTGCTGGTAGAAGGAAGACAAGGTTCAGAGGAGCTACTGAAGGTGGCAACAAAGGCAATAAAGGCAGGCACCAGTGCCCTATTTGCCATGAATATGGGCATCCCTGGTACACTTGTAAAGATGGAGATCCTGTAGACATTGCAGCAATGCTTGCTGATAGGTGAGATTCTTTGTTTCAGATTTTTGTGTTGGGTTGTATGTGACATACTTAGCAGCTATGACAGTTTGTATTTATCTATTGCAGGGGACCACCTAAAAGAAAGAAGAAAAAGGCAACCCTAGCCTCAACTGAAACAAGTATTTAAGCTCCTTCATCATCACATGTGTGAGCTTTACAACATTTCCAAGCCATTTTCATCTTCATGGCATATGTTGCTCACACACATGTACCTGTGGACTAATCACCTGTGTATCTCATATAAACACAATTAGTCCACCTAGGTTGTCACTCAATTACTAAAACCAAACAAGGACCTTTCAGTATGTCAACACTATCCTGCAAAAGATTAGAACTAACCAAAGACAATGTAGGAATATATGATCTAGCAGACATAGGTAGCAACCAATAATGCCCCCCTTCTTGAAAGTGAACTTGTTTCTTTGAGGAACATAAGAAAATATTTGTATTATTATGGCTGCCCTCTAAACGATCATAATCTTGTACAACAAAAGGAGAATTCATATTACTATGAATGTATACTCGATGTATCATATATTGTCCCTTGTTGTTATATTTGCCAATAACATAATATGTATGTTTAGAAAACTAAGGCAAATTAGCATATTTAAATAGGTTCTCCTCTAAGCAATCTAGGTTACACAAAACATCAAATTCAATATAGCCCAAAGTATGTAAAGAAGACAACAGTTTGAGCTCATCAGTTTTAGTAGCTCTGATACCACTTGATGTAGACTAGGCCTGATCTTCTGAAAGGTATGATAGCGTCGATTGGTGAAGACTCGACGTTCATGATCTAGGCTTCGAACCAAGACTGATTCGGACCCCCGCAACCATTACACCACTGCTCTATTAGTTATCAACTATACGAACACGATTGACCTCACCGAGAAGGCTTTCCTATAAGCGAATCAAGAACACAAGCAAGAACGAGATAAACATAATCTAAAATTGCAAATAAATATGAGGCTTATGATAATGAGAAAGAGTTCAAGTCTTTATTTGAAAGGACTAATCGCCACAGGTGAATAAGATCAAGAACTGGGGCCCTGGTTCACAGCAAGCAGCCTTAGCGGCGACAGTTGCAGCAAAACGATGTCTGTTTCACAAGAAAATCAAGAACTAAACAAAACTCAAATCCTAAGGAGAGCGACGGCTACTATTTATAGAGTCTTGGGCATCACCCCCCTGGACGCGCCCCCTAATGGGCCCAAACACGATACACGGTCTAACGGACCAAAAACGGTGTTGCAGCACCCTGACAGATTCTGGACATTGACTTGTTTCAATGATTTCCGTTGATTCCGAAGGTCTTTTGACATGAAACTAATTAGGTTGGCTTCCTTATCCAATTAGCTTTCCATCCATATATGGATCATCAAAAACGGAGTTCGGATGCGTCCTGGGTGACCAGTTTAAGGCAGACCAGTCCTATAACGCGAGACAGACATGAACTTGAATTGCTTTGGGCCTCCACCTCGGGGACTCGAACCAAATTAGCCTCGGACCTCCTTTTTGACTTGGACACCCTTGCTGGCCTCCTACCCCTCCATACCATGTGCCAAACATGGTCATATGCGTGGGTGTCATGTGCTCATCAGCGGGGACAGTTCTAGAGTGGTCGGCAGTGTGTATCTACAGCTCCACGAAGGGATGGTGAACGAGTATATTACTGTGCCACTGAACACCTCGCTGAAGGGGTGGAATGCCAGGTGGTTCTACATGAAGCAAAGCCATCCTACCATCAGATGCGATGTCGACCAGGTTCTAGAGAACCAGAGGAGCTGGTTGGAGAAGCTAACCAGTGCTAATATGGATCAGGTGAAGGAGCTCCTCGAACTGATGAGGGGCATAAAGATGAATAGAGTGGTGGTTGCGATGAGCTTCATAGTGCGCCACGTCTAGCCCTACAAGGAGAGGGCTTATCTGGGCTTTGACTTCAAGGGAGATACTGATGGCACCCGAGAGAGAACGGAGAGGCTGACGAAGGAGGTCGTGCTACACCAGGCCACTAAGCTATTCGCTCCAAACACGCCATACAGTGTGCTAGGGTAGCCGAATGCCTTCAACTGCATGAATCCACCTCCTTAGGTAAAAGTCTCGACTGTTGTACCTAGTGATTTTATCCCGTGCCGATGCCGAGCAGTGAACTAATTCGCTTGTGTAAAGATCCATTTGCAGGAACAGGCGGTGTACTTCTCGAGCATGCTGAGGAGCCATTAGCCAAGGACAGTGGACACCAAGCCAACCACTCAACCGGAGGAAGGTGCCGTCAGTGCCTCGTCCAAATCCAAAGATGAAGGTGTTGGTCTGAAGGAGAGTCCCCCCGGTATCAAAGAAAGTTCAGGGGAAAAGGATGGTGAGAGATGAGCTGGCCCAAAAGAAGAGTAAAACGATAGGTGTAGCTCCCCATAAGTGGGGCAGCATCTCGCTTGGCGGCGATCAGACCACTCAGACGTAGGGTATGGTGATGTTTGAATGGTCGGACGATGATAGTGCTCTAGTAGCTCCTCCTCCGAGCACTAAGGCGCCACCGCGCAACACACGCACGGAGGTGCAGTCAAAGGTAGGGGAGGGAGTCCTCGAGCAGAAGGTGGAGGAGAGACCAATGGTAGGGACTGCAAGACCTCCAGCCTAGGGCATGCGAGTTGACCCCAGAGCCATGCCTGGGTGCTCGAGGAGGTAGCGCCAGTTCAGAACCGTCTACCGAGAAGCCGACGTGTAAGTATCCTTGCCTTGAAATCATTTGTTGTTTGATCTTTATAGTTGCAATGATTAATGAGCTGATCTAATGTAGAATGGGCGCATGGAGGATCTAAATCCTTTTGGCTAGACTGGCGAGCAACTGGAGGGTGTTCCCAGCATGGAGACCATGGCGGTGGACTCTATCCCAGAGTCCCCGGGCGCTTGGTGGTTTGTGGAGGAGTTAGCCACCGCTGCTGATGGAGTTGGCGGTAGAGAACGGTTGGCGATGATGGCAGCCAATGCGATGGAGACGCTAGGAGCGATGGCGAGATCCACCGAATCTTCAGAGGTAGGAGCGGGAGCTACCGGTGTCATGCCAGAGCCTAAGGCGTAGAGGCCAATAGCATCGGAGGAGCAAGCGGCGTGCCCTAACATGTCGCATGGCATGGTCGTTCGCTGCGTGCGGCCACCGAGCCCCTAGGGAGCACCATCGACTGCGGAGGAAGAGGACGAGGTCAAGGAGATTAAGCGTGAAGAATCATGACCTCAAGTCATCCGAATCCTCTATAAGCGGGGGGATAAAGTGGTGGTCATGGAAGAGAAGGACACCACCAGGGAGGTGAAGAGGCTATGGTCCACTTTTTCCATAGCTATGAAGTAGATCGAGGTTAGTATTGCATCGGCGATGTCCGTCTTTGGCGTTGAAGACATGGTCATTTATAATCTTGGTGTTGTTGCAGGGCATAGCGCGAAAAACTACATAATGGCAGTAGCTGATCAAGCAGATGGAGCGCCTCACTAAGGAGAATGAGAAGCTAAAGGAGGCAATGAAGCTAATGGAGAAAAACATCCAGAGGGCCCAGCATGAGAGGAATCTTGCCAAATCAAACACGAGAGACCTGGAGTACGAAAAGGGGCCTTATCTGAGCAGCTGACGACCGTCTCCGAGCAGCTGAGGTGCAACTTTGAGCAGCTAGAGCGCAACTCTGAGCAGCTGAGAAGCATCTCCGAGCAGAAGAAAGGTATTGTGGATCGATGAACTTGTTTTGTATTGTCGAAAAAAACTAGATGTTGCTGACGATCGTCACTTTTGTAGAGCAAGATGCGGAGCTCGGCCTGTTGCGTCAGGTCATCAGTCAACTCCAAGAGGAGAAGGAGAAAATGTCTAGGCGAGCAGAGAAACTGGCCGAGGAGCTGAAAGGTGAGTGGTTCATGGTTGGAGTTGTTGTTGAAGTGATTTCTTCGTTTGACGAATCCTTTTGGTGCTTGTAGAATACCGCTGAAGGACCAAGGCGTAGTTCGACATGCTAGAGCTGGAGGCCAGAACCTAGAGGGGGAAACTTGATGCCATGGTGGCTGGAGTCAAGCCCATGCTCGATTGTATCCACATGGTGGTGGCTCCTTAGCCTGACGATAGACCGCCCTATCCGGACGCCATCGTTGATAGGTGCAAGGCGGCGTGGTAGAACTTCAAAGGGTTCAACCGAGACATCACTATCTCCATCACGACACATGCCCTAGCGGTGGTTCGGTCCAACTACCCTACGATCAACCTTCAAGCGATAGGGACCAGATTCGCTAGAGAGACGGGTGCGATGAGGCAGGAGTAGCCGAAGGATGAGGTGGAGCACGCGGCGAAGAAGCTGGCCGACGATGTCGACCTATTCGATGAGGTGGACGGTGAGGGCCAAGCGCAATGACCTGAGTAGAGAGGAACCTGTATGGAACATCTGGAGAGGAGAGTTAGATGCACGAGGGCATAAGCAAACATTTATGTATGTGTATAAATGTTGTATGTAGACATCATATGCATGTTTATGTGACTGTCTAGCACTTTCGATGAAAAAGAAACTTGTTGTTAACCCTAATGCGTTTATACATGGTATAAGAGCGTCCGAGCAGTTAGTTCGTTACTGGGCTCTTGGCCTTGGCTAGCCCGTATTCCATAACATCGAGCACTGGAGCCCATGCACGGTTAGGAGGAACAGACGTGACAAAAGAACCACAGTCGACCACCCATAACGCAGAGCGTGGAGCCCGTAGCACATGTAGGGAGAGATCAGAAACTGGGTTTTCTCCAAAGAACACGGAGCGGAACGTGTGCTACTCGATGGTTAGCGAAATATCTTAGAGATATTTTATTATGGAGAAACAGGGCAGAGCATTTATGGAGATCATGTATAATTACTGGAGTTTGTTAAGGAGTAGCAAAGAGCTGGCGACCGTAAATGGAGATTAAACCGGAGTGGAGAAATAATGGAGACAAATTATGGCGACAAAAACTCCATTCATTATGGAGTGGAGAGTACATATCTGGAGTGTTTCAAGTATAGAAACGTATAAGGTGCTTGTTGTGCCACAAATTGGGGATATTGATTCCATCCAAGTCACATAACTAGTAAGTCCTTGGTCGGATAACCTCTTTGACCATGTAAGGCCCTTCCCAGGGGGAGGAGAGCTTGTGCATCCCTTTGGTTTTCTACTTTCTACGGAGAACAAGGTCGCCGACCGCAAATGTATGACCTTTAATGTTGTGATTGTAGTATCTTCGCAAGCCTTCTAGGTATTTGGCTGTGCGGATGCTGGTGATCAGGCGTTCTTCTTTAGCCCTATCGATGTCCTCTGTCCGAACAGCTATGGCTTGCTCTTCATTATAATGCTCTACTCTGGGTGCTTAGAAGGTAATGTCCGTGGGAAGTACGACCTCTAAGCCATAAACTAGAAAAATGGAGACACAGCGGTGTTGCAACTAGCTTGAGTACGCAGTCCCTAGACCATAGCTGGGAGCTCTTTGAGCCATCTACCCGGATGCTTTTCCTCTTTCTGGTATAGTCTCTTTTTGAGGGCATCGAGGATCATGCCGTTCGCCTATTCGACCTGACCGTTGGCTCTAGGATGGGCAACAGAGACGTATTTGACAAAGATGCATCGATCTTTGCAAAAGTCCTAAAAATAATGACTAGTGAATGTAGTTCTGAGGTCGGTGATAATGCTGTTTGGGAGACCGAATCTATAGATGATATCTTCGAAGAGTCCGGCTGCCTTCTTTGTAGTGGCCGAAAGAAGCGGCTTGTATCCGATCCACTTGAAAAACTTGTCGATGGCGACGTATACGTACCGAAAACCACCTAGCATAGGCTTGAAAGGGCCAATCATGCCCAGTCTCTAGCATGCAAAAGGCCAAGAAGCTGGCATGGTCTATAATTCCTGCGCCGACATGTGTATTTGCTTGGTGAAAAATTGACATCCTTCGTAACGTCAGACGAGGTCTTTTGCGTCGGTGATGGTCGTGGGCCAATAAAAACCAACTTAGAAAGCTTTGCCGACTAGGTTTCTCGAGGCCACATGATTGCCATAGGAACCAGAGTGAATTTCAAGAAGTAGTTTCACTCCCTCTTCTTAGGTGATGCATTTCTACAATATCCCTTCGTTGGCACTTTTTCTCATCAAGTTCCTATCCACCAGCACGTAATGCTTGCTGCGGTGAATGAGGCATTCAGTTTCATTCTTGTCGGTGGGTACGTCATTGCTGGTGAGGTACTTGATGAACTGTTCTCTCTAATCTACAACCAGCGAAGGCACCGCAAGTACCAGCTACTCGGCGGGGGGGGGGGGGGGTTTCTTGAACTTCCTTCTCTTCCTTAATAGATGGTGTAAAGAGGTCTTGAACGAAGACCCCAGGTAGAATCATGGTGCAAGAAGAGCCTATCTTGGATAGATGGTCGGCGAGCTGATTTTGGTCTCATACCACGTGGTGGTACTCGATATCGTAGAACTTTCCTTCGAGTTTCCTGATCTCGGTGCAGTACGCGTCCATCTTCTCACTAGAACAGAACCAATCTTTGTTGACCTAGTTGATGACCAGCGTGGAGTCTCCGTATACTATGAGGCGTTTGACGCCGAGCTCGATGGCTATACGGAGTCCATGGAGACATGCTTCATATTCCACGGCGTTATTGGAGGCTAGAAAATGAATTCGGAGGACGTATTGAAGCTTGCCCTTGGTTGGAGTAATGAATAAAATGCCTGCACTAGCACCATTGATGTTGAGGGTGCCATCGAAGTACATCACCCAGTGCTCGGGCCAAGCAGCGGGGATGGGCTCTTGGATCTTGGTCCACTCAGTAACAAAGTCAGCCAACGCCTATGACTTAATGGTAGGCCTGCTTCTGAATTCGATAGAGTAAGTGCCTAGCTCGACAAATCACTTGATGATGCGGCCATTGGCCTCTTTGTTGTGGAGGATGTCCCCCAAAGGGAACTCGATGACCATGGTGATCCTATAGTACTCGAAGTAATGGCAGAGCTTGCGCGACGTGACCAGGATGGCATATAGCAACTTCTGAACTTGAGGGTAACAAGTTTTGGACTCATTAAGAACCTCACTAATGAAGTAGACCAGATGGTGTACCTTATAGGCATGTCCAACTTCCTTGCACTCAACGACGATAGCCGTGCTAACGACACGAGAAGTGGCGGCGATGTAGATCAGTAGGGTTTCGTCTGGTTGAGGCTTCGTCATGATCAGAGGCTTCGTTAGAAACAACTTGAG
Source organism: Miscanthus floridulus (assembly GCF_019320115.1). Lineage (NCBI taxonomy): Eukaryota > Viridiplantae > Streptophyta > Magnoliopsida > Poales > Poaceae > Miscanthus > Miscanthus floridulus. The sequence goes on along the minus strand of NC_089582.1, from coordinate 122,716,949 downwards.
CTGCTCGAATGCTGTGTCAGCCTCCTCCAACTAGGAGAAGCGCTCGGAGGCCTTGAGTAGTTTGAAGAATGGTAGTCCCTTTTCATCAAGGCGCGATATAAAGCGGCTGAGAGCAGCCATGCACCCTGTGAGCTTCTATATATCCTTTACGTAGGTTAGTCATTTCATGTTGGTGATGACGGAGGCCTTGTCGGGGTTGGGTTTGATACCGCGGGCGCTGATGATGTAGCCTAGGAGTATGCCGGATGAAACTCCAAAGATACACTTCAAAGGGTTCAACTTCCATCTGAATCTTTTTAGGTTGGTGAACGTTTCTTTGAGGTCGGCAATAATATTGTCGACGGTTTTGGATTTGATGACCACATCATCGATGTAAGCTTCAACGTTGCGGCCTATCTGTTGGTCAAGGCACATCTGGATGGCCCTTTGGTAGGTTGCCCTAGCGTTCTTGAGTCCGAAGGATATGGTGGTATAGCAATACGCACCGAAGGACATGATGAGCGACGTCTTGATCTGGTTGTCCTCTTTGAGGTATATCTGGTGATACCCAGAGTAACAGTTGAGGAAAGAGAGGAGTTCGCAGCCGGCGGTGGAGTCTACAACCTCATCTATCCGAGGTAGGCCAAATGGGTCTTTACGGCAGTGTTTGTTGAGATCGGTGTAATCAACGCACATTCTCCATTCTTTATTCTTTTTTTGAACAAGAATGGGGTTTGCTAACCACTCAGGATGATACACTTCTTTAATAAATCCAGCAGTTAGGAGCTATTTTATTTTTACCCTAATAGCCTCCTTCTTTACTAGCATGAATCATTGGAGTTTCTGCTTGATCGGTTTGGCAGTCAGCGAGACATTCAAGGAGTGCTCGATTTTCTCCCGCGGTACCCCCCGCATGTCTGCAGGTTTCCAAGCAAACACATCGATGTTGGTACATAGGAAGGAGATGAGCATGCTTTCCTATTTGGGGTCGAGGTGAGCCCTAATCTTGATAGTCTTGGTGGGGTCGTAGAGGCCAAGGCCGACCTCCTTCGTTTCCTTGGACTTGGTGGAGGCATGAGGAGGCTCTAGTGCTGGGATCTCTAGGTCATCGGCGGGCACCGTCTTGGCGTCGGTTTCCACACTAGCCATCTGGATGGAGAGGTTGGTGGCTTCGGCAAGGGTGAGACTCTCTATCTCGTAGGCGTAGGCAATGGAGAGGTTGGCCCATAGGGCCAAAACTCCTACAGGTGAAGGCATCTTCAACACCAGATAGGCATAGTGCGGTATGGCCATGAACTTGGCTAGAGCTGGCCGACCAAGTATGGCGTGGTAGGCGATGTTGAAGTCAATGACATAGAAGTTGATGTGCTCGACGTGGAAGTTGCTAGCCGTGCTGAATTGTACCAGGAGGGTGATCTCTCCGAGCGGTTTGAGTGCCCTGCTAGGTACCACACTCTAGAAGGAGGAGTCAGAGGGTGTGAGGTCTTCTATTCCAAGGCCTAGCTGGATGGGAAGATAGTTTGCCATGACACTAGTATCTCCCCCGGTGGCACGTACAGCAGTGGCATAAGCTTGTAGCCACTATGTGGGGTTCATCCATCCCTCGTAGGGCTCGACTCCGGTGATTTTGAAACCACAGGGCACTGGAGTGTCCAGAGTGCCCTCATGAATGCTTAGGGCCCTTTGGGATCATCACCGTTGTGATATGCGGCATTGCCGGCATTGTGTGGCTAGAGGGCTATGTCCGAATTACCAAACTCTTGCTCATATTCTTGACGTCGGCGTACTTTCTCTTCATGGTGAGAGAAACGGCGCCCGCCGATATGACGTCATGCGTCCCGAAGATTGTTGATGTGCGCTCGAACATCTTGGTCGACTTCCTGATCGTGTTGGCGAGGGTAGTCAATGCGGTTCCCCTTAGCTCCCCTTAGAGGGGTTGTCCATCATCACACCGTTGATCGGTGAAATGGCTTTTGCTAGAGCGGCGATTGGATCTTGGTGCAGCGGATCGATGAATCGAGCTCGTCGAGTAGGAAGGTCTCTGATCTTGGTTGATCTCATTGACCTGACAGTGTGCAGCTTTGAGCATTGCAGCGACCTTGGCGACTTCTGGCGTTTGCTTGAGCCGGGCGAGCTCATTGGCGGCCATGACCAAGTTGGCGCTTGGGGTCTTGTAGACATCGTGGCTGTCGACACGGACGAATTCATCATCAAGGTTGCATTGGAGTGGGCGTGTCCTCCCTTGTGAGTCGAGTTGTTCGTTGCGAGCAGCCTCGGCTAGCACAATGGCGGCCTCATTTGCTCGGCGCTGCACACGGTTGGCGTTTCTATTCATGCAAGCTACATGGTCCTCCTCGGTTTCCCCATCCTATGGAGGGCTGTCGACGCTGACATTAAAAATCTCGCCCCCTCAGAAGGGTGGGAAAGGAGGTTGGACGGCGGTGGTTTCGGCGACAGTCTCCATAGAGTCCTAGGACTTGGAGTCTGGATTTTTCTCTAAGATGGTGTGGAGGGATGCTTTGGGACATCGACCGATCTGCAACATATTGACAGTCGGTAAGAGCTGGTCGATGATCAGATCGGTGAGAGGATAGGTGTCTCCTACCTGGTCAGTGAATCTACCCCTTAGGATATTCTGATAGATGGCGGCCGCAACCCCTGGAGTTTCCTGAGTATCCTCCGATAGATCGGGATCGGAGGGTGGTCGGCGCTGAACCAGAGTGATCAAAGCCGATTCCACGATGAAGAGGCAGTCGACGAGCTTCTGACCAACCTGATCAATGGATGCGATTAGATCGTCGTTGTCGATCCGCTTCCTCGGATAGCGGGGGAGTGGACGACGAATTGTTGGTGAAGACGACCTCGAAGGCGGTTTCGGGATCGAATCTACTGTTGCAGGTGCTGATGTGGTCGGCGCAGAATCGATCTACACCGGCTCGATGATCTCTCCATCTCCGTCAGCGTTAATGATCCAGGAGATTGATCCGACCGTAAAGATTTGGCCGAGTTGGAGGAGGGACGAAGAGCCTGCAAAACATATCATCTTGTTCGTCATGGAAACAGCACGCACACCCCTACCTGGCACGCCAACTGTCGATAGAATATCGTCGGCAGTCCTCCGAGGGGTATCCCACGAAGGTAGATTGATCGACAAAGATACGTGTAATCGAGAACAAGAAGGAAACAGAGACACAAAAGTTAAACATGTTCGGCCGTCAACGCGACGTAATAACATACTCCTGTGGTCTGTTGGGTTATATTGACTATGATATGATATTGTGTGTGTTTTGAGGGGTCCCTGCCCGCCTTATATAGTCTGGGAGCAGGGTTACAAGTCGGTTAGATCTAGTAGATAACCGAAAAGTAATAACAGATTACATGAATCATGGGATCGAACGTATCTTAATAGATCTCGTAGTATCTTCAGGATATCGCCTTTGATGTCTTGCGGTGCACGCCGAGCAGTACCGTACACCGTAGGTCTTCGTCTTGTGGGCTGGACCGCTCCTAGGAGCGCAGCCCATATAATCTGCTGTGAGTATCCAGGGTCATACCCCCATCAAAACCCATTCCTAAAGAAAATGAAAACCCAGCATAGAAAATTCAGGTTTAACCATGCATGACTGTATGTAAATATAAATAATAATATGCCACATGTATCGTTGCATAATATATATGGATGACAATGCGATGCGAGAGATAATGTGAAGTGATAATGGGTTCAAAGCAAGCTAGTTGATTGAAACAAAAGCCATCTGCGATGTAGATGGGGGTAAAGCGTATTTTTGGAGGTGTCACCAGCGCAAAAGAAAAGCTATTATTAGTGTCTTGCGTTATGAGGTGGTGCATTCATCCACGACCACGACCATCACGCGTGCTTTCTCCGCACCAAAAATATTTGACCACTATAGCGATAGAAGAAAAAAAAACGCATACAAAAATGACATCACACGCCAAAACTAATGTCGTGTCGTGGCTTTGTGGTTAAAGCGAGAACAGCAAGGAAAGGATTAAAGGAAAGAGCTGGCAGCAGTAAAAAAAAGCAAGGGCATCGACGTAATTTCTGGCAGAGACTCAAAACAGCAAAACCATGGTGGAGATCCACCGGTAAACGTGGTGCTCTTTTGGCGCGTCCAGACAGGCTAGCGTCGTCCAGCGAGACTGCGGAGTGGTCCGGGAGACGGACGGGGGCGTGTGCGCTGTGCGCCACTGGTCCAGCCCCGGAGACCCGGCCCCGACGCGTCAGCGACAGCGCAGGCGGTCGACGCTTGTTGCTTTGCTTGGTCTGAGCCCGCTCCCAGCTCCGCTCCGCAGTGGGCGGTCGGTCGGTCGGCCGAAAGCGACCGCCGACGCGCCAGAGCCGGTAGGCCCGCCCCCAGTCGGAACGGTGGCAGATGTTTCTTGGCGCTTAGCTCACGCTTCCTGACATGTGGGCCAGAGATCATGGGCCCGTAGCGTCAGTGGGTGTTTCGGGCCCGTAACTCTCCTGCTGCTCGGCGTCGGCGTGCGAGCAGAGAGGTCCAGGTGCATGCATGGCAATGGACAACGGTCATCGGCCGGCGCAGGCAGGAAGATAGGGTAGGGTCATTGGTCAAAACTCACAAGGGTAAAGATTCGTTTCCGTTTAGCTCGCCATGAGCCCATGACTGTATGAGCAGTGAAAGAAATGCAGGCAGCAAGGCTGCAGCTTACTGTACGGTCGTTCCAGGAAACATACGAAAGTCAGGTCGTAGCTATAGGATAGGGGACCAACCGAGGTGTTTGGAACGCACGAATTTCGTACAAATCTCATAGAAATTTAACTAGAATTAGTTTAATTTTATAGAAAAAACGTAGGAACATGAATTTTTTTTCCGCAATCCAAACATACCCTAAAACTCTAGAAATACCCTGTACTATGTGCTACGTATAGGATATGACTAACCGACCAAAGGTCAAAATTTCACCTCCCTGTACCATGATATAGGAGTAAGGTTAAATTTCTCATCTCAAGAAAAAATGCTTCCCATGACAGTTTGATGCACATGAAAAATGCGTGAAGCAACCGGGGTAAAATCAACACCAGTTTTTTAGGGTACGTGGGTAAAAGAATCTGCTGATCATAATCTATTCTTTAAACATGCCTCAGATTTTTTTTCTTGAGTTGATGTCATCTTATGTACTCTCTCAGTCTCCGTCGCCAGAAAGATTTTATTATGGCTTGCGTGCTAGTTAAAGTGTTTGATGTTTGACTAATATTTTAGTTAAAGTAATTCATGTTTGACTAAGATTCTAGTGAATGATATTCTCATTTATGGTTTCAAAATCAATTTATTATGAAAATATTTCATAATTAATCTAGTGATATTTATTCGATATCATAGATATTAAAATCTCTTTATCTATAATTAGTCAAATTTAAGATACTAAAATATGACATTGTTCTATAATTGCATTCTTTCTTGAACGGGGGGAGTAATTCTCATACTTGGATGAGCTTCGACGCATAATTATTTGTGCATGGAGTATCTTTAGCGGCTCCCGGACAAGACAGGTTGACACCAGAGGGAAACCAATAACCCTGGTAAACTACAAAGATGGGTTTTCAACACAATAACCATGTAGCCTTAAATTATAGTCTACTTAGTGGCGGAGACACCGCCCGCCGGGCTTGTTGCGTAGTTTTCTAGCTAAATATTTTTGCATAGTAAGGATTGTCCGGGCTTGTAATAGCATCCGGCTCCGCTAATGAGTCCACTCCCGTCAACTATTTTAAAAACGGTCTGAAAACATGAATACTTCAGGGAACCAAATTAAAACATAGTGGCGCCTAAATCATTTGATACTTAAGGTCCCATCGATCGACATGCGTGGCTTTCTGCTGGATCACCCTGTACCAAACTACCAATGCTAGCTTCTGCTACGCCACTCTTTCTATCGATCTTTTTGTGCCGAGAGGCATAATAATGCTACTAGCACACTTGCGAGAAAGAAAAAAAAGGTATAGTAGCATACAGATCGACCACTTGCATCCAGCTTGATCTGCACGTCCATTATGATGGATCACCCGGTTGTACTCGACCCAACCATGAACCGTGCATGTGGCGTCCGTGCTGTGTCCACTGATGTGTGCAGTGCCGGCCAGGAGTGGGGCTCAGACGGAGGAGGGGTTCAAATCCAGTTATACAAACCTCAGGTTCTATAGTTTATTGGACATTAGCAAACTAATGAGAAGAGAGACATAGAACTGGTTAGACGGTCCAAAAACACAACATCGACATTTCTTTCCTAGTTTCATTTCTCCACGACCCTCGAGTAGAGATGAGGCGAGGAGTCACGCTGCACACAGCACACTCTGATCGTGAGTTCGCGACGTACGCCTTACACATGCGGAGCTGGCGAGCCGCGCCGCCGCGAAGAGCTAGACTACCGGAGATACGGATACAGCGTACAAGGACGGCAACCAGGCAGGGCTCCACGACGATGACATCTTGATTCTTGGCTTCTTATGAATTGCGATTACCGATCAGTTGTTTAGGCCCAAAGTATTTTTTTCTTTTTATTTTTAATCCAAATTAATTATTTGTATAATATTCCAGACTTCTAGTACTTTGTACCTATATAGTAATATTTTTCTTCTAATTTAGGTGTTAGAATTTTAGAATGTTACTGTCGGATACCGTGAGAAGGGGTACCCTAAGCAAAATCCAAAAAACGACTGCTTAGACTTCGTAAAGATCGAAACCAGCTAAACGCTGTTGGCCTCGGCCGATCCTCCGACTCGCCCGAGGCTCCAAGGGCCTCGGCCGACTCTCCGACTCGCCCGAGGCCCATCGCCGCAGGCCTCGGCCGATTCTCCGATTCGCCCGAGGCCCCCTCGCTACCGACCCCGAGCGATTCCCCGCCAAAGGCCACGGCCGGGCCACCGACCCTCCGTCTCGCGCAAGGCAGGCTCGGCAGCACTCCGCCGCCTCTTCCTTCTCCCGTCCCTCTGACAAAACGTCGTGTCACATCAGCTCAGCCGACTGTTGCCCCCGACGACAACCGCACGCCCGGCACAGTACAGCAGAATGGCCGATGGGACAGGAGGCAGGACTGGGCGGGGGTTACCCGCCACTGTACTAACCACCGTAACGCCCATGCCTCACTATGCTGCCAACTCCTGCACCGAGGACAATGCAGCGTGGGGAGCCACATCTGGGCTACTGTAGCCTCGGAATCAGTACCCAAGGCCAATAACTCCCCCCAAGAACCTCGACAGTTTGCTTCACGGGCTCGGCAGCCTGAGGATCCATGACCACCGAGCCCCCCGCGATGGCTCGGCCTCGGCATAGCCGCTGCCCCCTACGACGTCATTACACGGCAACCCGCACGTCGCCCGCCATGTCCTGCATCAAGCCGTACTGGAGCCCCACGACGCACAAGACCGAGTACGACCCGCATGTCACTTCCGCACGTCCTGTTGAGGCGCTCAACCACTCCAACAAATCACACGGCGGCGCAGTGCAGCGACGTGGCAGACCAGACGTCCGTCACGTCAGCACCCTGCCATCCACGACGGGACTGTGCAAGGGTTACCGGCTACTGTGCTGCCTAAACTCCTGCACCCAGGACGGACACGACGTGGGGAGTCAGAACCGGGTTCCTGTGACCTCGGGGCCAGCGAACCGACCGCTCCGCCCCGCTCGAGACCCCCGATGAGCCTCGGATTCCGCCTCGCCCGAGACTCCCGGTAGGGCCTCGGGCGAACTGGCCGTGCTCCGCCTCGCCCGAGGCTGGGCTCGTCCCGAAATCTCGTCACCTCCACCTCAAAAGTCACTCCGGCGGGCTATCGCATCCGATTAATGCACCCAGCTGCCCGCACTACGGAAGTCTACGAATTGGCTCTTCATAGTTCCTGTCGGGATGTTGTTTTGTTTTCGGGGTTTCGGTGGGTGCGCGCGAGCGCACCCGCCGGGTGTAGCCCCCGAGGCCCTGGAGGAGTGATTTCACTTCTCCAGGGGCTTTTCTCTCTTTCGAGTGGGGAGTTACATTGTGTTTGCCGGGCCCGTGGGTGCGAGTTCGGATCGCAGGGCCTCGACGATGCTGCGGGAAGAGCCCCTTAGCCTCCGCCTGGAGCGAGAGGGCCGTCAGGGGTTCACCCGACTTTTTATTCGACCCTCGCGCTTCCTTTTCGCTCGGAAGGAGGGTTTGTTTTGCCGAGACCCCTCGTGTGCGAGTCTGAGCCGCTGGGTCTCAGCAAAGTGTCGCAGGAAGAGTCCCTTAGCCTTTGTGCGGAGCAAGAGGGCCGTCAGGGATTCTCCTGACTTTTTGTTCGACCCTCGCGCTTCCTTTTCGCTCGGAAGGAGGGGTGGAAGATACCGCGCTACCCTCGGTGGGCGCGAGCGACGGCATTTCTGGTGAGCTGTTATCGGGTAAGTCCGAGTGGAGGCCCGTACCCCGTTCGCTGGGGGTCGGCTAGCGGTCCTGAGACGCGCTCCAAGAGTACCGGAGGGTTTCTCTAGTGGGTGCCGAGGCCGTTCGCTGGGCCTCGGTGGCTCGGTGCCTCCCTACGGTGGGATCCCATTCGGAGACTTCCCTGCCGGTCTCGGACACGACACAGGGCATCCCAAGCGTCTCGCTTGCTTGGGCCTCGGCCTCGCATAGGCTCGCCCGTAGTCGCCCCTGACCCTGTTGTCCTGGGGCGGCTGTCGAAACCCCTGGGGGCCCAGCCTTCGAACCCCTGGACCGTAACGGGCTTGGGTCGCTTGTCTTTATCTCGGGTGCAGGAAGAGCCCCCGAGCCTCCGCACGGAGTGAGAGGGCGGTCAGGGGTCCTTCCGTCTTTTTTGCCCGTCCCCCGCCCGTCCTTTTCGCTCGGACGGGGGGGGGCTGTTTGCCGAGCCCACTCGTGTGCGAGCCTGAGCTGCTGGGTCTCGGCAAAGTTGCAGGAGGGCCCCCGAGTCTCTCGCGCGGAGCGAGAGAGCGGTCAGAGGTCCCCTGGCTTTTGGTTCGCCCCTCGCGTGTGAGGGTCTGACTGCCGAGCCCCCCTCGGGTGCGAGCTTAGGTCGCGGGGTTTCGGCGTCTTTTTGCAGAAGGAGCTCCCTAGCCTCTGCACGGAGCAAGAGGGCCGTCAGGAGTTCTTCCGGCTTTTTGAACGACCCTCGCGCTTCCTTTTCGCTTGGAAGGAGGGTTTGTATTGCCGAGCCCCCTCGTGTGCGAGCCCAAGTCGCTGGGATTCGGCAATGTGTCGCAGGAAGAGTCCCTTAGCCTCCACACGGAGCAAGAGGGCCGTCAGGGATTCTCCTGACTTTTTGTTCGACCCTCGCGCTTCCTTTTCGCTCGGAAGGAGGGTTTGTGTCGCCGAGTCCCCTCGTGTGTGAGCCCAGGTCGCTGGGACTTGGCAACGTTTCGCAGGAAGAGTCCCTTAGCCTCTGCGCGGAGCGAGAGGGCCGTCAGGGATTCTCCTGACTTTTTGTTCGACCCTCGCGCTTCCTTTTCGCTCGGAAGGAGGGGTGGAAGATGCCACGCTACCCTCGGTGGGCGCGAGCGACGGCATTTCCGGTGAGCTGTTATCGGGTAAGTCCGAGTGGAGGCCCGTACCCCGTTCGCTGGGGGTCGGCTAGCGGTCCGGAGACGCGCTCCAAGAGTACCGGAGGGTTTCTCTAGTGGGTGCCGAGGCCGTTCGCTGGGCCTCGGTGGCTCGGTGCCTCCCTACGGTGGGATCCCATTCGGAGACTTCCCTGCCGGTCTCGGACACGACACAGGGCATCCCAAGCGTTTCGCTTGCTTGGGCCTCGGCCTCGTATAGGCTCGCCCGTAGTCGCCCCTGACTCTGTTGTCCTGGGGCGGCTGTCGAAACCCCTGAGGGCCCAGCCTTCGAACCCCTGGACCGTAACGGGCTCGGTGCCTGGTCCCTTTGCCTGAAAGGAATCGGGTGGGGGTTACCTCTCTCCCTGCGGTTAGCAACGGCAGGCGCGCCTTTTGAGGCAGCTTTTTCGGGGAGGTGGGACGGGGCCTGCAGCTGCTGCGGTTGGGCGTGACGTGCGTCAGTCGACGGGACGTAACTGCACGCGCAATTAATGAGGAGGGAGTGGGCGGTAAGACCGGATCTGGATAACCGCACCGGATTTCCTGGGGGAAACTTCCCCGATTTCGTCGCCCGGTGGTTTCGATTCGTCCCTGCATAAATACGCAAACAGCCTCGCGCTCTCCCTCCTTACCTTTTCCGCGTTCGCCTTTGCTGCCTCCGTGCCGTCGCTGAGAGCGTAGAGCGCCGGGGAAGAGAAGCGCGAGGGCGAGAGATCGAGAGAGAGAGGGGGAGAGATTACCGCTGTAGCAGCGTCCTCCGCCGCGCAATGGCTGGTGGTCCCGTCATCCTCCCGGCGGATCCCTGGGAGCGGTCCGACGTCACCGAGGAGAAGCTGCAGTCGCTCGTGGAGGCCGGTCTTCTTCGCCCGATCACCGACCCCGACGAGCCGGAGTGGATTGCTCCGGGGGACGAGTCGGAGCCGAGGCCGCGCGACGGTTACGTGGTGAGCTTCGTCGTCTTCCACGAGCGAGGCTTCGGGTCGCCGGCGGATAGCTTCATGCGGGCACTCCCGCACTACTATGGCGTGGAGCTGCACAATTTCAGCCCCAACTCCATCGCGCAGGCGGCCATCTTCGTCGCCGTCTGCGAGGGGTATCTAGGGATCGCTCCCCACTGGGAGTTGTGGCTCCATTTGTTCCGAGCGACGTTCACCTCCAAGCCGGGGGGAACGAGGGGGGCTCGGAAGGCGCAGAGGGCCGGCGGCTGCACCCTCCACGTGCGCCAAGACCGGCAGTCCCTCTACATCCCGGCCCAGCTGTCGACGTCCAACCGTCGTTGGTATGACGGCTGGTTCTACCTCCGCAACGACGGCGGAGGACTTCCCCCTTATACCGGGCGGGTTGTAGAGAGTCAACCGGAGAAATGGGGGTACGGCGTCATCAAGGTCGACCAGCCTAGGCTGGAACCGCTCTTGAGGGCCTTGGGGAAGCTGCGTGACTGCGGCCTTTCGGCGGCCGTGGTCGTGGCGGCCTTTCACCGCCGGAGGGTGTTGCCGCTAATGGCCCGGCGACGGCGGTTGTTCGAGATGACGCCGAGCGACCCGGTCGCCGGTATCAAGATGTCCGCCTTCGCCCTTACCGATGACGAGGCCCTGCGTCGGGTGAGGGAGGCGGTAGACGGGAAGCCGAGGCTCGATGACTTAATGCCGTTCCCGATGCGCCCGTCGCGGGGGTATGTCTCGCTGGTAAGTTGGATGTTGTCGAGGCTTTCGCGTCCTTCTTGTTTTTCGCCTTTTTGGTCTGTTGTCTTACTTCGTCGCTCTCACAGGGGATAAGAGACGTGCGAGGCTCCCCGCCGCCCGTTCCTGAGGACGCCCGGCGGCGATCCGTGAACAGGGCGCGTGCCGAGGAGGAGAAGAAGAAGAAAGATGCCCAGGAGGCGAAGCGCACGAAGAAGATCCTCGCGCGCGAAAAGCTGGACGCCCGTCGCCGGCGCCAGAGGCTCGACGGTCTCCCTTTGGAGCCGTCTCCCTCGCCGTCGGTGTCGGATTCTTCGAGCGACGGCGGTGGGTGCGAGGTGGGGACGGCCTGCCTGGAACACCTCCCCGACATCAGGGAGATGGTTCCCGGGGCGCCGGCAAGGAGCTTGACGCCCCTAGGAGAAGGAGGAGGTGTCCCGGGGCCAGTGGTGGCCCGTCCCGGCGCCGAGGCCGGCACACCCGAGGCGCGGGTGTCGGAAGAGCGTGCCGTCGACCCGATGGGTTCGACGGTGGAGGTTGAGCGGGTGACGGTGGGGGCGACCCCATTATCTCCGCGAAGGGTCGAGGAGGTGCCGGGGTCCCACGGGGTCCAGCTAGCGCTGGTGGACACCGAGGCCGCGTTGCTGCCACCACCGCCGCCGTTGCAGAGGAGGCGGACGGTGTCGAAGCGGTTGCATCCCCGTTCGCGGTAAGCGTCTTTCCTGGCGGAGTCCGCTTCTTGTTTGCCCCTTGGTTGCATGCTGACCTTGGGAGTGTCTTTTCTTGCAGCCAGACGCTTCTGGTGGGAGACCCTCCCTTGGCGCCCCGTAAGGCGCTCAAGGTGAACGTTAGCTCCTCCGCCCATCAGGCAGCGGAGGCGCAGGCTGACGCGCAGCGTGGCGCGGGGTCGGGTGAGGCCGTTTTGGAGGAGGCGGCTGCCCGGGAACAGGGGGCCGAGGCGGCCGCGGAGCGAGTGGAGGAGGAGGCCGCCCAGGAACAGGGGGCCGAGGCGGCCGCGAAGGAGGCTGGGGCGTCTGCTATTGCCGAGGCCACTGAGGGCGAGGCCGTAGCCCCCAAGACCTCCGATGTCAGGGCAGTGGACACCGAGGCCATCAAGGTAGAGACGGCGGAGGCCAGAGCCCTCGGGTCCGTCGAGACCGAGGCGATGGAGGTGGAGACGGGGCAAATTTTGGCGCCGCCCCTGGTTCAGACAATCTCGTCTGATGATTCCTCCCAAGGGAAGGAGGCGGCGGACGTCGAGGCGGCCAGTACCGCGGAGCAACAAGTCCCAGATCCTGCCGAGGGGAGTTCGGCCCTTGTTCCGCTACGGCCCGAGCCCCGTGGGTGGAACTTCCCGCGTGTTTTCTGGCGGGACCAGGCTGATCCCGAGGGGGAGCCTGTGTTCGCCCTTGAGGACGTCGCCGAGGGGGGGCGTTGGGATACCCTCGAGGAGTATCGCCGATTGGCCGTGCGGTCGTTGCAGACAGCGATGACTGTCATGGAAAGGGACTTGCCTGGTGTCACTCGGGTGAGTACTTTCCCCTCTCGTGCCGCGTTGTTTTCTCTCCGAGCCCGCTTGCAGTGTTTTGACGTGTGTTTTTTGTTTTGCCTCCTTAGGAGCTCGAGACCCGATCCCTTGGGAAATCGGTGTTCCTGCGAAATGAGAGGGATATCTGGGACCAGCTCCGGCGCCAGAAGGGCTTGCTTGCCGATGCCCAGGGACTATTGTCGGCGCGGAGTGCGGAAGTGGAGGACCTCCGCCTTCGTTGTGCCGACATTCAGGCGGAGTTGGCCATGGCTAAGGAGCAGTCCGCCCCTCTGGTGGCCAAGATCAAGGAACTGGAGGAGGAGCGAGACTCCTTCAGGCTTCGGGCCCAAGAAGCGATGGCCTCTGCGAAGGCTTCAGCCGGGCAGCTGGGTGCGGAGCAGAGCGAGCATCAGGCGACAAAAGTCGCCCTGGCAGAGGCTACCAAGGCGGCCGAGGCCTCTCGGGTCGAGGTCTCAGCCTGGAAGGGCAAGGCCGAGGGTAAGTTCCGCTGAACCATGTTCCTCGTTCCATTTGCTCTTTTTGTCCTGGTTCGTGCTTGACTCCTGACCCCTTGCTGCGACGTAGGTCTGGAGAAAGAGGCCTCCCAGGCGGCTGAGGCTTCCGTCGCGGCGCAAGCAGCGCTGGATGTCGAGGTCAGGGAGCACGAGGCGCTGCGCAGCGCTGTCCGGTCTGCCTGCGAGGCTCTGGACGTCGAGGAGGTCCAATCAGCTAGCTCCCTTGGGAGCCGCCTCATCGCGTTGAGCGGCCACGTCCGCGAGAGACTCCGAGGGGCGTTGCACACGGGTGTCAAGCGCGCCCTGGCCGTCGTCTCCTCGCACTACGCCATCAACCTCGAGGCTGTCAGCGACGGCTACGTGTTGCCGGAAGATGACGAGGAGGCTGATGCAGAGGTCGTGAGGCTGTTGGAGGCGGCCGAGGCACCTAGCACCGCGTTGGCCAAGCTGTTCGAAGAAGAGGTGGTCCCTCCCGCGCCAGCCGCCGATCCTTGAGCTTTGACCTGGGCCAAAAGGGGCCATGTAACCGAATCGAGTTAGTTGCCGAATCGTGACGTTTTTTTTGTGGCCGTCGAGGCCCTTAAAGTATTTGCGTATGTGTGCTTCTTAACCGTTTTCCATTCTATTTCTAAGTTCGTGCCCTCTGTCCCGATCGCGAAGAAATCCCTCGGAACCTAAGCCGTCCTTCGGCGAAGGGCGGTGAGGGAGCTGCCGTAGCCCAGAGGCGTAGGCCGTTCTCACGACTCAGCCGGCCCTTTGGCCTCTAGACAGGCTTTTGGTCTTTGGGTTTCTTGCGAAGGTCCCGTCGGAGCGCGAGAGAGTTTGGTGTGGAAATTTTCGGAAAAACGGTTGAGAAATGGTGTCCGGGACTTAGGGGGGTTCCCCCTTTTTAGCCCCCGAGGGAGGCTCGACTTTGCAGAGGCAGAGCCGAGTCTCCCTTATTGCGTTATAGTGACGTCGAGCCCCTATCGATAGATAACCTCTCTGCAAAGAACTTCCTCGGAACCTAAGCTGTCCTTTGGGCGAAACGGTGGTGAGGGAGCTGCCGTAGCCCAGAGGCATAGGCCGTTCTCACGACTCGGCCGGCCTTTTCGCCCTTGAGACGATCTTTCGGTCCTTGGGTTCTATACAGCCGATTTGTCTATAAGGGGGTTCCTCGAAAGATTATAACAATTTAAAGAACGCTTCTTTATTCATTTCGAGAAACAATGTAAACAACGTTTGGAAATTTAAGGGTAGAAACGACGTAGCTGTTCTATGTTCCAAGCGTTGGTGAAGATTTCGCCCTTCTCGTTGGCTAACTTGTAGGTCCCGGGCTTCAGCACTTGAGCGACGATATACGGCCCCTCCCAGGGTGGGGTCAGCTTGTGGCGGCCCTTGTTGCTCTGCCTCAGTCTCAGCACTAGGTCGCCCACCTTCAGGTCCCGGCTTTGGACGCGCCGGGCTTGGTAGCGTCGTAGGGCTTGCTGATACCTGGCTGAGTGTAGTAGCGCGACGTCGCGGGCCTCCTCCAGTTGGTCGAGGGCATCTTCGCGGGTAGTGCGGTTGCTTTGCTCGTTGTACGCCTGTAGCCTCGGGGAGCCGTATTCTAAGTCAGTGGGGAGGATGGCCTCGGCTCCATAGACCAGGAAGAACGGTGTGAATCCCGTGGCTCGGCTCGGGGTATTTCTTAGGCTCCAGATGACTGACGGGAGTTCGGCAAGCCATTTCTTGCCAAACTTCTTCAACTGGTCGAATATTCTTGGCTTAAGGCCTCGTAGGATCATGCCGTTGGCACGCTCTACTTGGCCATTCGTCCTTGGGTGCCCTACGGCCGCCCAGGCCACCCGGATGTGGTGGTCGTCGCAGAACGTTAGGAATTTGCGCCCGGTGAATTGTGTCCCATTGTCAGTGATGATGGTGTTAGGAACCCCGAACCTGTGGATGATATCCGTAAAGAATAGCACCGCTTGCTCGGATTTGATCTGAGCGATCGGACGAGCCTCGATCCATTTAGAGAATTTGTCGATAGCTACCAGCAGATGGGTATAGCCCCCGGGTGCCTTCTGCAGAGGCCCAACCATGTCCAGTCCCCACACAGCGAATGGCCATGTGATGGGGATGGTTTGGAGGGCTTGGGCCGGGAGGTGCGTCTGTCGAGCATAGTACTGGCATCCCTCGCAGGTGCGTACTAGCTTTGTGGCGTCGGCCACCGCCGTTGGCCAATAGAAACCTTGGCGGAAGGCGTTACCTACGAGCGCCCGAGGCGCCGCGTGGTGCCCGCAGACTCCCGCGTGTAAGTCCTGAAGTAGGGATTGGCCAGCCTCGGTGGTGATGCATCGTTGGAGAATACCAGACGGGCTGCGCCTATATAACTCGCCGTTGCAGAGGACGTAAGTCTTGGCGCGACGCGCAAGCCGTCGGGCTTCGGTTCTGTCAGCAGGAAGCTCTCCTCGGACGAGGCGATCAAGGAAAGGGACTCGCCAGTCCGTTCCTTGGTCGGTCTTGGGAGGCTCTTCGTCAATCGCCATCGCCTCGGGCTCGGCTGGCGGGGTCTCGACGGCAGAGGGGGCCTCGAGCCCTGCGGTGGGCTCGGCCGATGGGTCCTCTTCCGTCGCCGAGGCGTAGTCGACGGACGGCTTGTGGAGGTCTCTGGCGAAGACGTTCGGAGGGGCCGGGGTCCGTGCCGACGCCATCTTTGCCAGTTCGTCCGCGGCCTCGTTGAACTTTCGTGCAACGTGGTTGAGTTCGAGACCGTCGAACTTGTTCTCCAGACGACGTACCATCGCGCAGTACGCCTTCATTTTGGGGTCGTGGCAGCTTGACTCTTTCATCACCTGATCGACGACGAGCTGCGAATCACCCCGTACGTCGAGACGTCGTACTCCAAGTTCGATGGCGATTTGCAGGCCGTTGACGAGGGCCTCGTATTCGGCGACATTGTTGGAGGCGGCGAAGTGAAGCCGTATCATGTAGCGCATGTGTATTCCGAGGGGCGAGACCAGGAGCAGGCCCGCGCCGGCCCCAGTCTTCATCAGAGACCCGTCGAAGTACATGGTCCAGCATTCTAATTGGATTTGAACGGGTGGCAGATGTGTGTCGGTCCACTCGGCTACAAAGTCGGCCAGGACCTGTGATTTGATCGCTTTCCGAGGCGCGAAAGACAAGGTCTCCCCCATGAGTTCGACAGCCCATTTGGCTATTCTACCCGAGGCCTCCCGGTTTTGGATTATCTCCCCCAGGGGAAAAGACGACACCACAGTCACCGGGTAGGACTCGAAGTAGTGACGCAGCTTGCGTCGAGCCAAGACTATGGCGTAAACTAACTTCTGGATGTGCGGGTAACGTGTCTTAGTCTCGGAGAGCACTTCGCTGATGAAGTAGACAGGTCGCTGGATGGGCAGAGCGTGTCCCTTCTCCTGCCTCTCGACGACTACGGCCGCGCTGACCACTTGGGTCGTCGCGGCGACGTAGAGCAAGAGGTGTTCGCCCTCGGCGGGCGGAACCAGGACGGGGGGGTTGGTGAGTAGTGCTTTGAGCCTGGCGAGGGCTTCCTCGGCCTCGGCGGTCCAAGAAAAGCGCTCGGCCTTTCTCAAAAGGCGGTACAGGGGCAGGCCTTTTTCGCCGAGGCGGGAGATGAAGCGGCTCAGGGCCGCAAGGCATCCCATGACCCTCTGCACGCCTTTGAGGTCTCGGATCGGGCCCATGTTGGTCACGGCCGAGACCTTCTCCGGGTTGGCCTCGATCCCACGCTCCGAGACTATGAATCCTAAGAGCATGCCTCGGGGGACCCCGAAGACACACTTCTCGGGGTTGAGCTTGATGTCCTTCTTTCTGAGACATGTGAAGGCAACCTCCAGGTCGCCGACGAGATCGCTGGCCTTCCTGGACTTGACTACGATGTCATCCACATAGGCCTCAACGGTTCGTCCGATATGTTCGCCAAAGACTTGGATCATGCACCGTTGGTAAGTGGCCCCTGCGTTTCTGAGGCCAAACGGCATGGTTACGTAGCAGTACATGCCGAATGGAGTGATGAAAGAAGTCGCGAGCTGGTCGGACTCTTTCATCTTGATTTGGTGGTAACCGGAATACGCATCAAGGAAGGAGAGGGTTTCGCATCCTGCAGTGGAGTCGACGATTTGGTCAATTCGTGGTAGTGGGAATGGGACTTTCGGGCATGCTTTATTTAGACCAGTGTAGTCCACGCACATCCTCCACTTGCCACTTTTCTTCCTAACTAGTACAGGGTTAGCCAGCCACTCTGGATGGGATACTTCCTTGATGAACCCGGCGGCCACGAGCTTCTGTACTTCTTCGCCGATGGCCCTGCGCTTCTCCTCGTCAAACCGGCGCAGGCGCTGCTTTGCCGGCCTGGAGCCTGGCCGGATATCTAAGGCGTGCTCGGCGACCTCCCTTGGTATGCCTGGCATGTCCGAGGGACTCCATGCGAACATATCGACGTTCGCACGGAGAAAGTCGACGAGCACGGCCTCCTATTTGCTGTCGAGGGTGGCGCTGATCTTCAGTCCTCGGCCGTCGGGGACGGCGGGGTCGACGGGGACGTGCTTGACAGCCTCCGCGGGCTCGAAGGCCCCGGCGCGCCGCTTGGTGTCGGGAACCTCGCCACCAAGCTGGAC